>NW_017306306.1:1216802-1240134 GCF_000935625.1 Nanorana parkeri
GGGGGGTGGGGGTTATTTTATGTTGAGGTAAAGGTTGTGGATGAGTGCATCTTTTTCTTTAATTTATTGAATGACACGGTTTTGTTTAAGATCATTACCACTGGATATAGTGCAACATACAGGAGTAGGAAACTGGATATAACCGAAAATAAAAAAAAAGCTCGGGCAGGACCTTGTTCGAGGCCAAAACCCCTACATTGTGAAACAAGCTCAGTTCTTAGTCTAGTGTCTAGGAGTAAGTGCTTGCCTCCTGGGAGACATTTCCTCCTGGAAATCCTAGTTCCTTGGGTTTTATTTGGACCAAGTTGCTGGCTGGGTGACATGCCATATGATATAGATCTGGTAGTCCCTCCAGTTTCTAGCCAACAAGTGCGTGCAGTTCTATGCCATGTGCAGGTTGGGCTGAAATGAATACCATTCACTACTACCAAAGACTAGAGGCCACCACCTAAAACTGGTGGAGAAAAGATTTAACCAAAAGGGGCGCAGGTTTTTTTTTTCAGTGAGATTGGTTAAAGTCTGGAACTCGCTGCCACAAGAATTGGTATCAGCTGAGAATATTGAATCATTCAAAAAGCATTTAGATACCTTCCTCGTAGACCGCAAGATACAGGGGTACAGGTACTCTTAAAAACAAGGACGGAAAAGGCACTCGTATACACAGATTCAAATCTACAATCACACACATACACACAAAGGTTGGATTTGATGGACCTGTGTCTGTATTCAACCTCAAATACTACGGTATGTAACTACTAGAGCCATGCTTTTGAACGTCTGGTAGTTTCCTTTGTGAAGGGCTATTACTCCATCATGGTGTTTCCTTTTCTTGTACACATTACACCTAACTGTGAAGAGGACCAATCATCCATCTGTGGGTGCCCTATCTGCTCAAGGATGTACTTATGCATGCTTCTCTGGTCTTGGACTAGATGGCATTTTGAGTGACCTCCTCTGCTGTTTTTGCATGGGAGCTTCTTGCCTAGCCACCTTCCTTGGACTTTCTTTTAAAGGCATCCTGTGTCCCAGAATACTCTTGCCCTTCGGTCCCGTCACCCCCTGCTATGCAGGTGTTTGCTTCTTTATAGTTTCTTTGTCCTATTTCAGGACACATCGTATGCTTCTCTTCTCTACCCACCTCCCCCATGGATGTGCATTTAGAGTTCCTGAATATCCCATACAGTTTTATGTCATTTATTTCATATTCTATTAATTTACGTTGCGGTAAGGGTTAGATCAATTGTAGACAATCCATAGCCAGTTTTCCATGGACTACTGCATCTGTTACTGCAACTGAATAGCAGGTTCGAATAACCATAACTTTACTGGATATCCAGAAACAGCTCAGCTCTCAGATAAAATCTCAAAAAAATAGGAGTTGCAGATCTAGGCTACTCTGCAATAAACAGGAGCAGTGGTGTGGTTGATAAGTGATACTGTATTACCATATTAGCACCCAAGGTTCTCTTGGGGTTAAAGGAGGCCCCCAGACAAAACAAAGAATTCTGTAATAAATGCCCAATAACCCGTATCTGCTATTTCTTTTTAGATGCACTGTTGGAAAATAAAACTAGGCGTTGATGAGGTTTTCAGCCTGTGGGAGGAAACACTGCAGTCTTTTGTTTCTGTGGATTCGAGACAGTAGAGTAGACTTTATTCACAATTCAGTTTGCTCTAAAACTGAATCCATCCACCCACTTCCTTAAGATTAAGCTGCCATTCTTAGGCATGTGCTGCGGGACTACTTTCTGGATGTTGACCTAGAATAGACATCCATTGTAGTGCTTTCACTTTGTATCTGCTGTACAACTTTTATGCACGTCATGTCCTCTAAAGAACTGCTTACACAACCTGCTTTGTTTTAATAATTTACCAGTGAACATTGAAGGCCTTTTCCAGCTATGAAGGAAAAAAAAAATCACTCTCCCTTGACATGTGTTCTCATACAGAACGTATACCGTGTTCTTTAGGGCTGTTCAGATGTTGAATGAGACGGGGAACTATCTGGAATTTTATTTACCGTGTATGTGCAACCCAAACTTGTTTTTTTTGTAATTGAAAGCTTAAAAGTACCACAAAAAAAAGCATATCACGCATGTTAACACACTTTCAATCAAAGCAATGATGGGTTCAAGGCTCTGAGCTGCTGTGTGACCTGAGAATCCCATCTCACAATAATTATTGGCATATCATTGGAAGCTGCATGAACCATGGCTGAATTATTGACAATGTCATCTTGCATGTCAAAACGAAGAAACAAAGAAGGAGGTAAAGCAAGAAAATAAGAGGTAGAAAAGGAGTAAAGGTGGAAGAGTGGAGAAAAGGGAAGTGTTTAGAAAGAAGGAAAAGAAAAGGAGTGAAGGTGGAAGAGTGGAGAAAAGGGAAGTGTTTAGAAAGAAGGAAGTAAAGGCAGAAATAAAAAGATGTAAAGGTGGGGAAGTAGAGAAAAGGGAAGTTTGTAGAAAGCAGGATAAGAAAAGCAGTGAAGGCGGAAGAGTGGAGAAAGGAGTGAAGGTGGAAGAGTGGAAAAAAGGGAAGTTTGTAGAAAGCAGGAAAAGAAAAGGAGTGAAGGTGGAAGAGTGGAGAAAAGGGAAGTTTGTAGAAAGCAGGAGAAGAAAAGGAGTGAAGGTGGAAGAGTGGAGAAAAGGGAAGTTTGCAGAAAGCAGGAGAAGAAAAGGAGTGAAGGCGGAAGAGTGGAGAAAAGGGAAATGTGTAGAAAGCAGGAAAAGGAGTGAAGGCGGTTTAGCATAGATGGAGGAATCTGTTGCACTTTTTCCATCTGACCATAGAAAATCTGCAGATAATCTATAGGTGTATGACCAGCTTTAGCCTGGGAGGCCCATCAAAATTGTGAGCCTGGGTGGGATTTACTTCCTTTTGTTAACTATGAGAAATCTGACCACGGATGACCATAAAAGCAACAACCATAAAACTTGCCCAGCTAATTTAAGCATACTGATAATTTGTTAGATGCAGTTAAATTGAAGCTGAGGTCCCAGATAAAAGCATTTTCGGAAACATCAACCCCCGCTAATATGCATTTGGAGTTTGCAAGGTAATAAAAGTCGTCGAAAGTACCTTAATTTTCTCATTAAACAAGCTTGCCATGATCCAACACAACCATCCGATAATTACTCTGATTCATCAGGCTGCAAAAGCATTTAATGCCCCCTAAAGTGCAATTGTGGCATTGCCAAAGTGGCCTCCCAGTTAATCTTATTGTAGAGCAAAAACACATGTAGTCAGAAGCACATTAAACAACCACTCAACGAGCTTTAGAAACTCAGAGGTTGTTCAAACTTGTAGTGAGATGTTCTACTCTCCGCATCAACTTACTATCATACGTACCATTTTTATAGGGCAAATATATATTAAAATGGTATTCTAAAAACACTGACCTAACCAGTGGTTCTCAACCTGCGTAAACTCAAGACCCACATTTGTCCTTGGTCATTAAGTCACGACCCAAGTTGCACTGCAATGGAACGCATGGCATTGCAGTACCGCACGTTCCAGTGTGGGTGATTGGACTGTGGGCGGGAGGTGGTGATGAATGGAAACGCAACGCACCTCCTGCACCAGAATGCGCAGTAGGTGCAATTGCGTGGCAGAGTGTGTTAATGGCACAGGACTGTTCGATCAACACACTGTACTAGTGTGCACGCGCCCTCAAAAACACTGACAGACGCACACAATCTCACACATATACACACTCCAATTTTTGGTTATTTTTTAAGATCCATCCAGTTTCCCCACCTTACGAGAACTGGAGTGCATCCTCAGCCTGGGGTCCAGTGTGGGGTGCCAGAATGTGACGTCACTCCCGTCCAGGCACCTCTATAGGGCATGTGAGGGAGCAGTAAGAAATGCATGTATGGATGGAGCTTCCTCACGGCCATAGCTCCAGCCCACCCCACCTCAAGCTGACACTTAGCACCGGGCAGCAAAATTTGAATGGCTGCTTGGAGCAAGAACTGATAGATGCTGTATACAGAGTTTGTGAAAATCACATTTGTGGTGGGGAAAGGAGAACAGTTTGGTCAAACGAGTGTTTGACCACACAATAACGCATTTTATGAATATGCTAAAAAATGCAGGCCACAGTATTTAAATATCTGCTCTCCATTTTAAACCGGCCCATATGTAGCTGTATTTGTGAATACTGTAGAAGAAACTGCTGAAATAACATATAACAAATATGGTGCAAGGTGCTAGTCACTAAGGCACTGTGCTGCCCCAAAACCTGTGGCACAGCATGCACTGTGATAAAAGCAGCCTTACTTTCATCTAGTGGGTTAGAGTAAATGCTGGCCATACAAACGTAGAATTTCTCTGCTTCAGCCCTGCCATACAGGGTCACCCACGACTTGAATTAAGCCCTCGTTCACACCTGAACGTTTTGTAGCGCGTTCTACGCTCGACGAACGCTCTACAAAACGCTCAAAAATATAAATCCCATTGTATTCAATGGTCTCGTTCCCACCTTGGCGTATTTCCACCCGTCCCTAACGCGCTACAAAACGGCCCACGTCTGAAAAGGTACAGGTACTACTTTGGGCCGTTTTGTTGCGCGTTTCCATTGGGATACAGCCAAGTAGTCTTCGGGAACGCGCGACGGTAAAAAAACCGCGCGACAGACGCGCATATGCAATACGCCTAGGTGTGAACGAGACCTAAGGCCAATTCAGCAGAAATAGGTCAAAATTCAAGTAGTGTATGGGCAGCTTAGGCGTTCACATATCAGCTTTGGTTTTTAAGATAAACCCAACCAGTGGCCTTTAGGCCCAAATTTGTACACCACACCTTGTTATCATATGAAAATTACAGAAACCAGAAAATAGGGCTTTTAAGGTGTACTTAGGGACGTATAATTTAAAACATGCATTTATTGCTAAATTAATCAAATTGATACCAAATATACATTTATATACAACAATCCCACATTAAAAAAAACAAAAAAGTACAGGCCACGTCTGTATTAAAGGACGCCTCTCCACATACTGTATATCCATACATGAATTAAATTATATGTGTGTGAACGTCCACAGTAATTCTAAGATACATATATTCCATTCACAGCTTACAACTTGGTATACGTCTTGGAGAGCCGTCCTTTAATACAGTGGCCTGTACTTTTTAGTTGTTTTTATGCGGGATTGTTGCATAAAATGTATATTTGGTATCAATTTTTATAATATAGAAATAAATGCAAGTTTTAAATTCCCTATTTTCTGGTTTCTGTCATTTTAATTTTTAGGATGAACCCCAGTTATAGCCTATTATGCACACTTACAATGGTCCGGCTTGGTCTAATGTCAAGTATGTATATGTCATACCTGAGTGGCCCAGAGGGATTGGTTCTCTAATTGGACAAGAGGTAGACTGTGAGGTCACCACCCCTCGTCCAATTAGAAAACACCTTGTATTAATTTCTAAAAATGCTAGGCATTTTCTGAATGGCTGCTGTGCCAAGTGAGTGAGCTCCTGTGTTTTCAGAGCAGAGAAACTGCTCTGCACAGCACAGTACCGGCACCCAGAAGATCGCAGTTAATATGTCAAAATAAAACCTAGCCTGCTCAGAAAAAAAACATTTTCTAACAGGGAAAATGGCTTAATATCCATAAACCAACAGTCCTTACTTGTCAAAGCTGCCACCATGCAATGTCTTTCTGAAGAGCAACATACTCTGGTTTCCCCAAGGTTGCAAGAGTTCTGAGAAGCTAAGGGAGACTTTTGAAGGCAGCTTATCTGAGGCCTAATTGCCCTTGATTACTCCAGTTTGTCTTCTACACAACAACATTTGATAGCCAAACCAAATTTGTCAGTGCATCTGACACAACACTTAAAAGTTTTACTATTTTTTTACACCATATTGTGTGCCGGTTGTGGGAACTCAGTCAGCTTTTAGCTGTCCAACTCAAGGGAACAGTCACCATTCCTCAAGGTCTCAAGCCACATTATATGTCCTTCCACTTTGTATAGAAGTTTAATAATCCGTGCCTGATTTTCTTCCTCTGGCTTTACAAATGTCCTCCTATTTCCAAGATTCTTGTAAAATATATCGACTTAACTTTTAAATAAGGTTGAAAATAATACAGTTTGTAAAGGGCTGAGGCCCCCAAAAGGGTTGGAGAAGAGGATTGATTGTCTTTCCTTGGATTCGCAAACAAATAAGATGTCAATGATTACCAGTCTTATGTTTTCACAAAATATTTGGGTGTAACTATGGTGGATTCATGGGCTGAACTTGAAGGATGGCTTGTGGTTTGATCTTTCATTCATGTTGCTCGGCTGTTGAAATGTCTTCCTGTTGTCTGACCTTGCTGTAACTATGCAGCTTTCATCCCTACGGCCAATTCATCCATCTCCTCTTCTTTGTCAAGAACTGATCCTAGAGATACTCTAGGCAGGTGTCAAAACAGCAGCAGGCATTAGAAATGTGTTAGGTAGCTAATTAGGATTGTCTGTTAATCATTGTACAATCTCATTTATGTTTCAGTAAAAGTTAATGTAGGAAATTACGACAGGCAGGTGCTGAATGCTGGTTATAACTCCGGCTTCCTGGCATAGTTCTGTTTACAGAAGACAGCAGCAAAAAAAACAAACAAGTGCAGGACTCAAGGTCACTTAGAATTATCTAGACTGATATCAGCTCACCAGGTGCCCACCTATCGGCTGGAAACAGAGAAACTGAAGGTGGCCATACACTCTACAACCATCGCAAGACTTTAGTCTTGCGATGGTTGTAAAGGGATTAAAAAAACGTACGATCTGCCTATCTTGGACAGGCAGATCGCACTCTCGATCATTGCAAGCCCGCCCCCCTGAGGGGCGGGCTTCCGATGACCGCAATGCAGAACGGGCAGTGTGCGCGTGCGCACACCGGCCCGTTCAGCATTTATCTTCCGAGCACCGTTCTAACCAGCCGAGAATCGTACGATTCCCGGCTGGTTTTCGAACATGCTGGTTCGACAGAAGACGTGCGACCGTACAGTAGAAACGGTCGCACGTCTCCGTTCACACTGTTCGATTATCGTACGAAAAACCGATCGCATACGATTATCGTACGATAATCGTGCAGTGTATGGGCACCTTGAGGCAACAAAATATTGTACTTGATATCAATGACAACTTGGTGTCATTGGGAACTTGGAACATGATTCTCCATTCATCATAAGAAGTCTTGCACAAGGGTACAACTTTTGCATTCATAAGGAAGAGGACATACAGTATCTACTCAATAGTAGGTGACTGGGAAAAAGAAAAAGGGTTGCTCAAAAGTAGCATTTTATTTATAGGTGCAATGTGATAGGCTGTGTCACCCCCTAGCTATAGGTGGAAGCTGATAGGCTGGGTCAACTCCTAGTTTCCTTGATCTCCTCATAAAGCTGGCCATACACTGCTGACTTGGCTGAAATTAGAGCAGCGTGCGGCTCTGCTGGCCATAACCCTGCTCCCCCCCCTTGCTCAACAAAATTGATTTTTCTATCTAGTTTTGTCAAAGAAGCAGACCTGAAAATTGTTTGCCAATTAGCATCTGCACACATTCAGATGCAGGCACTGTTTGAGTATTGCACACCCTCTAGAGCATACAATAGCCTGCAGAATGCAATAGCTGGCAGAAGGGGATCCCACCATCCACACTGTTCAGTGTGGATGGGGGTATTGATGGATTTCTCTCATTCATCTTGCATGGCTGAATGAAGTAAATTCGTAGGTTGTATTGACAACTTTACTCTGAGGTTTTCTTGATATAGTTTCTGTCTCACTCAATTAGTTTTGGTCTTCCCTTCAATTTTTTTAGTTTTTCATTTACATAAAATACATTCAAAATTCAGAAGACACAGTATGACTCCTTTGTATGGGCTTTGTCATCCAGGCAGGCTAATATGCCAAAGAAGTAGGGGCGTTAACAGAACCTTCCAGAATCAAAAGTTGTTAGGTGGTTTGACTTTCCAACATCTGCCAAAAACTAAAATATGAGTTTTAAGTGGACGGATCCTTTAAGATGAATTTAATTTCATGAAACTACATTTGTAAAAGAGGAACTGGGAGACATAAGGGGAAAACCCATCACCTCCAGGAACAAAGCTGGGAACTTTGGCAGGGAGATCTCACTCTTGGAGTATCCAAGACATATAATAACCTAGTGGCGGACTCTGCTTGACATACTTCAGTTATAACTATCAGTTTTGGGGGGACTACCTCTTTAATCTCTAAGATGATGATAGAATGTCTGATTTTGCCTACAATGTTCCTGTTTCTTAATCTGTAATTATCCTCTATAGTCCATTTACACATAATGATCCACAGAATTCCTACAACACCTTCTGTGCGGCATCTTCTCATCCACTTTTCCTAAACACCATGTTTCAAATCCGTATGTTACATTTCGACTAATTATAGCTTTTTAAAGTTTTATCTTAGAAGTTGTAGGCGCTATGTCTGAATTTAGTACTGACTGCATTGCATAATAACATCTGTTTACGGCTTTTAGTGTAACTTTCATCTAATTGCTTATTTGGTATCAGAATGACAAGTCTCCCGAATATTTAAATGTCCTAGTTTTCTAAAATTCCTTGTTTCCTATTTTAATATTCTTTAATATGATTGTCTTACTAAGTTGCCTAAGCTTATTTGTTTTGAGGCCCTATGTTTTTGTCTCATTTTGTTCAAAGCTTCTCTTTAATTAAATGTTTCCTTTAATTCTTTAATAAATAAAATGAAAACTGTGGTTTAAGGTGAATTTTATTTTGGAAAGGCCAACTCAAGGTTGCCCACCCCAACTCTGACCCACCCCCACTTGCAGCACTCTTATCCCATCCACCCAGGGCCGGATTTCCCACAAGGCCAACCAAGGCCTGGCCTCTGGGAAAGGGGTGTGGAATTCCTATCTCCCGACGCCCGGGACATGCAGTTCTGGGCATCGGGCAGGTAGCTGTTTTCTACATTTAGCCCTACTTTGGGCAAGCAGAGCTATATGTACAGCGGGGAAGCCGCAGCTTGTTTTCTACAAGTGATCTCTGCGTTATCAAGTCTGCCATTCTCAATTGGGGGGGAGGTTTGGTGGGTAGGGGGGCACATTGAGGAACCTGGTGTGATGTTTGGGGATATTAGCATCTATGGTGAGCTCTTAAAAATGCAGTCTACTCGCAATATCTTCGGTTTAAGGGCTCGGTAGCCCACTTTGATTCAAAACAAAGTTTATATATCCATCTTGGATACCCTCGCAGGGGTTGTTCAACATAACATTCTTGCAAGGCTTCAAAACAACACAATAGCCTCCTGGCTTCCACTTTAAACCGTAGCACTTCTGACCCACTGGTCCTCTTTGAAGTGCTGACCCACGCTGACAGCAGTGACAAAGCTGATAGTCATGCCACCTGTAACATCTTCTCATCCCACCCTAGTGGAAGCAGGCACAGCCTCCATGAAAGTGGCAACTCTGCTTTGCATTCGGAAGCAGTGCAGCATCGTTACCTCCCCATCACAGGAAGCTGTATTAGAAGGACTCCACTGGCAGGATCAACAGGTATGCAGTGGTGGAACTACCGCCGATGCAGCTGGTGCCGCCGCACTGGGGCCTGAGGCTGTGGGGGGCCCAGTGGGGTCTGGTTCTGGGCAACACCCACAGCCTCAGTGGGGTCCGGTCCTGCAATATGGGGCAGTGCAGGGTCCTGGTGTTAGAACACCGGGGCCCCGCACTGCCGACGGGCTTCTCAGTGAGGGGGCGGGTCCTGTGACTCACCTCCTCTCCCCCAGGCCGCGTCCATAGTAACAGGTGGCGGGAGAGGAGAAGTGAGTCACAGGATCCGCCCCCTGCACACACCATCTGTCTGAGACTGAGCTGCAGTGAGGATCTGGCCGGGTGAGTCCAAGCGGGGAGGGGTGGGGGCTTTGTTGGTGAGGGTTGTGTGCTGTAACAATATAATATAACAATTGTGAGACAAGTGGATTATAATGGGGAACATTACACTGTAATGTTCGCTATTATAAACTATTTCTCTGATTAATGATTACAGACAGGCCTCTGTTCTATCAAAGTTTGAGACCGCGTTACAAAGTGTGACCTGTGAGGTGGTCACACATTTTAGCGTAATCTCGCCCAGTTTTTCGGTGGTGGAATAGGTGAAGAATTCCAATGCTTTGCCATCTGTTCCAGGGCAGATCGGCATCGCAAATCGTATGTCGAAGAGAACCGATCTGCCCTGGAACAGCTGTTCGGTCCTGAAATGTCACTTCTATCCGACTTTGTGAGTGCGGTGGAATGTGAGATCGCACTCATAGAGTCGGATAGAAGTGACATTTCAGGATCGATCAGCTGTTTCAGGGCAGATCGGTTCTCCTGCACATACGATTTGCGATGCCGATCTGCCCTGGAACAGCTGGGAAAGCGCTGGAATGCTTCACCTATTGGCGGTCACACATTCCCCCGCAAAACAACTGGGCGGGATTACATTAAAATGTGTGACTACTTCACCGATCTCACATTCTAATGTAGTCACAAACTTTGATAGAACACCGCCATCAGGGGGGTATGGCAGGTACCCATGTGAGGGGTCTGGGCAGCCTGGGGGGCTTCTTACATGGGTATCAACAGTACCGGGGCGGCATGGCAGAGGTGACAGGGGAGGGGGTGGAGGAGGCTGGGCCCCAGCAGCAGCAGGTAAGAAGAGTTGGGAGGAGCTACAGGGAAAGGGACCCCGACGACCAGACCAGCCCACCTGCGACCCTGCAGAGCCCACCATAGAGAGTCTCAGGTGGGCTATGCAGGATCTATGGTGTGCCCTGCAGGGTCTCAGGTAAGTCCAGCATGCTACTGCAACATTAGAGACCTCTGGGGGGGTCGGCGCCCAGTGTGATCCACTCCCGTGCCCCCCCCCCCCGTCTTGGGAGGGGGACCCAAGATAAAATCTTGCACCAAGGGCCCTTTGGTTATTAGGTCCGCCACTGCAGGTATGTGTGGGTCTTTGGAGGTGGGGCTAAGTGAGAACTGTAAGTACAGGTGCACTATATTTTTGTTTAATGAAAGGTCGTAGTTCTACTTAAAAATCGTTTATACATTAATCTACTCTAACAAAGCTTTCAATGGCAGGAAAACCTGACAGGAGTTCTAATCCTTCCTCCTTCCAAAAGTTTCAGCTATAGGCAGGGCTTGAAAAATCCATTAGTCTGCTCGTCTGTGACGAGCAGACGGTGGAGCCCGACGAGCAGCTTCCCGGCCAGCTTTACAGTCAAGCAATCGAGCGTCTCGAGAGATTACATCACTTCCTGCATTCAGTGTCACTCTCCAGCTACAGAAGCTGATGAAGCCGATCTTTGCTTCATCAGCTTCTCTGGAGGTCCTTAGGTGACATTAGGGGTCTTGGAGACCCCTGATGTCTCCATAACGAGGACCTCTCATGTAAATTGGCTATCCCATAGGGGGCTTCTTAGCCCCCCATGTAATAGCAATTAAGTTGTGTGTGTGTAAAAAAAAAAAAATACAAAAATGAAAGATTCATTAAAAAAAAAGAAGCATAAAATTTTTGTAAAAATTTTTTTTAAAGTCCCCGCCCCCCACATACACACACATATATGCGTCAGGTGCGCCTACATGCCGCACATGTTGCATATTGCCGCAAACGTCGGAGTGAGAGCAAAAATTTTAGAGCCATTAAGGCCGGGTTCACACCTGGGCGTTTTACAGCGCTGATCGACGCGCTGTAAAACGCCCAGCAAATGAAATCCCATTATTTTCTATGGGCATGGTTCTCACTTGGGCGTATTTCAGCATGTCGGAACGTGCTAAAAAACACCCTACGACCGCGCGTATCCATTAGGATACAGCTGGATAGGCCTCGTGAACGCGCGTTTGACGCGCGTTTTGAGGGCTGCAAATCGTGGTTAAAACATGCACCCCAAAACGCGTCATACACGCATATTTCGAACGCCTAGATGGGAACCCAGCCTAAAGGAGAACTATGAGGTGATTTCACTCACCTCATAGTTCTAGCCGACCTGTGACAATGAGATTGTCACAGGTCGGCATACGCTAATTTGTGTCCTCCCGTTACCCTAAGGAGAACTATGGGGAAAATCCCTAAACATTTTAATTGTCGAGTTTTTTTGCGATTTTGCGGGCGCACGCAATTTTAAGGCTTGACATGTTTGGTGTCTATTTACCCGACGTGACCCCGACTTTTATGTTTTACTAAAAATATTGGTAAGAATAAATGTTTTATAACATAGAGTAGGGAAAATGTTTTGTTTTTTTCTACATTTATGGTATTTTTTTGTTATATATAACCCCCCCCCGTGGTGATTATATACCTCCAAAAGAAAGCTCTATCTGTCACCAAACTTTTTTAACATAAATTGCAAGGCTATAGTCCGGTCATGCTGACTGGTGACATTTTTGACTGACTGGTGAGACACTATCACATTTTTCCTGGCTATAGGTATATGCTGTATGCTGTCTTCCTAGAAGATATTTGTGTATGCTGAGACAGTTGCTTAGGGCTGGCAGTGTGCTGGTTTTTGACAGCTTGATCAGATAATGGACAGTTTCTGTTATAGGATATAATTTATATATTCCAGTATATTGTGCATTTCCAGAAAGCATTCACGAGGCTTCTGTCAGCCCTGATAGACATTTTAAGAGTGTGAGATAGCATTGTGAAGCTTTCATGTGCACCCAATCTTTTGTCTGCAGTCACTAATGACATGCCTATAATTGTCACGTATTTGTTGTGTCTCTTTATTGAAAAAAATGCCTGTTCCTGCAGTCTCAGCGCAGAAATACAATGATGAGTATGAATCAAGGGATGAAAAAGAGCATGATTTGCATACTGCATTATGCAGTGTCTCAGCGGCAAACTAATATGTGTTTTTGCAAGATGTGTGAAATATGATTGAGTATCCTTATAGAGGAGAGTAGAAGCAAGTATATGGAGGGAAAGGAACTGAAATCTGGGTATAGTAATCAATAATTTAAAGGAACACTGTTATAAAATGAAATGAAACATATACAGTTTTATCTCTAGATATTCTAAAGTTCTAAAAGGAACCTGAAATTCAATCATATGTTTCCAATGTAGGCTGTGTTATGGCCGTCCATCAAACACAGCACTACTGGACCCCCTCCAACATTCCCATTCACTGATCTCCTCCGCACAGAAAACCCACAAGCATTCAGTGATTAGTGTTACGCTGACCTGGCTCAGCTGCAGCATGGGGACGTTCTGTCCCCAATCATTAACTGATCGACATAGAGGAGCAGAGATCCGGGCTCTAATAGAACTGTGATGTCCTCATAAAAAAATTAAATAAAAACAAGAATTAAACAATCTTTCTTACACTAACCAGTGCTCCCACACTTTTCACTCCCCCCCCCCCCCCACCCTCCCACCACACCTCCGAACCCCCCATCATACCCTTCACACTCCTCTCCTTCACATACTATGCCCCATCATACCCTTCCCACTCCTCTCCTTCACATACTATGCCCCATCATACCCTTCCCACTCCTCTCCTTCACATACTATGCCCCATCATACCCTTCCCACTCCTCTCCTTCACATACTATGCCCCATCATACCCTTCCCACTCCTCTCCTTCACATACTATGCCCCATCATACCCTTCCCACTCCTCTCCTTCACATACTATGCCCCATCATACCCTTCCCACTCCTCTCCTTCACATACTATGCCCCATCATACCCTTCCCACTCCTCTCCTTCACATACTATGCCCCATCATACCCTTCCCACTCCTCTCCTTCACATACTATGCCCCATCATACCCTTCCCACTCCTCTCCTTCACATACTATGCCCCATCATACCCTTCCCACTCCTCTCCTTCACATACTATGCCCCATCATACCCTTCCCACTCCTCTCCTTCACATACTATGCCCCATCATACCCTTCCCACTCCTCTCCTTCACATACTATGCCCCATCATACCCTTCCCACTCCTCTCCTTCACATACTATGCCCCATCATACCCTTCCCACTCCTCTCCTTCACATACTATGCCCCATCATACCCTTCCCACTCCTCTCCTTCACATACTATGCCCCATCATACCCTTCCCACTCCTCTCCTTCACATACTATGCCCCATCATACCCTTCCCACTCCTCTCCTTCACATACTATGCCCCATCATACCCTTCCCACTCCTCTCCTTCACATACTATGCCCCATCATACCCTTCCCACTCCTCTCCTTCACATACTATGCCCCATCATACCCTTCCCACTCCTCTCCTTCACATACTATGCCCCATCATACCCTTCCCACTCCTCTCCTTCACATACTATGCCCCATCATACCCTTCCCACTCCTCTCCTTCACATACTATGCCCCATCATACCCTTCCCACTCCTCTCCTTCACATACTATGCCCCATCATACCCTTCCCACTCCTCTCCTTCACATACTATGCCCCATCATACCCTTCCCACTCCTCTCCTTCACATACTATGCCCCATCATACCCTTCACACTCCTCTCCTTCACATACTAAGCCTCATCATACCCTTCACATTCCTCCTTTTAAAGTGTATGGAAACTAGGGGTCGACCAATATCGATTTTTCAGAACCGATACCAATTATGGGTCACCTTTCAGGCCGATAACCAATATCAGGTACCGATATTCTGTTTACATCCAGCTGCACCAGCTGAATATAAACAGAATATATCCATCGCCCCCTTGCCCCCCGCCCCATTCATCTGCCGGCAGCAGAATCCTGCCTCTGGCAGATGAATGGGGCTGGGGGGCAGGGGAGCAGGGGGTCTGAATGTAAACATCAGGCAGTGGGCAGTGCAATAGCCAGCCTGTAATTGGCTATTTCAAACTGCAATAGCCAATAACAGGCTGGCTACTATATCCGCCCACTGACTGCTGTCAATCAGCAGAGGAGCGGATCTGAAGGAAAAAGTTATCTTTCAGGTTCTTTCCTCTGCTGATTGATCTGCAGCGGCTGGGAGCAATAGCCAGCCTGCTATTAGCTGTTTCAAATTGAAATAGCCAATAGCAGCCTGGCTATTGCACCTGCCCACTGCCTGATGTCAATCAGCAGAGGAGGACCTGAAGGAGAAAGTTATTGATTAGGCTAAACAAAGTAAAGTCCTTCTTCTGTTTTTAAAAATACAGGTTATATAGAGATAATGTAACGCTAGCTTTTTCTTCAGACTGTTACTTTACTACATGTTTACTCTGATGACATGTAATGTGACCCCTTCATTAGGTAGGTACATTCATATGTTATGTATTTTAATTTATTGAAAATGTTGTCCCTTTAAAGGAAGTGAATGTTTCATTTGATTAAGTTTTTATTTATTTATTTACTGTATTTAATTTAAAAAAAAATTCTATCTGTGCTGCATCTGAGCCACCAATCAGAGATATTTGTAAGAGTCTAAATATGACTTTTTTTTATGAGGCAAAACAGAGCGTCCTGGTGTCTGTATCCATGCAAATATTTACCTTATGTGTTCCATTGGTGCATAGCTTGCATTGAATTGGCTGTGGACGTGCGCCGGTCACCAACAGTTTCTCTTGTCTTAATGTATTCTTTCCACCTCTGATAGCAATTGTCGTGGCTGTGCACATCTTTTTCTGAAACATGATGCATGATGGGACTTTGTACTGAGAAGTGTGTGTTAATGATTATGATGTGTGTTAAGGATGTCACTGAAGTATTTTCCATTAGCAACAACATCTGGCTGTAAAAACCTAACCTACTTTTTAACATTTTCAGTTTGAAACAGCAGTTTACTTTATCAGTATCTTCCACTGAAATGAGTGTAAAATTCTGAAAGAATGTTAGAACCTGCAGACTGTACTCTCCTCCTCTGGTTACCCTCTGGTCCTCTATCCATGGGGCCAGCACCAACACCCTCATCTTCTTTCTAGGCTTAGGACTGCTATTACTAATTGTGTGAGTTTATGCCACCTGCTGGCTAAAATAGGGAACTGCAGGGCAGACTCAATCCAGTGTCTCTGTGATGTCACCAGGAAGCAAACACAAATTCAGCTCATTCTACTTTTTGTGTCTGAGCAGAAGGTCTTTCTTTATGAGGACTTTGTAACACCTGGCTAATACACTGAGTATTATGATCCTAGCTGGTTATCTCATTCCTGTTTCTTGTCTACAATGTGTTTTGACCTCCTGTAGCACACTGGTGTAGTGGTTAGCACTTCTGCCCTGCAGCACTGGGGGTCCCTGGATTAAAGGAGAACTATGGGGTTAAGGCTTTTCCCCATAGTTCTCCTTAGGGGAACGGGAGGACACAAACTAGCGTCCCGTCACCCTAAGCTCAGCATACCGCGAGCTGCTGCTCGCGGTATACTGAGACGCCGCAGCTGAAGCAGATCCCGACAATTATGTCTGGATCCGCCCAGCTGCATGAGTGGCAGCTGGCTCTGCCTATCTAGAGGCAGAGCCAGCTATACCCGCCCCCTCCCCGTCCGTTCCGCCAGTCGGCGCTGGAGGATCGGAGCGGGGGGAATCCAGCCTCTCCCCTGTCACGGCAGAGGGCTGTGACAGGATCGAGAGGGGAGCGAACGCCGTTATGTGTTTGCACACCTCCCGATCTACTGAGCCGACCTGTGACAGTCTCATTGTCACAGGTCGGCTAGAACTATGAGGTGAGTGAAAAGCACTCACCTCATAGTTCTCCTTTAAATCCCAGTCAAGACACTATCTGCAAGGAGTTTGCATATTCTCCCTGTGCTTGTGCGGATTTCCTCCCACAATCCAAAGATTTGCTAGAAGGTTAATTGGGCCTGTATGTATGTGATATAGGAACCTTAGATTGTAAGCTCCTTGAGTGCAGGGACGGATGTGAATGTGCACTGTGTAAATTGTCAGCCCTATATAAATTCTTGTTAAAAGTAAATATTATAACTATACTTCTTTGATTCCTGCATTGAGGTTTTGCATGTGATTTGACATTAACTGCATGCTTGTCCTGGGTTCAGCTCGAGATATTAATAAAGTTGATTAGCATTTCTCTGCCTAAACTGTTAAATACACAGTTGAAATTCATATATGTGAGCTGTTTTATCCACCAAAGAATTTGTAATTCAGAACTCGCATTTACACAGACCTACCAGACCGCACAGATAGCCTGCGACCTCACATTTCGATGCTGCATTTAAAGATGTGGCTTGGTCACCTCCCTGCCTTTAGTTTGTGATTGGACAATGACCAGCAGAAGATGACTGATGAGGTCATCTCTCTCCTCCTGTCAGCATGTCCCTGCTCAGCAGATGTGCAACTAGCCTAATTGGCTCAGATTGCACGAGTCCACCCAGACCTTATGTTTCCATGTTTGGTAGACTCAAGAGAGTTAAACCACCTACAGTTTCTTCTGTCAGGGACTCCATAGGTGAGATACCTGTGTTGAGTTCTCTGGTCTGCACACACGCTGTGCCCATTATGATGGGCTTCCATTGTGTCTGCTGGATTTTATATTTATTTTATATTATGGAGGATGTAACAGAAGGAGCGGGAGCAACAAAAACTACCGGATGGACAGGAACAGAGCCAGGAGTTATGGTAGGATGTTCTCACTGTTGGGGTATCTAAGAATCCAGAAGCTGACTTTGGCCAGCAGGCTCCAACTATAATTAGCATATCACTTTTTGTAGACTGACCCCACCTGTCATTTACCTGAATCCTGGGATTCTTTTACCTGCAGGCTCCTGTCACAATTTAAATTTGGCATGGTTGTGCGTGGCTCTGCCTGCATATCCACATCATCCATTCAGAGATCTTTGTCAGATTTGTGCCACCACGGCAGAGGTACTTGAGGATCTCAATGGAATACAAGTGCAGTGATATCACCGCATTTGTAGTCCTTCCTTGAGTCCATGTTTGCTGAATGTTCGTGCCTCCATATGGACAGGGACAGGAAGAAGAGTATGCAGGAGCCAGAGCATTGCACCTGTGATGTACACTCTGCAGCATGCTTGTCCCCTGGCTCTCTGTGTGGAAGCAGTGGTCCCTCGACAGAGGTCTGACACACCCCCTGCTAAAAGAGACCTCTAGCTCTGCAATTAGCAAAGCTCATGCTCCCTGCTGATTGGAGAGCTCTGGCTCTAACTTAGCAGAGAGACCACTGCTTTCTCATAGAGCAAGGGTTCCTCTCTGCCGCATGCTGGCAGGAGACAGGGTTTTCTACCAAGGCTGTGGTTGAGTTTTTTTAAACAAAATAAAATGGAAGACTTTGTACACCTTTTGTTTCAATGCACCCGGAATGGATGTAGCTAATTTAAACTGAAAATCCCAATGGGCTTTAAACTTTACATAAACCAATGGTGCATTTGTTAGCACTAGCAGATTATTATTTTAAGTACCAAAGTACTTTTTGTGCCAGGCATATAAACACAGTTAATGAGGTCCATCATGTGACGCAAAGCCCAGGAAAATCTTGCAAGACGTCTGGAAACAGGGAGCATTGTGGGTGCTTATCTCATTACAGACTATGGAAGATCTGTTTTTGATCAGACCGACCATGTTAGATTTAGTGCTTTGCTTTTCCATATCTGGTTTGCATCTGCAGCATGCTTTCCTTGCACAATACTTCTGCTGTGTTTGGATGGTTGTTCTGAGGCTGCATTCGACCTCCCTTGTCTTTGGACACAGTTGGTCCTATTGCAATCTGTTTGTGTTGAAGCCAGACTACTTAGCAGGAAGCAGAGCTTGCATATGTAATGAGAAGTAAACCTTTTATCAACTGGGACTTTTCAGATGCTGCATCAATGATACATCATGTCGTTATTATACACATGCCTCCCTTTTATTTAACATATAGTTAGAAATGTGAATATGTTTTAAAGACATTTGCACCCAGATCCAAAAGACTGTAACACCTCTACCTCATGGCAAGACATAGGGGAATGAACATATTATGTATGGATGTGATATATGGCTTACCTGTGTTTTATGCTTTATGTATCATGTCCACTTTAACTTCTTGTTTGGCCTAATGTGAACACCTGTATCCAAGACTATATATGTCTCCTGTCTCAGTCCGCTTCTTCCTCTATGATTAAGCCTGAGATAGCGTAAAATGCGTTAGAGAGGCAGACCGAAGGCAGCACTGTGCTGAGTGTGAGCTGCAATAAAAAGTTTTCCAGCATGATCTACAGTGTGTGGCGGGATTTTTCTATTGTTGAAGGATGTTTGCACATTACGAATTCCCCCATAAGTTATTCTACAAAATGCTGCTTCATTTCACACCACCAGTCAGCAACAACCATGAAAACTAAATGTTTCTATTGTTCTACCATCTATACACTTCTGATGTGGCAAAGGCAATGCTGTACATGTTTCACAGTGACAACCGCTGCTTCTTCTGGAAATGAGGAAGATCTTCCTAAGTTACACACAACAGAAAAAAGAAACCCACATTGAATTCATACTGTGAAAAGTTCTTCAAATACACATGTATTACAATTGTAAATATATCCCTATATAAAACTACATTCCTTTATGTAATTGACATAGTATTTTGGCATTTACATGTGTGTGTGAACAGGAACCCCGCCAGGGAATGTCCCAATTATTATTACAGGGATGTGGTGCCATTGATGATGTATGGTCAGGCTGGTCAACTGAATACTATTAATGAGCAAATACGGTGCCCCAGCTACATAATTATATCATTACAAATTACACATAGAAACAAAGTCTCTAATGCATTAACACACATCAGTAAGGTTACTTATTTAATAGTGATTTTCACTCATCCTGATAGTTAGAGACATTGAAGCTGTCACACGACGGCTCTATTGATCGGGAAGTCAGCAAACACATAGCGTTGCTCGCTCACTTCCCGATCATCTCCCTGTAGAGAGCGGTGTCTGCCAGTCACCGCTCCCTGCAGGGATTCCCACCACTCCGATCCTCCAGCACTAACTGGAGGAATGGACGGGGGAGGGGGCGGGCACAGCTGGCTCTGCCTCAAGATAGGCAGAGCCAGCTGTCAATCAGCCAATGGGGTGGATCTCGACAGTATTGTCGGTATCTCGTCCCGGCTGCGTCGCTATATAGCTTACAATAGCCCTCTATATACTGAGCTTTGGGTCACAGGAGGAGGTTAATATATGTCCTCCCGTGACCCTAAAGAGAACTATGGGATAAAAAGGTTACCCCATAACTCTCTTTTAACTAATCTCAATACATTAAAGTGAAATCATATTGACTGTTCTGAGTAACTGCACATTGCACCTCATGGTTGGTCTTTAAAGTGGAAAGTAAACTCTGGTTAAAAAAAAAAGGGCCCTCCAGAAGCTTTTAGCCATAATGTGCTAGAATGTATGGCATATTAGCAAACGAAAGGGAACAGAGCTCCACCTCCGTGTGTGAAATTGTTTATTAAAAGAAATAAAACAAGGGATATATGTACTCAAAAGCAAACGTTTTCATCACGCATTAACAACAAACAAGAGGCCACACTGTCTGTTAACCCAACATGGTATCGCACCAACCATGTACCATGGTTGCATCCAGTCACATCACCGTCCACCGGCCGGAGTCAGGCAAGATTCAGGGGCAAACCTTCTTCATCAGAATCATAGCTTGCTTTCTGTGAGAGTGGGGTATAAGACTGGAAACCATCAGAGAAAAATACTCCATTATGAATTGTCTTGGAGTGATTGCCAAACTGATCCCCTCCAGTGTCATGCTCCTGCCGTGTATGTGTGCTGAGCTGTACATGTGTGGCTCAGCATAGAGAAGAAAAGAAATTGCCGAATATTAAACAGAAGCTTTTACACAGTCCCTTCTGCCATAGAAAGACTACCAATCGGTTTTTTTTTCCTCCCTTTGCTTCCACTTTAAACAGGAACTCCAGGAAACCACAAAATGAACCCTTGCGGTGGGGCTACCCCCATACTGCAAGGGTTACCTGCTTGTTTTGTTCTAGGGGCTAAAATAAAGCAAATACACTGATCCTCGGTCCTGCAGTGATGAGCACTCATCTCTCTCCCCCTCTCTCTGCTCTGGAGGTGGAATGTCCCTCGGCATCCTCACGTCTAATACAGCTGCATTAGATGTGATGACGTCACAGGTCCTTAGACCACCAGAGCCCCGGAGGATAAAGGGCTGCCGGTCTAGCAGCCAAGCAGGACCGAGGATAAGATGAGCATATTTTCTTTGTTTTACCCCCTAGACTAAAACAAGCCGTTAACCCTTGCAGTGCAGGGGTAGCCCCACTGCAAGGGTTAATTTTTACATTTCCTAGAGCAGAGAACTTCACAGAAGCAATATTAGGTTGTAGAATTATTGACATAGCTGACATTTGGCTCTGACAATAAGCGGATTGAAGAATGTGTGTAGAGATAAAGACTCGCCGCTCGCTACACGGGGGCCCTTGGTGAGTCAACTGGGCTAATTTAATTATAAAATGTCATGTATCTATAGTGTCACTTGTAAACTGTCCCCTCATCCATTAATTCGTTGCTGAGCGTGTTTTTACGTACGACGCGCGTCTCCGGCAAACACTGGTGATGAAGATTTGGTGAAAGGTGTGAGAATGAACACGCTAGCACTCGTATTGGGAAAGGGGCAGCAGAGGAAGATTGATGACTGGAAACAAATAGCAATAAGATTTGATTGACAGGGGCTGTAGGTGATATTGGCATAGGTGACTCAGACAGAGTGTTGTTGGTAGATACCAGGTCAATGGCTAGGGGAGGTCAGGAAGGTACTTGTGGAGGAGGTGCCAGCCTGATAAATTCTGACAGCAGACATCCCTCCTTCACTTATAAATGCTGCTGGGAGAGCAGGAGGTGGAAGAGTTACACATGATCCGGGGAGGAAGAAGATTATCTGCACTGCCAGTCTAACTCTCATAGACTTCAGCTCAGCACCGCGGACAGCTCCGCTCTCATCTTCAGCCCCACAGACAGCGCCCGGCGTCGGCTCTTCCTTTCAGCACCCCGGACAGCTCCGTCCCATAGAGTTCCATGATGGAGAGAGCGCAGGTCTTCTGGAGATACCGCACCCTACTCTCCCTTATTCTCTGCTCCCTCATCCTCTTCAAGGTCCATTCAGAGGCTGCTCCTTCCCAGCAGCATGCTGACACAGCCTCTCTCTCTAAAATCTCCCCCAGGGGTAGCCACTGGGCTGTAGGTAAGTGTCATTTGGTACATTCTGATATGGGTTTTCTAATCAAGAGAGCCACACAGGTGGCTCTTGGTTGTGTCCTGAGCTGCTTCTCTGAGCCATAGGGGTTGACTTACTTAAGGCAAATAGGCTGTTCAGTTTGCAAGGGAGTTTTCACTGTGCAGAGAAACAGCTTAGCTTGGTGCATGTGGTCCAAATTCCTATTGCAAAGACAACCAAATCAGGTGTAAGAAAAATAAAAAATAAATGTCTTGCACATGATTGGATGATGGATATAAGTAGAGCTTCCTCTCATTTACTAAGCTTAGGGCAATTCCCTTAAAAGTGAAAATTCTCTTACAAAGTGAACAGCCCAATTGCCTCAGTAAAGCAACACAAATGAAACTAACTGTCCTGGATTTCCAAGGACAGTCCAGGTTTTGGAGTCATGTCCCTGGAAATGGAAAGTAAAAAAGAGACATGCACTACAACTAATTACTTTGTACACCTCATACCCAAATTATATATCTATTGGCTTTCTATTGCTACTACCCTTTTAGTTCCTTCAATTCCTAACTGTCGAAAATAGATTTTTTTTTAATGCAAAAATGTGTTTTCCACTTTACTAATCTTGATCAACCTGAATCTGAAGTCCTTGTGGCTTCTGAGACCATATTGGAGGTGACAGGCTTAGAACTTCTCCTTGGTAAAGAAGTGTTCCTATTATTTTTAAACCTGTTGACAGCTATGAAGCAGATCTAGTATGCACAATCCACACTGAATAATAAACTCATTTCAGAAATGTTGCCAACCAGAAGCTCCATTTGTGTATTATGATGATGATGATGATGGTGATTATTATTATTATTATTATTATTATTATTATTATCATCATCATTATGAGTATTGTTAAAATTATCATCATTAAAGCACAGCTCCATATGGGTTTTTATTTGTGTTCCTCCCATTTTTATTGGCTATTATATTTGTAGAATGTTTAACTGGGGGCCTGTATTGGGGACTTCTTACTCTGCATCTTCACATTAGAAGTTGAGTTATACTCTGAAGCAGGGCATTGGGTTCTGTTGTCTATTAGCATTCAATGACAAGGCTCAGCGCTGATTTATGTGCTGAGTTAGTAAAAGGTTGACCTTGTATACTTGAAAGCAAACAAACAAAGCCAACCCTGTACAGAACCTCTGCAGAGCTCATAGGTAATATGCTTG
>NW_017306306.1:1240190-1267019 GCF_000935625.1 Nanorana parkeri
ACTGTAAGAATTATCAATTGTGTATCACTTGGTAAGTACTTACTTCACAATGGCACAATGTAACAGTACATCCAGATTTTATACTTAACTAACCCATGACCTGAGAGCAATTAACAAGTATAATATTTTACATACAAACCTCAGTGATCATTGCACCGCATTGCTCCAGCACAGTTTTTCAAATCAGTATAATTTCGAATGAAGCCTTCAAATAAAATCATATTGAATCTGGCAGAATGATTCAAATACAATAGCACAGGGGGTGAGGAATCTACTCAAAAGGGTGATAAATAATATATTATGCTCAGCATTACAGACTGTGGAAGATTGACTTTTCTAGCCCCATCCTGGGGCTGTGCAGTGCTGCGCAACAGTACAATATATACTATATTATCGCTGGCTTTCCTAATAATTACAGGAATAGATTGAATATAACAGCGCGGTAACTTTGTAGGTTCTTCTGAAGCAAATGCATTATGTAGCAATACAGATTTTTTTTAACAACTGCCAGAGATCGATATTGCATTCCTGATATAGGCATACATGTATTACCTTCAGTTTCCAATAGAAGCTGACTTTAATGTAGATAAAAGTTCGTGAAGCTTTGTAACAGAATGCTCTTCTATTAGAGATTTTTCAGTTACACATTAATTGTTGCCTTTTAGTCCTTGTATTGGATAATTGCGCTCCGAATTCAACTGGATACTTATTAATTGTGCACTAATAAGAGCAGAATAAGACGTTTTAAAGCTACTTGTATAGAGTTCCTTTGTAGGAGTAACACTTCCGATATAAAGTAATTTCAACTCAGAACACATATTGCAAGTAAATATTAGAATATAGCAACGTCACAAAATCCTTTCCTTGTACCCCCTGATACAGAGGGGCTTCTAAAACGATCGCAAGCTTAGCAAGATAATGCAACCCAACAAAAACGATATTAAACGGCAAGACAAGAGGAAAAGGTTAAAAAAAAAGTATACAAAATGTCGGTATACACCTTCCAGTTGTCAGCATCGCCTTTGGAATGTACATCATTCATTTTTAGTAATTAATTAATTACATCACATCAGTTATGAAAGTAAATCGTGTGAATTCGTAGTGATACATTTAAAAATAAAAATACAACTGTGAAAACAGTTAAAAAATATGCGCCTATTCTAACACATGCATTGATCAAATATAACAAGACAGTTTATTATTTCTTGTAAATGGAAAGCATACTTTATTGGTCATGGATGTGTATTAAAACACATATATTGAAATAGCTACCGAGCACTGTGGAATAAACACAGTACCTAATGTCCCATATTAAAGGGGCTAATAAGTTATATTATATAAAACATATAGAGAATGTAGTAATAACTAATATATAACTAATAAAAGTAGTGACTAATAAAATAACGTTAAGTTAATACATGTGATGTTTATATTTTCTCTGCACAAATCTTTCAGCCATTAAATGCTGAAATAGGCTCCATGCCATATACTAACAAAAAGTCAGATGCCTGCAAAAACATTATGCCCACTTCAGTTATTTTAATATGGTGTGTTTATAACAGACGTTAAGTGGCATCTTTTTCAGTTTTTAGAGCCATTTTTATAGTGTAATGTCAGAGGAAATGGAAAAAAATATAAAGTGATCTTTTTAATACCTAGCCTTTATACTTTAAGCAATACTCATGATGAGGTGAGATGTGTTGGAATGATTAAATATAGGATTTATGTTTGTCTCACTTATCATGAATTGACCATAAATCAATGTATAAATGCAGATCTGCTGCAATTATGTTGAATGGGTAACAGAGTCAATTGGCATCATGGAGGCAGAAAATGTATACTTTAAAGGAATAGCTTTACTTTTGTCCCAGTTTGTTTACACCAGTTGCCCTAAAGCTGCTTAATTTGTGTTATATGCCAATATGAACATGAACGTGACTTATCTATTCTTACCACCACCCACATCTGCTGCCCCTTTCTGTTAGTCTCTTCTCTAATTTCTAGGCAATTTAAGATTAATTGCTTTGTCTTTCGACTCACAACGTGCAACACTGTATTTCAGTGTACCTCAGTCCATGCAAGATTACTAATTTCCCTCTAGCAGACCTTCCACTTTTACTTCCTTCTGCTTTGGTGTCATTTTGCGGATGACACCAAAATAGGGAGGGTAATAGACACGGACTTAGACACTATAACATTACAGGAGGACCTGGATAAAATAGGGGAGTGGGCATTAATGTGGCAGATGAGGTTTAATGTCGATAAATGCAAAGTAATGCACTTTGGAATTAAAAATAAACAAATGGGTTATACAATTATGGGTATGCCGCTGGGGAAGTCAGAAATGGAGAAGGATTTGGGGGTCATTGTAGACCACAAACTGAAAGGTAGTTTGCAGTGCCAGGCTGCTGTAAACAAAGCTAGCAGGGTCTTGTCCTGTATTAAAAAGGGGATGTATTGCAGGGACAAGTCTATAATTTTGCCACTTTATAGATCATTGGTTCGACCTCATCTGGAGTACGCGGTCCAGTTCTGGTCACCAGTACTAAGAAAAGATGTCCTTGAGTTGGAAAAAGTCCAGCGAAGGGCAACCAAACTAATTAGGGGTATGGAGGACCAGAGCTACGAGACAAGGCTACTAAATTTAAACATGTTCACATTAGAGGTGAGGAGATTAAGGGGGGATATGATTTCCATGTACAAAATGTTCAATGGTGGTAGCAACATTAGCGATAAACTGTTTAAAATTAACTCCGTTACAAAAACTAGAGGCCATCACCTAAAATTGGTGGAAAAAAAATTCCAGCACAAGGGGCAAAGGGGGTTCTTCACAGTAAGATCAGTTAGGGTCTGGAACTCACTGCCACAGGCGGTGATTTCAGCAAATAATGTGGAATTGTTCAAGAAACTTTTGGACGATTTCTTAAGGGACCGTAATATACAGGGGTACGCGTAATATACAGGGGTACGGGTACTCCTAGAATGAGATCCTAATAGGTTGGACTTGATGGACTAATGTCTTTATTCAACCTCAAATACTATGTAACTATGTAACTTTCCTCCAGTTTGAAAGGGTTTAAACTAGGGATGCACCGATACAATTTTTTCAAGTACAAGTACTGATACTTGTCCAAGTCCTCACAGATACAATACATTTTTGTTTTTTGTCATATGACAGTTTTTCTAAAACAATACAGACTGATAATTTAGGACAGTGGTGGAGCACCAGAGCCAGGTCCCAGCTGCAACCGCTACAACCGCTACAACCCTGGTAGTTCTCATGAAAATGCCAAGTATCAGCACTGGTATCTGAACTGGTATCTGAACATCCTTAGTTTAAACAGTACCTTAAAATCCACCTCTGAAATATCACTTGCCAATCTTCCATCTCAAGTCCCTAAGTAACAAACCCCTACGAGTCCCAGATACTGAATTCTCTTTTATTTATGTTTCTCCACTTTGTAAAGTGTTGGGTACAACCCTCTTCTCTTCTTTTGTCTTGTTTCTGTTCATTTTTTTTTGTAATTTGTTAAATATAACATGAGCTCATTAAAAATAGAGAATATTAGGAATGATAAAAAAATAATTCTAACAATCAAACAGAATATATGCATCAAAGATGTCCAAGCACAAAGATAGTTGACCTAGCATGCCAGGGCTATTTCCCTAAGCAAAGCCTTCTGAACTGTACAGAAACCTGAGTGCAATGAGTGTAGTGTAGTCCTATGTTTTTTAAATGCCAATTCCACCAAAAAAGTGACATTCAACACTTGGGAGAGTGACCTGATGAATGGATACATCTCTTGGAGACTCCTATGGCAAGGTACCCCAATTATTT
Organism: Nanorana parkeri; assembly: GCF_000935625.1. Taxonomy (NCBI): domain Eukaryota; kingdom Metazoa; phylum Chordata; class Amphibia; order Anura; family Dicroglossidae; genus Nanorana; species Nanorana parkeri. The sequence goes on from NW_017306306.1 coordinate 1,244,029, forward strand.
CTTCATTCTACATTATTGGGAATCTATCTGAGATGCCATCATTTGGATATAGTGCAGCAGTTGGGTGGAACTTTGGATTCTGGTGGCAAAAATCACAGAAACACATTAAAAGTAGGGATGCACCGATACTTTAAAAAAAAAGAGAGGGTGTTTATACCCAGAGCACCAAACCCAATTTTAATTAAACCCTAGAATAGGGTAGATTTGTTGACAAATGACTCTCAAAACGGCCCTCAACTGTTTGGCAGAACAGAAAAAAGATTGTGAAATGATCGAATGGGGATCAAATCGAAGTACAGTATTAATGAGGGTCGGAGAGTCACAATGTTGTACAAAATAGTATAAATTTATTGATTAAAAATCTTGGTCATTATGTACACACCATTTAGCCACTACTTATTGCTCACTAAAAAAAGTTGTTGCAACACCCCACACTTACATACCAAAAAACATGCACTCTAGGACGGGCTGATCAGCATTTGTAAATGATACCGGTTAAGCTCAAGTTCATTGAGAAAACAGCGCTGAAAAAATGGAAAACAATATGTAGCTCAAAAATGAGATTCAATGTAACTGTTTAGCCTTGGATACTCCTTTATAGTATTTCAGTAGGTCAATCCAAAAATGGTATGTATGTATGTATGGTATGGTATCACGAACCGGGAAGTCTAGTGCCTGACATGCAGGTGGCTAGTCAGCTTAACGTCCACCTGCTGTATGGTATCACAAACCGGGAAGTCTAGTGCCTGGCATGCAGGTGGTTAGTCAGCTTAATGTCCACTATTGTCGCATGACAATAAACAAAAATATATCAGTACTCGTACTTGGAAGTACTTGGACAAGTATCAGTACTTGTACTCACAAAACTAGTATGGGTGCATCCCTTTATTTTTATTTATAAAAACAAAATCATACATTAAACAGAGATGTACAAATCCCAGGAGCTCCATGTGCTCCTTACAAATGACAGCTGCCTCCTAACTTTTGAATTTTTCTCTAGTCTAGTCTTGGAGCTGGAAAAGTATCTGTACTTGTACTTGTACCGAGTACTGTACCTGGTATTGGTGCATCCCTAATTAAAAGCATTACATTTTATGTTTCTATCAACCACACTAAGCTGAAATACCAGCTTGGAGTATGAAAGAATTACAGGTGAATAAAATACTTTATATTTTTCAGCTAAATGATATAAATTGATGGTGTTATAATGTATCACCAAACCAGGGAGATTTTTCTTATATGTTTTTCCGTTTCTCTTCCAGGGCACTTAATGGGCAAAAAAAGTATAGAAGAATATCCTTATCTGTATGACGGCGTTGAGAGGGCTTCGGCAACGGGGTACATGGAAGGGGACAAGCCAATGAATGGAGCTCAGTGGAAAGAAGCTCTTATTACCTTACTGAGAATGATAGAGTCAAGTGACAACAGAAATTCCCAGCCAATGAGAGATTTTAACCTTTACAACAGGAAGAGCTATGATTCTGAGGACAACGTTAACTACAAAGAGGTAAATGTTTTCATGTATATTTGACTTAAAGTAAACTGAGGGTTTGTTTCATTGCCCATTCCCCTGGTACTTATACTCACCTTCCAGGCTTTCCCCCACCACCATGTGCCCACCAGAGCAAAGTGAAGTGATGCTCTGTGTAAGCTCCTAATTTATCTGGTAAGAGCTTTGATTAGGCTTAGGGACCCAAATTCATATGTAGTGTGAAAGACCCCTTGAAACATAAATTGCTGACATGGTGCAGGAAAACAGGAAAACAGCAAAAAGAAAAAGGAACATACTTAGTGTGGGTGAAAAAAACAATGAGACAGTAGAAAACAAATACAAGAAATACACAGACAGGGTAAACCCATTAAAGAGTCTGTAAAAAGACTATAGGAGGGTTATTCACTAAGCTGTTGAGGGCAGCCAAGTGAATAGCCGAGCCGAAGTGAAGTGAGCCGAAGGGCATTTGGCTATTTACTTCGCCTCTGTACGGCTGATACCAGTCATACATTGACTAAAATCAGCCGTACATCAGCTGCCTTTGGGTGCTGTAGGGGCTATTGTGAATAGCTTGTGGAGCAGCCCTTTGGTTGTACTTCACCGAAGGGCTCTGGTGGCCAAAGTGAGCCGAGGGATCAGCCAAAGCTACGAGTAGATCCTTCAGCTCTTTCTGAATAACCCTCATACGTAATGGGTATAGCACCATGGTGGGTGCTTGGTGTGCTGTGTGAAAATTTTGATAAGAAGAATATTTTGTCTCATTGATGGTCTCTTGTCTCTTTGATGGTCCAATCATAGCTTCAATGTCCAAGATTTTGATAGAAATGCATTGTGTGTTCAAATCTATACAGTCAGCAAGGTGAACCTGATTCTCCCCCAATGGGGACGCCAAGAACACAACATGGCTGAGGTTCTAGCCCTTTTCTCTGTGTTAATAAAAAGCTGTAACTATAATACCTGTAATTTGACTTTAAAGTCCATTTATACCTTTGTAAGTGATTAGCATTTATTGTGGTAATGTAGAGGTACAGTGATGATGTATATGCGTGTGCATTTTCATGTCTCACATTGCTGGCTTTGTTCATTTTTATAAACTTTTCATTAGGCCAGAATCCTACAAATTCAAAATTTTCTCCACAGAAAATTCAGTCTGACACCGGGGTCAGATTGTAAAGCAGGGTGTAAACATTTGCCCCCCCTCCCTGTGATTCTGTGTAACACAATCACTAAACACCAGCTCTGCCTTTGCACACAATACACTGTCCGGGAGGGGAGGGGTGTTACTAATGAATGGGGTGTGGAGAACTTGGAAAGAGCTCAGTTGTAGTAGACACAGATTGCTTGCAAAACACAGAGGCAGCCATTTCCATGAGGATATGAAGAGGAAAGCTAACAAAAAAACGTAAGTTTCTGTGTTCATATACATCAGCGGCATATGCCTGCTTCATGTGAACTTGGTGTACATTGCTGGCATATGTTTGTTTAAAAATACCTCTGTAAAGGTGGAAATAGACTTAAATGGAAACCATGAGTATGAGTATAATGAAGGATACTGTATGTATGCAGATAGGACTTCTAACTCTGATTTTTATGATCTGCATAAAAGCATCAGCATCCCATGCCCTCATGACAAAACATTGCATAGCATGCAAGGTTTTGGAATAAGGGTGGGGGGTGGGGGGCTTAATGTAATATATGAACCTTGCCTTTGAGTGCATGGTCAGCTTTAAAGTATAGAGGCCAATGCGACAACATAGCTGCCAGACAAGTATTTTTTTCATAAATAGTGCAGCAGTGCAAGCCACCATATTTCTGTGATGACAAGCTTACTTTAAGTATATTAAAGTGAAATAAAATCCTAACCCTTGCAGTGGGACATCCCCTGTACTGGAAGGGTTAAGTGTTCATTTTGCCTAGGATTCTAACATAACACAGTTATACTAACTCAAACCCCATTCCCGGCTGGCTCCTGCACCGCTCCCTGCAGCCTGTCTCATCCTTCACTCCAACAATGTTAATTCCCTCGGCATCCTCACGTTTTATACACTGTATTAGGATACTTTGATTTCGGTACTTGTCGATACCGAATACCGATACCAGGTACTTCTGCTGACATGGGTCCTTGTGGCGTGGATAATGACGACGGAATAATTCCGTCATTGGTCCTTAAAGGGTTAAGCAAAACAAATCTGACTTTTTACCAGTATAAATTAATTCCTGATTGCATACTGAAAGTAAAATGTTTGTTTTAATAACATTTAATTACAAAAATGGCTTGCACAGCAATGTGTTCCATACATTTGTAAAGAAACCAGGGGCTTCCTTTAAACCTGTAAAGCCATTATCTAATTTGATGAAAATAATATGGACCAGATAATGTCACCTTGTTTGTACCTTTTTGGCTATAATTATCCTGGTTGGAATTCCATTTTTAAAGCAGGGTTTTTGGGGTTTCTGGAGCACCAGGGAGATTTATGCTACATTGCAACCATATAATTCATTTGATTACTTGTAAATTCCTTGGTGGACTCCCTGCCTGGATGGGCTTGGGGCATTTTTGCCCCTTTAATAAAATAATTCTGGCAGTAGTTGCTGGTAAACCAGGAAACAGAATACTGCAGCACCCACTATATCTTCACGGTTCTCCAAGTGGAGTCTTTTGCCTTGTCAGACCCAGACTTACAGGGTTTTTCACTAAAGGGTGAAGAGTTTAAGGAGGCAGGAGAAGTGAACAATCTAGGACAACATAGCTGAACTGGAAAGTGAGCTGAATTGGAGAATTTTTACAAATCAGCTATGACGTCCTAGATTGTTCACTTCTCCTGCCTTCTCCAAACTCTTCACCCTTCTGTGAATGTAAATAATTGTGTATGTATAGCCAAAAATTGTCTTTTTTATTTTGGATAGATTAGAGAAGAGAGAAAACTTCTATCGGCTTATATTTTGCTCTCACTAGTGAGACTTACCTTTACTTCCTGTCCTAGAGATGCAACAGGAAATGAGATTATATCTCTATAAAATGAGGGGGATTCCCATCTAGAGACATTGTCACCAAAACATTTTTATCCCTTTGATGATTTTCTTTCACCTCTTGCTCTGCTGACAGCTCAAAAATGTTGTATTTCCCACCTCTATTTTCCATCTCAGTGATAATGGCCACCAAACACATGGGTTGCCTTCACATAGATAAACTTTGAAGCGCACGTCAAGACAAAATAATAAAAAAAAGTAATACATTTCTGAAATACATTTACCTTTGTTTTTTTCCCTTTAAAAACCCTGCAAGCACAGCCAAACAACTGTTGATCTTCCAGAAATGCGCTTAGCTTATCGTTTTATATCAGCATTTTTGTAAACTGAATGTTGTCACCCCTGCTCAGTTTTCTTTTACTAAACTACTCAATCCATCCCAGAGTCTTCATCTCTAAAGCATTGAGTTGTAGTTTCCAAGAAAAGAACTTGGAGGGCTAAATATATTTTTACAGATAGTACAGGAAGTGTGCTGAGGACACAGGGCAAGTTTTTTTTATAGTAACAAAACATTTTCAATGGTATAGTCAACAGGCCAAAATGGAGAAAATAAGAAGATTTTGTTGTTAGGGTTTACATACAATTTAACCTTAAACAACGAGAGTGGTTGGAGATGTATGTTTTCTCTGACCACTCTCAGGAACTGGGATCAGCTGCAGTACCATGATCCGGTATGGCCGTTCTTTCTTGCACAAGTACAGGGTGTATAACTGTCTCTTCTTGTAGTCCAATTCAAGGCATCATTTTTAATAGTGAAGGGTGAGAACCTAGGTCAGGTTTTAACTCTGCCTCCATTGGTTTTCCCTCACTTCCTGTTCTGTCTGACACCCATCACCTTAACAGAAAGTGAAGCATCTTCCTTATTGGGGACCAGCAGCAAAAACCCAGCAAAGAAGTTAAACCACCCTACACACAAATCAATCATATGCATTTTTGATGCTGTTGAGCTTTTTCTCTGACACCCAACAACCCCCACATCCCCCAGTTATTATGTTGTACAGAATAAGAATCATAGAAATGTCAATATAAATGGAGCCAATGGTTGTCCTACACAATGGTCAGCTCTGGACACAGAGGTCATAGAAAATAGAAGGCAGAGAAAAAAAACTTTCAGAAACATTTATTTTATTATTTGTTCCATGCAAACGTATGGTGGCATTTTGAAAATGGAGCTAGAAGTTCTTAAAAAACGTTGAAATGACACATTATTAGCAGATGTGTCATTTGTCATAATTGTCTTGTAGTAGTTTAGTTTGTCTTGTGATGTGGTCTTCTGTATCTTGTGAGTGTGATAGTTGATAACTTTGAGTCATACCAGAAGCTTGCCTTTGCCTCAGAACTCAACATGTTTGTGTTTTTCTAGATGCTGGATTACCTGTACCAAATGATGAAGGACAATGCACAAAGCTGAGACCCTGGATGGATGGCACAGTTTGTATCATGGATGAGCTTCTATTCCACAAGCATTTGATTGCCCCGGATAACTGAGATTTTATTTATGTAAACAATATTTTCTGTAAATTATGTACGTTCCTTGTTACAATCTTTCCAACCTCCATAGTTCCCCAAGTACGGACTTACTGGCCTGTTCTGTAAATAATGGTCGAGGAGGGTCTTCCAACTACATAATTATATTTTAGCACCTCTCTGGCAGTTTCATTCCTTTTAGTTTGTAGACACAATATATTTTGACATTCACAATAAAAATACAAATAAAAATGTTGTGGAGTATTTAATTACTTGTTCCGACCAAGTGAAGCCTTCCACGCACAACATTTTGCGAAAAATTCTTGTGTAGTATATAACCGAAAATGTAAATCTTATACTACTCTGTCTGAGGAGTGATTAGAGTTGGGTGGACCTTAAAGTGAACCTGTTTCCAGGCTTTCAACCCTCAGACCTAAACTCTTAAAATAAATAAATTGCTAGGAAGTAGAGTCTTTTGGCAGAAGAGATATGCAGACAGTGAAGTGGACATTCCCAACTCATTCCCGGCATCTGTAAGATGCTGAGAATCCAGCCAGCTACCAGGACAATGTAACTCCAGGAGTTACATCATCATTGGCATCAGGAAGAGGACTAGGGGAAGGCATAGAAGTGAGCAGGGGAGTCCCGAGGCCGGGTGTCACCTGGAGTGGAGACCAGGTGACACCCCGCCGTAACATCATCGCGCATGCGTGTGACGTCGCCACGCGCGTGTGCAAAGATGTCATCTTTGTGACGCCTGCCAGCGGCTATCTTGGTGATGGACGCCGGCAGAGAGAGGAGGCGCCGGGTCCCCTCCTCTCTCCTGACATTGTCGGGCTCTCGGTCCATAACCGAGTGCCCGACATTTCATAGGGGGTGACACCAAAATGACTGTCAGTCATTTTGGTGTCACCCCTCCAATGGTGGCACCCGGGTGCGGGCTGCACCCCCCTTGTGACGCCACTGCAAGTGAGTAAGGGTGCAAAATGCACAAGTAGGCTATGCATACTTGCACATTCTGGTGAGCGCCCATCCACCCTGAAAACTAAGGCTCTGCTTTAACAAGCAGCAAATGAGCTTTAAAACAAGCCCTCACTGACCTCCACAGTTGCAGGCACAGTGGAGTAATTCATCCTCAATGATCACAGCAGAAACCCTGAAACTGTTCAAGTAATTATCTTAGTAACTCAGCTACCAACTCCCATCAGTGACTCAAAAGCTTTCCAGCCTCCTATTCTCTTATACAAATGCAGAACAGGAGCTCTGGGAGAGGTATTGGAGGGAGCTAAACTGCTGAGAGAGCCCATTTGAAGGACTTCAGTGCTTATACTGTGAATTTTGAGGATGATTTGCTCCAGAGTGCTATGAAGCCACAGAGATCAATGATGGGTTTCTTAAGAACTATTTACTGCTTGTTAAGAACATGAAAATACTTGAATGCCAGCCCTGACCATGACTACAGGTTCACTGTAATACTGAATTATCTAGTCAATGTTAAATGGTCAGTCCACCCAACTGATATTTCACTGTACAAGAGTTCCCAGAGATTCCCACTGTACAAGAGTTGCACACCCGCCATTATGAGGGGTTCTCACTCTCCTTGCTTTATATTTAATTTATACTAGATTATGGGCAATGTAACAAGAGGAGCTAGAACACACAAAGGTGAATGGGAACAGACAAGACTCCTAGGTGGACAAGAACAGAGTCAGGGAGATCTTGCTGTTGGAGTATCGAAGACATATCAAACGAGGAGCTGACTCAACCCACTTGGCCTACATCTGTAAATATCACTTTTGATGGGCTGACGCTTTAAAACGGTTCTCCATGCAGTTTTAAATGTACTGATATAATGAAGATGCATAGGCACCTATATAAATTTTGTTATCACACCTGTTTCAGTATCAGTGCCTTTAGGGCCCATTCATACTGCTGCATTACGGTAATACGCATGTTACTGCAATTCACAATGAGGCAATTTATGTTCAATAGCACCCTGATGCATTACATGGTCACATATGCACTACAGTACACCAGAACACATGGTAACACACTCCCATGCATTGTAGGGTGCTGCGTTGACAAAAATGGTGCACCTCTGATTGTTTGGACAATTTGGTACGTTGGCAGGCTGACATAATGCAACACACATTAATACCTGCAAAAAGGCGCATTAACGTGAGTTAATGCAACGCACCAGGGCATCAAGGTGTGAATGGATCCTAAAGGACCTGTGAGAACTTTGGTTGGTTGTTAGGGACCTTACTGCTTTTAGACCAGAAAGGTACACTGGGATTCGTTCCCCCTGGAGTTCTCACAAGGTTTCCTTAGGTGCTTGAACATGGCTTAACTGAGCTGTATGAGCACCAAGGGGGCCTTGAATGCCCAGTGTGTTCCAATGTGTGTAGTGCTCACCCCCGAAGGAGCCGCAGAGTATTTCGGGTTCTTCTGTCCCACACCTAGATAGACCGCCCAGACTGGACCCACAGCACACCAACACACCTTATGGATTTCTTTGATGAAGGTTTTACTGAGAAGACTGTATCCTATTATTACAGATAACAAGACATAATAAACCAAGTCAGGAATGGGTATGCATGCAATGTCACACATTCAAGTATTCCAACTCTCCCTCAGCTGCAGCTAAACTGACTAGAGGTAATACTGCTTGACAGTAGCTAGCCGGGAAGACAAAGTCTAAGTCCAAAATATACCCTGGTCTCAGTGCTACTGGCAGCAGTGGTTATTAGACTAGCCGGCGTTGAGGCCCAAAGTTCTGCATGCAAAGACAGTTTTTAATTCAGTGGATAACATAGACACCGGCACTCCAGGTAATGAATCAATAGCGTCTGTTTATTGACGCATGAACTCATTTTGCCTGATGAAGGGGATCCTGTGAGACCCCGAAACGTTGCTTTTTGATGCATTGTGCTATGTTTCAGGCGGAAGGTGGGAAGGTCTTTCCTTAAGCCACCACCTCCCCATTGATGATGTGGATTCTTCCTATTGGCTATCCAACAGCAGAATACTTGCAAGATCCTGACTGAAGACTTTATTACAGAAGAGGCACCAGAAAGAGTCACTTGAAGATCAGTAAAAAAAAGTATGTTGACATTTCCTGAAGGATGGCAATGGCAACCTCTACATTTCTCTCATTGCAGACTTCTGTTTAAGAAGAACTCCAGGAAAACGTTTTCTTAACCCTTGCACTGGGGCTACCCTGCAATACAAGGGTTAACTGCTCGCTTTTGTCTAGGTTCAAAAACAACAAAGTTATGCTCACCTGAAGCTCCAAGTCACCCTTCTGTCCTTCCAGCCTAGCTCCTCATCTGCTGCAGTATTGGGATTTTCCTCAGCAACCTCACGTCTATACACTTTATATAGGATGGGATTATTTACGGGACCTTAGACCACTGCAGCGGAGGGGGGTAGAGGCTCCAGGTACCAGTCTAAGAACAAGCCAGCTCGGAGAATCGGGTGAGTATAACTTTTTTTTTTAAACCTAGACAAAAAGTAACAGTTAACCTTTGCAGTACTGGGGTAGCACCACTTAAGGGTTAATCAGATTTTTTTTTTCTGGAGTTCTTCTTTAAAAGAAAATCGCCTTAATAGCCTTGGCCTTTAGAAGTGGAAACTCTCAATTTTTGTTCATTGTGTGCAGTAAGTGCTACTTGTGTACTGTCACTTTAAATGTTTAATTTCCATTTTCTTTTGCACCGTTTGATTTTTTTTCCTTCTCAGATGTAAATGTAAAATAAGAAGGATGAGCCACCATTTTATTGGAACGAGAAGCGGCCAAGCATAGATGAAATGGGCTTTAGAATCCCCTAGGGGCCATTTAAAGTGTAACAAGCCCAAGAACAAACATGTAATATATTGCAGCTATTTTACACTTATCGAACAGATAAAACCAAATGCTTTCAGTGGTATGTTTAACAGTGCAAAAGGGAGCAAACAAGAGAAGTTCAAATAAGAGTTACATGCAGTTTAAAGGTACAGTCCACTTTTGTGAAAAAAATAAAATAAATGCACAATATTAATAAAAGAAAAAAATAAGCATTTATCATTGTTTTGCATTGGAGCCAGGATGAGTAGATCATGGGTCCAATGCTCTGACTCCTGCAGACTCTCCCTCCTGTCCAGAGGTGTATCTGCTATTAAATGTGCCTATGGCGTCCCACCCAGCTCCTGGCAACCATTGACATCACTGGTTGCCAGGAGCTTCGTGGGATGCCTGCCAGAGCGGAACAAAGTCAGCTGGCTCAGGGGGGTCGGTGAACTTTCTGTGGTGCCTCCCCTTCCAGTGGTGCCCAGGGCATGTGCCATATGTGCCACGCCCTGGATACGCCACTGCTTTGGTCCATGTCCGTACCTCGGTACAAATATTCAGTAACATGAATGGGAGGAAGAATGAATGGACTACAAGAGACATATCTGCACTTGTGTTCCACTAAGAACTACAAGTCCCTCTGCCGCGGAGTTTGATTGGACTTTTCTCTTTTGGAGTTTCTCTATTCACAGATCCTGTCAAAGGATGAATGGATGTCAAAGGATGAATGGATGCAATAGCTGTGTGGTTGGAGCCACACACAGTTGAGCTGAATTTAAATAAGAGCATCAACCTGCAGTGGGAAAAACCCTGCAATTCAGGTAAGTAGGGAGGGAGGTGGGATAGGATTAGAGGGGTGATGATGTGACCATGTTTCATGTTACACCTTAAACATGGGTGTAACATGAAACATGGTCCAACAGGTAAACTTAGCCTTTAAAGCCAATTGCACCATTTAAAATCACCAAAACAAAATGAATTTCCTCATTGACATGATTGCTTTTTGCCAAAATTTTGGGAAAATGATAAATCTCGATTTCGCTTATCCCTATTAGGAAAAATGATATAAGAGAGAGGAACTAATAGTAATGTAGTGCACCACAACACACAATAAATTGTGTTGCATCACATACATTAAAGTTTTATTGTGTGAATGGGCTCTAATTCTCCTTAAAAAAAAAATCCCTTCCTATAACCGTAACCCTCACTGCAACCCCAACAGTAACCTTCCCTGTAACCCTAACCCTTCCTGTAACCCTAACACTAACCCTTATTGTAAACCCTAACACTAACCCATCCTGTAACCCCACCACCACCTTCCCTGTAACTCTAATACCAACCCTCCCTTCAACCATATCCCTTATTTAAATTCCAACATTAACCTTCCCTGTAACTTTTTTCTTCCTAGTAACCCCAAAGCTAACCTTCCCTGTAATCCCAACACTAACCCACCCTGTAACACCAACACTAACTAACCCTGTGACCCTAAAACTAACCCTTCCTGTAACCCTAACACTAACTCTCCCTGTAACCCCAAAACTTACCCTCCCTGTAACTCTAGCACCAACCCTCCCTTCAACCATAGCACTTAATCTAATTCCAACACTAACATTCCCTGTAACCCTAACCCTCCCTGCAACCCCAACACTAACCCTTCCTGTAACCCCAACCCTAACCCTCCCTGTAACCCTAACACTAACCCTCCCTGCAACCCCAACACTAACCCTTCCTGTAACCCTAACACTAACCCTCCCTGTAACCCTAACTCTCCCTGTAACCCCACTACCACCTTCCCTGTAACTCTAACACCAACCATCCCTTCAACCATAGCACTTAATCTAATTCCAACATTAACCTTTCCTGTAACTCTAACCTTCCTAGTAACCCCAACAGAAATCCTTACTTTAACTCTAACAATAACTCTCCCTGTAACCCCAACACTAACCCTCCCTATAACCAGGGCTGGATTTCCCACAAGGCCTTGAGGCAGCAGGGAGTAGAGGGGCAGCAGGGGTGTGGAATTCCTATCTACCGATGCCCAGGACATGCACTTCTGGGCACCGGGCGGGTAGTTGTTTTCTACATTTAGCCCTGCTATGGGCAAGCAGAGCTAAATGTACAGCGGGGAAGCCGCCACTCATTCTGTATAAGTGATGTCGGTGATGTTGCTGAGATCACTTGTATGAAGCCTGCAGGTCTGCCATTCTTCCGGGGGGTTGGAGGGTAGGGGGCGCATTGAGGAACCTGGCCTTGGGGCAGCAGAGAGAGTAAATCTGGCCCTGTCTATAACCCTAACACTATCCCTCCCTGTAACCCTAACAATAACCCTACCTGTAAGTCTAACACTAACCCTCCCTGTAACTCACTCTCCTGCAATGGAATCCCTTATGCTGCTGTCAAACTTTCCCTCTGCTAAAGAAAAAAACAAGTTCTGGCACCAGAATTTACTATGTTGCTCTCTCTATGTTTACCCCATGGTTTTGCACTGGATGAGCTCCCTATTACACTTACACTGAGTGGCCAGATTATTATGACCACCTGACGTTTGTAGGCAAATTAGCTATAATTTTGCGCTGAAGTTGCTAGAGGGCCAGACCATTATAAATAGGGAAGCAGGTTGTTTACCACGACAGTAGAAGTGATTTGTTTCTGAAGATACGGGTAAACAACGCGATTTAACAGCCTTTGAACGTGGGATGATTGTTGGCGCTCGGAGCCATGGAGCGAGTATCAGCAAAACAGCAGAATTCGTTAAATGTTCAAGAGCAGCTGTTGTTAAAGTGTTTAAAGACTGGGCTGTCAGCCGAAAATCTGGGTCTGAACGTGCGAATTGTGGCCGTCAGCGACTAGTCAATGTTAGGGCAGAACGGAGAGTGGCAAGACTGGTACAAGACAACAGAGGGCAACAGTGCAGTGTCAGATTCCTCGCATCACCTTTCATCATCTCGTGGAGTCACGAGGCGGCCCAACGAAGTCATCTCGTGGAGTCATCTGTTGGCCCAACGAAGTACTGACGGGGTGGTCATAATAATCTGGCCACTCAGTGTATATTATGTAATTAGTGTTGTTTGGCAGATTATATTTTACTGCTACAAAAAACTTGTCAACACGTGCTGCTTGTTAATCATTTTTCGAAATTCTGCAGAATCATTCAGATATGACTGGCCTGTTATATATCAAATACAATAATAAAGGACGTCAATGTTTCTCTCACTGTGTGACACCATCAGGTGTTTAATGTGAAACTCCAGCCCAAGGGGTACAACTGTTGTCTGAGCGTATTTCTCACATTCTGTCCTGGCGACCACCTACAGTATGTTATCAATACAGTTAGGATGCAGCAATAAAATCTAATGTGATGTATTTCTTCGAGTCTATTGAAATTTTGTTAAAACTACAATAAATTAGAGGATCGGTGTAATACTTGTCATCTTTTTCCCATTGCAGTATCCCAGATCATGGGACACATTAGCATGGAGTTTGTATATCCCCCCCCCTTGTTCATGCAGTTTTCCTGTTTTTCTGGTTTCCTCCTGCAGTGCATAAACACAACATTGTTGATGCACTAAACTAAAGCTGGTTGTACACTGTAATATTTTCTTTGTTCAACATTGTACATTTAAAATTGCGTCGGCCGGCCCGCACTGGCTGCAAACAGACTCCTGTCTCCTCGAGATACAAGACCGATGTCAGCTAGCCCCGCCCTTGACGCGTTTCGTTACTTGGCGTTCTCAGGGGGTAGCTGCTATACCTATACGTGCTACCCTCTGAGGACGTCAAGTGACGAAACGCCGTTTGTTCTAAGCTAATTGCAATCTGCTGAAGGACGTTTTTTGTTTGTTTTCACTCACTTAAAAGTATTGTATCTTGTTTGTTACCACAAATTATTATCGTTTTTCACTTCCAGCACATTTGTTGATATTTATTGTGTCACTATGTATCTATTTCACTTGATTTTGACACTTGATTTATGTTTTTGCTAATAGAATCCACACTAGGGGATAGTTCACGGTGTGTGATATTTATCATATTGATTACCATAACTGGTTCTTATATTTAAACACCGATTATACGTTTATATTTCAACACATTCATATATTTATTTCATTAATATTTTTTCCCCAATATTTTTTAGTCACATGTTACACTGAGGAGGTTATTTAATCCTAATCCTGTGCAAGGAAAATAAAAAAAAACAGCATTTATTTCTTGCACACGGTGGGATGATGGAAGTCAGCAGAGCTTCACATTCATGGTGATTTGCCCAAAGGATAACATTTTAAATATTAACAACCACTTACAAAGTCATCCACAACTCTGCCCCCGGATGTATCTCAAACCTTGTCCTAAAGTATCACCCTAACCGTCCCCTCCGCTCTTCCAAAGACCTCCTGCTTTCCAGCTCCCTCGTCAACTCCTCCCATGCTCGCCTCTTGGGACTTCTCTAGAGTCTCTCCCATCCTCTGGAACTCTGTACCACATTCTGTCCATCTATCTCCTGCTCTGACTGCCTTTAGGTGATCCCTTAAGACTCATCTCTTCAGGGAAGCCTATCCCCCCTCAACCTAACCACTGAACCATCACGCTCAAACAATTCATCCCCACATAGCTACCTCCTCATGTATCACTGGCCCCTCCCTTTTAGATTGTAAGCCCTCGGGGGCAGGGCCCTCCTTACCATCTTGTCTTGAATTGTATTGTGACTGTAATGTCTTCCTTATATTGTAACCTCTGTTATGAGACAGTTTTTTTACATGCTGACTTGTGAGTGTGCCATGATGCCTTTCTACTGTCTACTGTTTGAAGCCCATTTTGTGTGCACCTTACTGTATAGTTGGTGACAAATTGTTGAGTGCGTTTGTCATTTGTTTTGCTTGACTGATTTGGTGCAGTGACGCGTGGGGTTTCTCAGCTGCCATTGGGATGTGCGGGATCCCTTGTGTGTTCCTGTGCCTTTAAGGAGGTTGGGCTTCCTCCTGACAAACCTGCACCCAATTTGAAATCTTCTGCCCCCATGTGCTCCAAGATGGAGACTCTCATAGTTTAGAGTTAGGACCGCACTATAAGAGGTGCCTTGGCGCGGCTGTGCGGCTTTCACATTTTCTGCAGAAGACGTGTATCCAAACCTCTGTTATTAACCTTAGTGGTGAGACAAGTTTTTTTACATGCTGACTTGTGAGTGTGCCATGATGCCTTTCTACTGTTTACTGTTTACTGTTTAAAGCCCATTTCGTGTGCACCTTACTGTATAGTTGGTGACAAATTGTTGAGTGCGTTTGTCATTTGTTTTGCTTGACCGATTTGGTGCAGTGACGCATGGGGGTTCTCAGCTGCCATTGGGATGTGCGGGATCCCTTGTGTGTTCCTGTGCCTTTAAGGAGGTTGGGCTTCCTCCTGACAAACCTGCACCCAATTTGAAATCTTCTGCCCCCATGTGCTCCAAGATGGAGACTCTCATAGTTTAGAGTTAGGACCGCACTATAAGAGGTGCCTTGGCGCGGCTGTGCGGCTTTCACATTTTCTGCAGAAGACGTGTATCCAAACCTATGTTATTAACCTTAGTGGTGAGACAAGTTTTTTTACATGCTGACTTGTGAGTGTGCCATGGTGCCTTTCTACTTTCTTTATATTGTAAAGCGCTGTGCAAACTGTTGGTGCTATATAAATCCTGTATTATAATAATAAAAAATAATAATAATAATAACTGAACTCAGGAAAATTCCCTTTGCAAAGTTAATAGCCCATTTGCCTTCAGTAAATCAGCCCTTATGTATATAGAAAGCAAAGAACAAAGTTTCCTACCGAATACAACGTAAGCAATACCACCCTGGGTGAGAAATGTGAATTTATAAAGGCAGTAAAAACATCTTTTATCTATCCTGATTGATGGAGAGCTGGTGAAAGATCAACGAAACTGCAAAGTTCACTTCTACCACTTGAGGGCGCTCTTACCCTATAAATGGGATAAAAAAGCAACTCAAAGTTCAGTGTTCCTTGGGAGTCTGTTTCTGAAGAGGTGAATGTGACTTTCATGAAACATTTTTGAATAGTGAATCAATCTCTATAAATTTAAAACACATGCACCTGTTGGGAACAGTTTTTAAAGGGACATTATGCATCCCATATCGCCCATAAAGGAAAACTAGCAGCGCTCCTGAAAGGACTGCAGGGGACAAGATTATGTTTTGGTGGAATGAGTTTTAAAGCAGCTCTATGAGATCTCTTCTGCGTGTCAGGCTAAACAGCGCCTAATTATAGAGTCTATGGTTAAGCGCTGTTTAACTTGAAACATGCAAGCCATTTCATCTGCCTGTTTTACACCATTTTAATGAAAATGATAAGGATTGTCTCCAATACTGGAGTGCCTTCTTCTGTATTCTTGGTGATTTTATACTTGTCAGTGGCGAGTTGGACCTCCACCCTGCAATGGCGGGCAAAAGAAGCCTGACCTGGAGCGATAATACTTTGCTTAGTAGCAGCAGGGTCTTGGAGCATACAAGTGCCTGTATTTCATACATGACAGGCTTGGGTCACTTTATGGAGTTTCTTTATCTCTGTTCACAGCAATAGAAATGTTATCAACAAGTTAACAGTAGACATGTAAGCTGTGGAAAACTTTGGTTTGGATATTACGTTATTTCGGGATTCGGATCTGAAATTCAATTCGGATCGGGTTTCGGATTCGGACGAAATCCGCATTTTCGTTAGTTTTGGATGAGTTACGAATATTCTTTGCGATACCACAGAAAACCATATACAGATATTAATACTAAAAACCTGAATCTTCTAGACCTGAATGGCATTTGGGATTCGAATTTGAGAATTGCATTCAGGAGCTCCCAAATGCCATTTGGGTCTGTTTGGGTCCATTTACATATAATACTAAAGCTGAGGCTCCCAGACCCGAATGCAATTTGGAAATTCGGATCCCGAATACCATTCGGGTCTAGGAGCCTCTGCTTTAGTATTATATGTATGGCTCCCATGTTGCCGTAACAAAAATTTGCGTTCAGACCAGGGGCGTAACTAGTGACCTCAGGGCCCCGGTGCAAGAATCCATGAAGGCCCCCCCCCCCAAGAGGAAAAAAATTAGGTACATTGTTTTAAAAAGCGGCTCTAGAGTTCGTGAGGCCTTAGGCAAAACTCAAATGTGAGGCCCCCCACTTACACCCATAATGAAAAATGTTTAATTGAACTGCGATAAGTGATGGTAGAGCGAGGCGGATGTCCAGCGGAGGGGGCCAGGGCCAATGCATGGATTTTACAGCCTGCACAGGTCAAAAAGACCCTTTCGGATGCATTAAACCGAAAAACACATCCGATTGGCCAGAAAAGTCTTTAAAAAAACTTTTTTGTTCCCGCAGTATTCAGCCAAGATGGTGAGAAAGGATGACCAGACCATGGTCTGCTTTGAGGCTGGGTTCACACCTGGGCATTTTTCAGCGCTGATCGAAGCGCTGAAAAACACTCAAGAAGTGAAATTCTATGAATCCCTATGGGCAAGGTTCCCAACTGGGCGTATTTCAGCGCGATTTGTCGTGCTGAAAAATGCCCTACGCCCAAAATAGTACAGGAGCTCCTTTGGGGCGGATTTCAGCGCGTATTAATTGGTATTCCCGAGGGTGGCTCAGGGTTAACAAAGCGGTAACCCCGAGCCACACTCGGGAATACAGCGTAGATCTTACCTTGTCCGCGATCCCCGCTGTATCCTCCGGCTGCTGCCCTCTCCTGGGTTTCCGACCCTTGCGAGTGTCCGCGTCGCAGGGGGGCGGAACCGGCGGGAAGTTTGAAAGTTAAAACAAAAAAAGATAGAGAAAAAAAAAATCATACCGCCAGAGAGGTTAAAAAACGGGCATTGAACATGCGTTTCATTGGACTAAAAAACGTGCTAAAAACGTGCTGAAAGCGAGCATAAAAAACGCGCCTATTGGGAACGCCGAGGTGTGAACCCAGCCTAGACTTTAAAATCAGCCAGCTAGTACTCATTGTCAGTAAGAAGCTGCAAAAATGCCTCAATAATCAGTCCACCTGAAACTATTAATCTGAGTACACACAAGTGCAGAGTTTATTTTTTAGTTTCAAAAGATTTTTATTGTTTTTTCCACACATATAAATTCAGTTACAAATTGCACGAACACTCCAACATAGAGTGTCCACACATAAAAGTTGTACAAACAGTGGTTTTTGCGCTTATAAAATTTAAGTGAGCATATTTCAGTCATATAGTATAACAACGTGCGCTCAAGCTGCGTCCAGAGCATGAGTGGACTTGGTCTTCCTGGGTCCAGGCAGCAAGAATGAGTACAATGTCAAAAATAAATAAATAATAGGAAAACAGAACAAATGAGTGTAAGAAAAAGGGGGGGAGTTGGAGGGGAGGGGAAGGGGAGTGAGTGTAGTCGCGGCGAGAATTTCAACAAGCACCCTGGTTGTTAAGTTTAGAGAGGTAGCCATATTAATAGCTGGGGGACTGTTATAGGGTAAGCAAACGGGTATCAAAGGAAGGTGGGAGGTAATGTCGTATCCAAGGATCCCAAATTGTCTCAAATTTTTGGGTGGTGTCCATTAAACGCGCTGATAGTTTCTCATTGGAGAAAATCCAGACGGACTCTGCCCTGAGTTGTGATCCGGTGTGGAGGGCGTTGAATGCGGCTGTCAACATAGGAGCTATAGGTTCAGCGAACTTCTTATAGTAGGTAGCCGTGAAGCCGTCAGGGCCAGGCCGTTTGTTAAGTTTAAGCGTTTTAATCGCCGCTACTACTTCCAACTCTTTAATGGGGGCATCTAGAGATGTGCGGGCTGAAACAGGCATTATTGACATTTGTATTGAAGAGAGCAGATTAAGTGCAGAGTTTATTGTACACGTGTGTGCCCATGTCTCATCTAGAACTGGGGTAGGCAATCTCCGGCACGCCAGCTGGTGTGAAACTACAAATTCCAGTGCTTCTGGGAGTCATGCCTGTGGCTGTCAGAGTCTTGCAATGCCTAATGGGATTTGTAGTGACAGGAGTTTACCTACCCCAGCTCTTTTCTTTTATATGTTCTTTAGTTTTTATTATGTTCCCCACAAATAAAATCAATTTTTGCAAATATTAAACTTTTTTCCAGGCAGGTAAACATGAAATCCTGTATCTGCATCCTGCAGGTGGAGCTTATACGTTTGGCATGGAGCTGACCTGAAAGGTGACCACAGATAGGAAGATCTCTTTCCAAGAAGAGGGTAAGAAATCCTCCACCCAGGGCCTGGTGCTGCCGCTAGGCAAACCAGTCAGCCGACTAGGGTGCACTGCTGCCTAGGGCGCAGCCTTGACCATTCACCCCTCATGGCACCCCCCATCTATTTCAAATTGCAAAAGCCAATAGCAGGCTGGCTATTGCACCCGCCCACTGAGCAGAGGTGCGGAACTGAGAGACAACTTTCTCTCTCAGGTTCGCTCCCCTGCTCAGTAGGTGGGGTTTCAATAGCCAGTCTGCTATTGGCTATTTCAAATTAACCATCCACCTGTCGCCTGCAGAAGCTAACCCGCAGGAGAATGGGGCTACATGCTGAATTGGGAGGAGAGGGGTGCAAGTAGCTGGTCTTGCCTAGGGCACAAAATAGTCTAGCACCGGCCCTGCCTCCACCCTATTATGGAGATCTCAGCATGCAATTTTGAGCTTTCAAATGATAATACCAGCAAGCATATCACCGTTTATTTATTTATTAGAAGTATTTATATAGCGCCGACAATTTACGCAGCGCTTTTACGTAGTTGCACATTCACATCAGTCCCTGCCCTCAAGGAGCTTATAATCTAAGGTCCCCATCTCACATGCATAGATACAGGGCCAATTTAGACTGGAGCCAATTAACCTTCCCTGATTCCACAAACAATATTAGAATCCATTGTGTCACACAATCTAGTGGGTCATGTGGGGTCACCCTAATGTACATCATTTATCTGCTTGTTACTGTAGAGTACTCGACATTTTATCTCTACATTCCGCCGTAAGACAGGCCTGAGTGAATAAGTGGTTAAGTATCTAGATGATTTAATCCAGTTTAAAAAAAAAAACTTCTACCATGAGCAATTAGATGCCGGTTAAGGAATTAATCACTAATGGTTCATTAACTCTGACTGCTATTGTACAGTTAACAAGCTGAGGCAGGATTATTAGACTCAGCACCCAATTAAGGAGGGCAGGATATTTACAGCAATTCCAACAAACGGCCTCCGCTCTCAAAGTTTAGCAATTCACCCCGGGATCGGAGATGTATGCTGAAATTTGATGAAGGTAACATTTTGGGAGCTTTAACCAAATCTGGTTACCTGATATAAGGTACCCTTTTTATAGCTAAAACCTTTTTTTTTGTATTGGATAGAGTAGGAAAGGGTTAAAAACCCTGTCCATTTTCTTTTTGCTGTCTATGACCCAAAGGGGTGAGTTCCCTTCACTTTCTGTCCTAGAGAAATAATAGGAAATGAGAGGAGATTTCTACAAAATTAGGATGCCTGCAATCCAATCAGCGGGGCCGACTAGGACAGTGGTGTAACAATCGCCATAGATACCCAGGCGACCGCTAAGGGGTCCGGGGCACAGGGAGGTCCGGCCAGGACATTCCTGATGCCCTGCGGGCTGCCTGGGTTGCTATGGCATCTCATGCTGCTGGCTGTCACTGGCGGCTGTGAAGAGGAATTTGCCGCTGTTCAGATCACTGACAGTGATCTGTGCAGCGGCGCGTTCCTCTCCACAGTCTCCAGGGATTGGCATCAGAGGAGGAGATGGGGCCCGGCGACGGGGAGGAGGCGGGGCTCATCACCAAAGGTGGAGGAAGAGGAGGCAGACAGGTAAGGGGTGTGACCAGCCCACCTGAGGGTGACCCTGCAGAGCCCACCTTAGAGAGTCTATGGTGGGCTCTGCAGGGTCACCCTCAGGTGGGCTGTTTGGGATCTCAAGTGGGCTCTTCAAGGGGTGTAACTAGAGATCACAGGGCCCCATACAAAATTTTGCTATAGGGCCCTGTGGTTTTTAGTTACGCCCCTGGACTAGGAAGATATTGAAGCTTGGCCCAGCGGGAGATTCTTCCAATCACACAGTTTAGTGTAGATGGAGGAATCTGTTGCACTTTTTCCATCTGACCATAGTGAATCTGCAGATAATCTATGGGTGTATGGCCATCTTAAGACAGTTGTGACCAGAACAAGAGATCACCATTTTTGAATTTCCCCATACTAGCTGTATTTCTGACAATGGGCATCAACTCAGGCATTGGCGCCCACATACTCGGTATCGGCTGGGATACAGATACTAGTATCAAGCTTTGGGGAGATAGTAGGGGCCTAAACAGACCCCTGATATTTCCCTTTTAAAATATAAAAAGAGATTGAGGACACAGAGCCGTCAATCTCTTTTTCTGTATCCCCTGTTATCAATGAACAGGAATCCTCTATACTGAGTGTCCTGTTAAATCATAACATGAGGACATTGAGTATGTTTACTATAACCACAATCAAGAATGAACAGGAGGTGATGTAGATTACTTCCCATCCATTCATAATTGAGAAGATAGTAACCATACTCTGTCCTCAATTATCTACACTCAGTGATCACTGATCAGTGACTGCTTGTACCCGCTCTCCTCTCTGACACAAAAAAAACCCTTTAAAACCGTTTTTAAAAAAAAGGGGGTCAAGATCATGTTTTTTTTTGGGGGGGGGGGAGCCCTTAAATGGTTTCTTGCATCGGGGCCCTGAGGTTTCTAGTTACACCTCTGCTAGTATCGGTATCGGTGCATCCCTAGTATAGGGTATAGTCATTTGTTCCCAGAGTCTAAGGAACAAAACATGGCATATGGGCTTTTGGTCACAGAGTATACGGAGCTGGACATGGGGTATGATCACTTGGTCATGAAGTGGTTTTTCAAAGATTTTGTACACAATATGTTGAGAGGAGAGTTAAAGAAATCGGTCTTGGGAATCACTCTGCTACATGGTTGCTGAAGCCGCCATAAAGCAGTTTTGGCCTATTCACTAGGCTGAGGGAAATTTTGTAAGTGTATTGAGGAAGTACATCCTAGTGGCGTCTTCAATAAGTAAGTTTACAAACTTCTAGATGGATTTACACTATATTGCCAAAAGTATTGGGACGCCTGCCTTTACACGCACATGAACTTTAATGGCATCCCAGTCTTAGTCTGTAGGGTTCAATATTGAGTTGGCCCGCCCTTTGCCACTATAACAGCTTCAACTCTTCTGGGAAGGCGTTCACAAGGTTTAGGAGTCTGTCTATGGGAATGTTTGACCACTCTTCCAGAAGCGCATTTGTGAGGTCAGGTACTGATGTTGGACGAGAAGGCCACCGCCAAACCCAGACACGTCCATCAGATTGCCAGACAGAGAAGCGTGATTGGTCACTCCAGAGAACACATCTCCACTTCTCTGGAGTCCAGTGGCCGCGTGCTTTACACCACGGCATCCCACGCTTTGCATTGCACTTGGTGATGTAAGGCTTGGATGCAGCTGCTCGGCCATGGAAACCCATTCCATGAAGCTCTCTACGCACTGTTGTTGTGCCAATCTGAAGGCCACACGAAGTTTGGGGGTCTGTAGCTATTGACTCTACAGACAGTTGACGACTTCTGCGCACTGTGCACTTCAGCATGCGCTGACCCCGCTATGTCATTTTACGTGGCCTACCACTTCGTGGCTGAGTTGCTGTTGTTCCCAGTTGCTTCCACTTTGTTATAATACCACTAACAGGTGACCGCGGAATATTTAGTAGCAAGGGAATTTCACGGAACACCAATACTTTTCGTAATATAGTGTGGTTAGTAGGAGCGGGATAGAAATTTAATATAGAAATATAGATTTATTTTTAGTTTTTGACCATAGATACCTTTAACTGTCAGATCTTTTTTTAAATAATAAAACGTGTCCATACAGAAATACATTATAGTTTCCTTTTAAAAGCAAGTGCAAATTGCGATTGCAGAAAGTTGAATCAACCTCGTGTGACACCAGTGGTGAAATATCTGTATTCATGTTCCCTAATCTGACAAAGGGCCACAACTAAGCAGTTTCATCCCTCTGTTGGATTTATTTATTTGATATATTTTACATTATAGGGGACACTTCAGAATGATTGCGAAGGCGGGAGGCGGGGAGGGGGAGGGGGGGGAGGAAACTTATTTTG
>NW_017306306.1:1267194-1284846 GCF_000935625.1 Nanorana parkeri
AGGGGGAGGGGGGGGAGTAAACTTATTTTGTCAACTCTTGTCTGAAAAATAAGTTGAGTGGACTGACCCTTTAAATGTCCAGCAAATATTGATCAACAGTCTCAAGAGTTTGCTCGCTGTGGATATTTCCAGATTGTCCTGCTAGTGGAAAAGTTCCTAAAGTGAAGCTGAACAAAGTTGACATGTCTGCTTCGGACGGGGCTTTTTAAGCTAAGCACAGATTGTGAAAATATAATTAGAGGCCGCCTTTTGTATCCTCACAATGAGTGGGAAACTCTAAATAGAGAGGTCTCTGCAGGATTCATTGAAGCGACTCCGGACACAATGGCCGGTACTCCGAGTCCCTCTCCTCTCCCTAATGAGAATCACTAATTGCCGTCATTTGCGGATTGTGTTAAGCGTCCAGCTCGCTGAAAATAAGAAGTGTTTTATTTAAATGCTTCGTAAACTTCTGGTCCTCATTAATGTAGTAACGGAGATAATGGAAATTAAAAAAAGTTTCCATTTTTTCTTCTTGGTGATACAAAAAATTGCCGTGTTTGCCAACACCTGACCAGAGGAGTATTTTAGATTTATTTATTGAATTATTTTAAAGGCAAGCTTTATTTATTATCGATTTATGTATTTTACAATTTACATACAAAAGTTATAATATTTAGGCCGGAGTCCAGGACTTTTTTTTAAATAGCCCCCCGCCCCCGCAAGGGTTTTAAAAAAAAATGGCAGCTCTGACTGTAATACTCACCTTCTGTCCTGCACTGAGCCACGCAGTAATTCCTTTCAACCACTAGATGTCCTCAGTTTTCTGGGCACTAACACACAGTAAACTCCCAGTTTTCCGTTTGCCATGGGGATTGGTAGATGCCGGATAACGGTAGTGTCTGGTTGCTTGAGTGTTACTATTCACCTGCCCCATTTAACCCACCCCGTCCGTGCATCTGCTGGATACATTCTGCTATTGGTTATTTCAGATTGCCATAGCCAATAGCAGGTTGGCTATTGCACACACAAAATAAATGTAGTTGCTAAAAAAATTTTTTTAGTGTGCATATGTCTATCAAGCAACTGGCAAAAAAATGAGGACATATGTGCTCGATTTTTTTTTCTGGTTGCTTGATTGCCATATAATAGGGAGTTATTATTATTACACAGGATTTATATAGCACCAACAGTTTGCGCAGCGCTTTACAATATAAGGAAGGCATTACAGTCACAATACAATTTAAGATGGTAAGGAGGGCCCTGCCCCTGAGGGCTTACAATCTAAAAGGGAGGGAGAATTGATACATGAGGAGGTAGCTGTGTGGGGATGAATTGTTTTTTAGAACATGATGGTTCAGTGGTTAGGTTGAGGTGGGATAGGCTTCCCTGAAGAGATGAGATGAGTTTACTGTGCAATGATGCTGGTAGCTGCTCTCTTCGTCACGGAGATTCACCCAGCGTTGTAAAAGATCGGATTATCTCATCAGTGTAATCAACACAAACGTGTGTCTATGTACAGATTGTAATTTTATATGCATATGGGGGCAACCATATTTGCTCATTACACATGCAGGCTCTGCTTCCTACTTAGTATTGCTGTACAGTGGCTGTGCCTTCAGCTATCCATACAAGGGTTGATTTTCTCGCCCGCATGAGAGCAAATTGGCTGATTCTCCCTTGGATGGTGGAGTATCCACTGATAGCTATTGTATTTAGCAGCAGCACTCACCACTACTGGATTACCATGGTCCTGCCAAATGCTGACTGACTCTGATAGAATGCAGTCACTCTTCAGAAGATATTTTACCACCAAGGTCAGTCGATTTTTAAATTGATTTTTGTCGAGTTGTGCAGACAGGGCCACCTACGGATCCAAATTCAAGTCACCTATGGCCAGCTTTACTCAGAGTTTGTGTGGATTTGGATCCTGTTATGATTGGGACCACATGGTGGACATACATTCAGAGGTGGGCACAGCGTGCTGTGCTATTAGTAGAAAGGCAGTAGAAGAACATGAGACAACCAGAGGAGCACTTGTACCCCATCAGTGGGTACAGGGGGTACAAGAGGAGCAATACAGGGCACTATATGGCCAGGATGGAAGATAACCTCCCTCCCCCTGTAAATCATCTTGGGGCTTCTGCACGGATGAAGTTGCTTAATTAAGTCAATATATGGGGTTATTCACAAAAGGGTGAAGAGTTTGGAGAAGGCAGGAGAAGTGAACAATCTAGGACAACATAGCTGAGCTGGACAGTGAGATGAATAGGGGAATTTGTCCAAATCAGCTATGCTGTCCTAGATTGTTCAGTTCTCCGGCCTTCTCCAAACTCCTCACCCTTCTGTGAATAACCCTGATAGTGTTCTCTAATGTTTATTCGTCAGGACTACTACACAACATTTTTTTATTTACTAGTTAAATATAACATATTTTATATATACTATGTCCAGGCAGCAGGGGGAGCGCTTGGCTCTTTAGCGTAGATTTACCAAGCAGCCCTTGAACCAGAACTCCAGGCAAAAATGCCATGATAAAAAAAAATACCCCATTAAAGGATAAAATATAAAATCCAGCTTTTGCTGCTTTATTCACGTTATTTCCAGTGATTTTCCCAACAACAGTTTTTCTCTGCCAATAGATGAAAGGTAGGGATGCACTAATACCTGCTTTTCAGTATCGAGTATGAGTACCGATATTGTTAATTTTTCGGTACCCGCCGATACCGATACCAGAAGTCCCATTAAGGAAACCAGGCAGCATATAAGGACTCGCCACCAGGCTTCCTGATTAACAGGGAAGCCGGCTCCATGCTCCCTCGTCATCAGGTGATGAGGAAGCATGGAGCCGACTTTCTGGCCAATCAGGAAGCTAGGGGGGGGGGGGGGGGATGACCAATCAGGAAGCGGGGCGGCGAGTCAATACACATCACCCAACTTCCTGATTGGCAGGGAAGCCCACTCCATGATCCCTCATCACCAGGTGATGGGGAAGCATGGATCCGGCTTACCGGCCAATCAGGAAGCCGGGAGGTAATGACTCGCCACCTGGCTTCTTGATAACGGAAGTTCCAGTATTGGGATAAGTATTGGGAGCATTTGGGCGAGTACGCGTACTCGCCCAAATACTCGGTATCGGCACCGATACTAATGTCTGTATCGGAGCATCCCTAATGATAGGAAAAGCAGCACAGAGATGAGCTCCTATTTACATGCTTCTTGTCAGCACATGAACTCATTGGCTGCTAGTACTGCTTCTTCCTCTCATACTCCTTGCTGTACAGGGACTGATACCAGTCAAAGTCAGGATTTACACTGCTTGCATTAAAAAAATTACACTTGTTAATTTTTGTATGACGTTGAACAGGGTTGTCCCAAATGCTTAAAGGAGAACTATGGGGTTAGGGCTTTTCCCCATAGTTCTCCTTAGGGTAACGGGAGGACACAAACTAGCATCCTCCCGTCACCCTAAGCTCAGTATACCGCGAGCTACAGCTCGCGGTATACTGAGACGCCGCAGCTGAAGCGGATCCCAACAATTATGTCTGGATCCGCCCAGCTGCGTGAGTGACAGCTGGCTCTGCCTATCTAGAGGCAGAGCCAGCTGTACCCGCCCCCGTCCGCCCTGCCAGTCAGCGCTGGAGGATCGGAGCGGGGAGGGGGGAATCCAGCCCCTCCAGCTGTGACAGGATCGAGAAGTGAGCGAACGCCGGTATGTGTTCGCTCACCTCCCGATCTACTGAGCCGACCTGTGACAGTCTCATTGTCACAGGTCGGCTAGAACTATGAGGTGAGTGAAAAGCACTCACCTCATAGTTCTCCTTTAACAAAGGGTGATTTATTCAAATCTAGGCTTTAAGTAGGAATGGCGTTCAGAGTTGTCACTACCATGGGTTTGGAGTGAATCCTGTGTGCT
This sequence comes from Nanorana parkeri, assembly GCF_000935625.1. Taxonomy (NCBI): domain Eukaryota; kingdom Metazoa; phylum Chordata; class Amphibia; order Anura; family Dicroglossidae; genus Nanorana; species Nanorana parkeri. Next base: position 1,271,090 of record NW_017306306.1, read on the forward strand.
TGCGGTTCATGGACCCGGTAAATAAATGCAATAATTTGCCACAGTAATCATAATAAACCAATAAGTGGGCTTTTGGATAAGCCAGCCACCTCACTATAAAAGGGTTCCCAGCATTCATACTGACGATAGGGTCAGTTCACAAAGCTAGCACACCAGTATACAGATATTTATTTTTAAAAAGTGACAGTTCTTTTCTGCTGAGGCCAATAAGATTTGGAAATTATAGTCACATGACTAAAATAAAGATACTTATCCTTGTGTTAAAGCTTTGTGAGCTCAGCCTAATATGCATTGGCTGTGAAAGGGAAAGCATAGGAAGAACCACTTGTAAAGTGCATACGGAGAGACTGGTGTAGGGCTTCTAGGAACTGGCAGGTCTGTTAAAGTTGATGTAATCCCTTACTGAATGTTATGTATGTAGTAAAACTCTTGAGTATCTTGGGAAATTTGGGAATAGGAGGAAGGATTTTACTCTTTTTCATCCTTTGTTACATCTTAAAGCTGCTGATGTCCTGCAGCCTCTTTACAGCCTGTCCCTGCCATATGCACTACAGTGATAACAGCTTCCATGTGTTTTTTTTAATGGGACAGGAGTCGGCATCCCCCCCACATACAATTTGACGGGGTTCACAACTTCACCGCTCAGGTCAGGTCTCACTGAATTCAAGCAGGATTCAGCACAGACACACACACATTGAATCCTGGCAGATTAGTATATACGGAGTTTTAAAATGTTTTTATTTACTCTTTTAAATTTCTGTGTTAAAAAAATAAGCTTTAAATGTATGACAAAGAATTCCGGGAGCCTTATGAGTTAACTAAAAACACAGCAGAAAAATAATCATCTACTTTCAGAAAAGATCTCTCTTACCTTGAGCTACTGTGTTCTTTAAATAAAAGGCTTTTTAATCATGAAATACAAAAAGAAACTATGAATTAAACCACCATGCATTCCATGTGAAGCTGCATTGTCCCCTGGGACAGTCAGGCTAATTTAATACAACTCAAAAAAAGAACATTTTCACATGTGTGGAACTGTTGACCATCGTGAATATTTAGAGTTTTTGTCACTTTTTCCAGAAAATGAATGGTAAACCATAACTGGTTGTTGGCACCCAATCCAAAATGATGTATAAAAAAGAGGTTGCAATATTACTTATAACCAATAGGTGGAGGCAGAGCCCTCCATAGAGATATACTGTATTTTTCTTTATAAAATATTGGTAAACTGTACTAGGGAGGGACTAATAAAGCATGCAATTGTATTTGGACCCTTGATATATAATTAAGAGGGAATTGACAATAAAGTAGTTAAATGGCAATAGATGGGAAAATTGCTTTTCAATGACCTTTGCAGCTACATGTACCATTACATATACTGAAAAATCAGAACAGAGACTCTGAGGTTAGATTTCATTCTTGGTTTCTAACTGCCTAACGTTTACATTGGTAGGCTGTCAGGCTGCCAGAGGAAGCAAAGGGATAGGAGGTGTAATTGCAGTGTGATGTTGGAAGATGAGTTTCTTCCAATGGTGCAGCTAAAGAGGTCAGTGATCGCATTTTTTTTTAAAGGGTGTTTAAGGCTCATTAAAGATTTCTATATGAATATACAGGTGAAACTCGAATAATTAGAATATCGTGCAAAGTTAATTTATTTCACAAATGCAACTTAAAAGGTGAAACTAATATATGAGATAGACTCATTACATGCAAAGCAAGATAATTCAAGCTCTGATTTGTCATAATTGTGATGATTATGGCTTACAGCTCATGAAAACCCCAAGAACCCCAAATCCACAACCTCAAAAAAGTAGATTATTACATGCAATCAATAAAACAAGGATTGTACATAGAACAATATCGGACCTCTGAAAAGTACAAGCAGCTCAGTACTTGGTTTGGGCCCCTTTTGCAGCACTCACTGCAATTACTTTTGCACGATATTCTAATTATTCGAGTTTCACCTGTATATATATGCCAAAAGTATTGGGATGCCGGCCTTTACACGCACATGAACTTTAATGGCATCCCAGTCTTAGTCCGTAGGGTTCAGTATTGAGTTGTCCCACCCTTTGCAGCGATAACAGCTTCAACTCTTCTGGGAAGGCATCCACAAGGTTTAGGAGTGTGTCTATGGGAGTGTTTTCCAGAAGCACATTTGTGAGGTCAGGTACTGATGTAGGAGGAGAAGGCCTGGCTCGCAGTCTCCGCTCTAATTCATCCCAAAGGTGTTCTATCGGGTTGAGGTCAGGACTCTGTGCAGGCCAGCCAAGTTCCTCCACCCCAAACTTACTCATCCATGTCTTTATGGACCTTGCTTTGTGCACTGGTGCGCAGTCATGTTGGAACAGGAAGGGGCCATCCCCAAACTGTTCCCACAAGGTTGGGAGCATGAAATTGTACAAAATGTCTTGGTATGTTGATGCCTTAAGAGTTCCCTTCACTGGAACTAAGGGGCCAAGCCCAACCCCTGTAAAACAACCCCACACCATAATCCCCCCTCCACCAAACTGTACACTTGGCACAATGCAGTCAGGTAACTACCGTTTTCCTGGCAGCCGCCAAACCCAGACACATCCAGAGAACACGTCTCCACTCCTCTAGAGTCCAGTGGCCGCGTGCTTTACACCACGGCATCCGATGCTTTGCATTGCACTTGGTGATGTAAGGCTTGGATGCAGCTGCTCGGCCATGGAAACCCATTCCATGAAGCTCTCTATGCACTGTCCTTGTACCAATCTGAAGGCCATACAAAGTTTGGAGGTCTGTAGCTATTGACTCTGCAGACAGTTGGCGACTTCTGCACACTGTGTGTTTCATGCATGCGCTGACCTGCGCTCTGTCATTTTACGTGGCCTACCAATTCATGGCTGAGTTGCTGTTGTTCCCAGTTGCTTCCATTTTGTTATAATACCACTAACAGTTGACCGTGGAATATTTAGTAGCAAGGAAATTTCACGGAACACCTGAATCCAATGATTTGGAGGGGTGTCCCAATACTTCTGGCAATATATATATATGTCCTTTAACGTCCATTGCTTGGCCACAGATGCACTTTGAGTATCTAAAGTAGAGTCTGGTTCCTCTACCAAGGTTCTCAAAGAAACCAAAACTGAGGGCCCTTTTTGTAGAAGATGGTGTGCTCTTCAAATGGGTCCTTTGTCTCTACATACCCCTAAGCAGCACAGGCTGAACAGACATAACACCATCCATTTAGGTGATCCTCCTCTGATATTCTTGAGCTGCTGACTGAAGACTGCACCTACAAGCATCCATCAAGCTATGAATTGTCTGAGAATGAAAATTCCAGTATTAACCATAAGCTATAGGCCACATCTTGTCTTTATGATGCCTGTTTGCTCCCCAAGTTCCTTTAAAACCACAAATATCCTGGCATGGGGCAAACATGCCATGCACACTGCCCTTCCACAATGTATTTCTCAGTGCCTAAGGGTCTTAGGCTGGAAAACTTTTACATGGGGCGGAGGAGCAATCTTAGCTGTATGCAGATATTGACTTTTTGAAAGTCGCTAGTTGCATAAGATCTTTATATTGCCCCAGCCAGTGGCGTAACCAGAGTTACAGGTGCCCGGGGCAGAACAAAATTTTGCGCCCCCCCCGGGTCTTCCTAAGCTGTCTCCTGCAGAGACCCCCACAGACCCTGTAGTCTGCCGGATCTCAGGGGGTTTATGCAGGATCTGTGGGGGGCTTTGCAGGCTGCAGAGACTCCCATGGATCCTGTAAAGCCCCCCACAGATCCTGCGAAGACCCCCTGAGACTCTGCAGTCTGCCGGATCTCAGGGGGGCTGTGCAGGATCTGTGGTGGGCTTTGCAGGCTGCAGCAACCCATATGGATCTGGTAAAGCCCCCCACGGATCCTGCAAAGCCCCCCACGGATCCTGCAAAGCCCCCCACAGACCCTGCAGATTCCCCTTTGAGACTCTGCAGTCTGCCAGATCTCAGGGGGGCTGTGCAGGATCTGTGGTGGGCTTTGCAGGCTGCAGAGACCCTTAGGGATCCTGCAAAGCCCCCCACAGATCCTGCAGAGATCCCCACAGGCCCTGCAGTCTGCCGGATCTCAGGGGGGCTGTGCAGAATCTATGCTGGGCCCTGCCAGCACAGTCGTCCTCCTACCTGGCACTGGAAAAAAGGCCTCCTCCGCTGCCTCGGCACACAATCAACGTCTCCTCAATCTTCCGCCTTTCCCCGCCTCCTCAGCTACCGTCATCGGCCCTCCAGTCTCCTCCATCTTCACCTCTTCGATCTCCCGGGCGTCCGCCCCATCTCCTGTCTCCGCCCCCTGCCAAACAGCTGTGTGTTTTTGCATGATAAAGGTAAGATGTGGCATTCCAAGTCATCTTCTGTACAACTGTAGAGTCAGGTTGCTGTCTGAAAACTGATTACAGGTTTGAGGGCAACTCATGTTAGGGAAAATAGGATTAAAAGTGACGTTTAAATGTTTAACTTAAAGGGGTTCTAAAGCCTCCGGGGTTTTTTTTTTGCCTATATCTACTGCTGGCAAGCAGTAGATAAAGGCAAAGAGTAAAAAAAAAAAAATGCTTTAACAGCGGTTTAAACTTACCTCGTTATCGCTGCGCGCTCCCGCGCTGAGAATCTGTAACTGCTCATGCGGCCGCAAAGGATCTTGGGGCGGGCGCAAGCGCAGTTCGGATTCTCGGTCAGGAGACGAGCAAAGACGCAAGGTAAGTCTATGGACGCGTGCACCCGCATGCAGACACCGCTGGATTGGAAGTGCCTGCAAGCAGAGAGGAGTCAGCGCTGGATCAGAGAGCCGCCGCACCGCTGGAGAGACAAATGAAAATGACAGGAAAGAAGAAGAAGATCGGATTAAGAGACATCATTTAAGGTAAGTGCTGACATTAACATTGGGGAGAGGGAAATTTTTTTTTTACTTTAACGTCACTTTAAAGTATAGAAAGCTGGGACCTGTAGTTCGCCAACATCATCTGGCACTTTATAGGTAGCAACACACTGACACAAATTCACTCAATAATAGAACGCACAGATATTTAATATTATTTACTGTATTACAGTCATATTATTATCAAATGGGTCACTCTCCCATCTGCAAATTGGCAAGAAATAATATAATCCATCACATTTCAGCCTGCGTCATGCATCCTGGCTGCCCAGTAAGAGTCATAAGCTCCATGTTTCACAAAGTCCAAAATAAATCTTTGATGGTGACGTTGCTTGACATGTCCATTATACTGTAGGTTGTCCTGGGTAGGCTGACAGTAATTTGCCACATTACCAAACACAAGCTTGAACTCCGCAGGTGCTATAGACACAGCAGTAGGCAGACTGCCCCAGGCTTACTGGAAATGGGACAGGTCCTCCTTTTCGTCATACTGAACATCTGTCATTTATCCAATTCCGGCGCTGTCCTTTAATAAGTAAGTCACTGAGATGCTTTATCCTAAAGAGCTTAGAATGAGCTAATTTCCCTTCGGCTAATTAGCACTGATGTCTTTAATTGGATGTTTATGTAAACACGGGCTCAGAGAGTCAATCCAAAACTTACAAATTAAAATGAGTTCTAGAATATGGTGTCCAAAGGTGGCCATAGCACGACTGTTACAACTTGGTACAACTGCTCAATTATATAAGTAGAGTTTTTAATTTGATGCCCCCCTCCAAGTTATTTTTATTGTGCTGCCCCCTAAGATCACCACTTATCTTTTGTGGCTGCACATCTTTAAATATATCTTTTATAAATAAATGTCTTCTGTATGCGGTGGGACGTTAAAGTCCTAATGGAGGTTTCGCTGAAGAAACACATGTAAAAAAAATGGAACAAGAAACAGTTTGCTGCCCTAAAATCCAACCTTTGAAGTCGGCTTCCACAAATCAGGACAGTCACACAGGTATGATACAGAAATGGTCATAGATGAAAATTGTTGGGTTGGAGATTTTTAACCAATCATTGTTACAGTAATCTTCTTTGCCAATGCAATAAAGCTTTCAGTACAAAGATATCTGAGTTATGAGCAACACATGATTACAAATCAAGGCTCTGAAAATGGGAAATAATGCTGAATCAGATCAAAAGGATATGGAATAAGTTTTACTATCCTGAGATAGAAGAAACAAATGAGATAGAAGAAACAAACATAAACAAAATCCAAACTTTTCACAGAAACAATACTTTCTAGCAGGAGTCAATAACAATGTCATAAAACTAGCAATTTACTTAAAATGTATCTATAGTCACTCAGGGCAACTGTAGCAAACCTTCTATGGGATAGATCAGCAGGTTCCTCTATATGCTATCTTTGAGGAGGGGTCAAAAACTTGCAAATGGTGACTTCAACTTACCTACTGAATCCAACATCTAACAGTTGGTCAGTAAGGCCACCTACCACAATGAGGGACTGTTGCTGAGTATGGCGAGAATACAGAGTGAGGTTAAGCACCCCTTTTCTGATATCAGTCTTTCCGTTGGAATATTAGAAAGCTCCTAGGACAGGGGTGCCCACAATTTTTTGTGTTAAGATCTACTTTTCAAATGACGAGCTACATGAGATCTACCAACGAACAAAAAACTCTTGTTCGCTCTCTCTCTCCTGGCTGTCTCTCTTTGCTCTCTCTCTTAACTGTCTCTCCTTGCTCATCCTCCTGGCTGTCTCTCCTCTCTCTCCTGGCTGTCTTTCCTCACTCTCTCTCCTGGCTGTCATTCCTTGTTTTCTCTCCTGGCTGTCTCTCTTTTCTCCCTCCCCTGGCTGTCTCTCCTCTCTCTCCTGGCTGTCTTTCCTCACTCTCTCTCCTGGCTGTCATTCCTTGTTTTCTCTCCTGGCTGTCTCTCTTTTCTCCCTCCCCTGGCTGTCTCTCCTCTCTCTCTTTCCTGGCTGTCTCTCCTTGCTCTCTCTCTCCTGTCTGTCTCTCCCCGCTCTCTCTCCCGTCTGTCTGTCCCCGCTCTCTCTCCTGGCTCACCTTGCTGTATTTTGCAAACAGTGCAGTGCAGCAGGCTGTGTAAACTAATATTCTTTGATGTAATACATAGCACTTCAACCACCAGTATCCATCAGAAAGGTGTCAGGGAGCTTGGCTCAGCAGACTCAGGCCAATAGGTAATCATGTGTGCACAAAATGGAACAAAGGGGCCACCATTCACACCCTTCGTGATCTACCAGCATCAGCTTTGAGAGCTACTGGTAGATCACGATTTACCTAATGGGCACCCCTGTCCTAGAAGATAAGAGGGGCTATGTACGGGAACCTAGAGTGATCGGTTAAACCATGGAAGAGTCAGCTACTTTGTACATTACGTTTTATGGGTAAACATTAAAGCATAGCTAAACCCTAGAACATAAAATGTATTTACTGCAGTTTACCAATCCTTAGATGTGGTGGCTGCATTTGTTTTCTTTTATTTTCACCTGGTGATCCTGCCAGTAGTACACTTCCTGTCCTAGGGCAACCAAGTTCACTCAGTGTGCTGTATCTCTAGATGAGCAGCATTGTCACCCTATGCCGATAGCTCATTATTCAAACTACAGATCTCCTAATGTCTTCATCTCCACAATATAGTTGGAGGTGTTCTGTAGTTACCAAAAGTGAACTGTGCAGAGTTGATAACACTGCTAGGGATTTTCAGAACATTAAAGACAGACAGCACAGGAAGTTATCAGCTCACTGAATTAAGACCCCATTTACACCAGGGTGACAGCGTTTACGCGCATTTTTGCACTTTTTTATGCGTGTTTCGGGTTTTTCTGTTCATGTGTAATAGCGTTTTAAGGCGCGTTTTCAGCTCGTTTTCAGTTGTCTGATGAAAAGCAGTCTCAGTTGCAAATATGCTCTAAAAAATATGCAAAAATGCGCTAATTGGCCTGTTTCAATTGAAGTCTATGGAGCAAAACGAACTGATAAGTGCCACAAAAGAAGCTCAGGGACTATTTCCAACAACAGGCATATTTTGACGTGCGATTCAGCGCGTTAGCGTGAACAGCCCCCATAGGAATACAGGGGATTTTAATTTGCATGCAGTTTTTTTTTAAAAGGTGCAACAAAACACCCTAGTGTGAACAGGGCCTTATGGCAGGACCTATAGGGTTTTTTTTTTTTTCAACTTATCAAATGAATATAACAAAACATTTTCAATACTTTATTCGAAAGACCAAAAAAGTAAAATTTGTTTTTAAGGTTTACTTTTACGTCAAAATCCTGAACACCATTAAATTTATAGTACTGCAGTATAATTTCAACAAGTTGATCAAATTCTGTGGTTTGGCCACACACACTACAATTTGCTATCACAGTAGGCTTCTTGTCTTCTTGCATTATGGCAATTTACAATTAAAGCCCATGAAAATTGGATTGCAGGAGAAAGATTGTAATGTGTATGGCTAGAAAACAATATGTATGATGATTACCATTACTGATAGTTGAAGACTATGCTATAATGTTGCTCAATGCAAAGGACAAAGTGAAGTAAATTTTTATGTTGCAACAGTCATATATATAACGTTCACTCCAGTGTTTCCAATATGGAATCACATATTTTGGTGTCCATGGCAAACTGTTAGCTGAGGTCCTATTGAAGAGCATCTCTGCTCTAGGGGCCCAAGTTTGCCCTCCTTGTACAAGGTACCCATCTGTATATAAATTAGCATGTAGGTTATTTCACAGGTCAGATTATTCGTTGAGAAAGTTTGGCCACCTTTACTTTTAGAATAGTTCAAGAAGCTCTGATTTCAGCTGTGCTTGGCACATAAAGTTCAAGTCTCAGACTTCTTTTGATTCTAGGAGGCCACCGTGAAGGGTTGACTCTTTAAATGGTTTGCCAAGGCTTGCCCATAGACTGAATATGTTCCTTTGCTTTCATCCTGAGGGCTGCTATACTAGTGTTCCTGGGGTCTATCTCTTCCAAAGGGTACTTGTCTACAAAGTTGCCGCACTGGTAAGGAGGTGGTGGGCCCATGGATCCCAACGGTTGAAGGGCATGGCCAACAGGAGTGGTGTTCATGAATGGTGGTGGAGTGTAACTGCCAGGGAGGTTCTGTGGGGTGGTGACAAAGCCTGGCAGAGTTTGCAGGGCGGTGGTGTTGGACATGGGTTGGGTGAGCCAGGAGTCAAGCTGCAAGTTGCTACTGATGGCGCTCATGGCTGGCGGTTGCGGTGACCGGTTGAAAGACAGGATTGGGGAGTCTTGAAGTTTCATGGAAGTCACCTCAAGTTTCTCTTGTCGCCTCCATTTAGCTCTCCTGTTCTGAAACCACACCTGCAGAAAAAGCGCAATCATATTAATGGTTTGTAAATAATCCTGATGACATCATAGAATGTGCTATGTTTTTAAAACTACAGTTTTCTGCATTTTATAATAACTTTTATAGCGTCAGCAGTATGTCCCTGCTGACGCTATAAAACCTCACAATGAATGGTCACATGACATCATTCCCAATGCCTTGATCTTCACGTTTTGTCCTAACACCAACTATTCTTGTTTATAGATACAAAGTACAATTCTAAATATATGAACTAAACATCAAAGATACAGTGAACAGATAGCAGAGAAATTTGTAGTCCTGATCTATCAAAAAATTAAGTCATAAAGTCATAAAAGCCATTTTAAATTGAGTTGTATGGTGCAAATCAGCTTACAACCAGTGAGGGTTTCGTTGGTCAGTCCATCAATATTTTGTAACAACTATGTAACAGATGGGCCCAACTATGCAACCAATTTACACGTAATTGAGACAGATTGCGCACAATTGTTTGTTGACTGAAAAAAATTGGATGAGCTAACTAATATACATTTTACTGTGCATGGCCAGCTTTAGAAACTGACTACTCATTGAAGTTGGTGTTGGTTTATAAAGCTGGTCATACACCTATAGATTATCTGCAGATTTTCTATGGTCAGATGGAAAAAGTGCAACAGATTCCTCCATCTACGGTAAACTGTGTGGATGGAGGAATCTCCCACTGGGCCAAGCTTGCCCTGCTGGCTGTCAAAATACCTGAACAATCTAATTGGATGCATTGTTCAGGTGTTTTGAGAGCCAGCCGGGCGGACTAGCAAGATACTGAAGGTTGACCCAGTAGGAGATTCCTCCATCCACACAGTTTAGCGTAGATGGAGGAATCTGTTGCACTTTTTCCATCTGACCATAGAGAATCTGCAGATAATCTATAGGTGTGTGGCCAGCTTTAGAATAGCTATTCATCTGGCAAAGCAAACGTTCAATATGCTAAGATTTAACTCAGGAGTTAAATCTTAAAAATACATTGAAGTACCTTAACTATTAACAAAAATGTATCTTATTTGTCTATCACTCGACTGTAGATCCTCAAATCATCTCTGAATTGGTGCTGACACTGTCCTTCCTTCTGCAGGGTGGCTACTTTTGTTCCCCATGGTCCCTGTGTGTGTTGTAAAGTAGTCACTGCTCCAAGCTCCCTTCCCTGATGGACTACAATCTCATGCTTATAGTTTTCTCATTTGTATTGAGACTGTAGTCAATCACAGGAGTGAGCTTGGAGCGGTGACTACTTTACAACACACAGGGACCATGGGGAACAAAAGTAGCCACCCTGCAGAAGGAAGGACAGTGTCAGCACCAATTCAGAGTTGATTTGAGTGATACACAAATAAGATACATTTGTGTTAATAATTAGGATACTTGAATGCAGGTTTTAACTCCTGAGTTTATTGTCACTTTAGGTGAATAAGATGAAGCTGTTTACCCGTTCAATACCCAATCATGTCCAAGGAAACCACAAACAAAAAAACAGGATTTTTGTTACCACATGACTGGCTATGCAAAGTAAACACAGGTTCACCTTGTATTCAGTAATGTTCACTTTGCTACGAGAACAGTCCCCAGTCCTTTAGTAAATCAACCCTTGTTGATTTACTAAAGAAGATTAGCTGATAGCAAAAAATTATAACCGTATTAGTCACAAATCATAAAGGGAAATGACAAGGTCATAAAAGTTATCAGAAACATTGTAGTTTTTGCAAAACAATATATCTATATATACTGTATATATATATTGTTTTGCAAAATATAATGTTATATTGTTATATATATATATTTATTCCCCATATATATGCATCCAAACACAATGAGGGTTATTTACTAACGAAAAATAGATTGTACATTTAGAAAATGTCACTTTCATGAAGAGTAGTAAATAAGGAGCAGCTGTATTTACTATAAATGGCTAATTTTCTGCGTGAATTTTGTATATCATTAATGTTTGAAGTGCACACAACCTCACCCTAGTTTCTAAACTTTTGCTAAGTGACAGTCTCTATTCATCTAGTTAATCAACTCCTCTGCTTATACTGCTTCTTATACATAAAATTGACATTTTGCATTCTATAATTCTACATAAGTGAACATATATGAACATATATGATACACACACTGTATACATTACACTTCAACTGTGTAATGTTCAGTGTAATTTAATGGACAATTAAATTAATGAATCACTATTCATTCTATATTTCATGAACAGGTTATTCTTTGCATTCCTTCTGTAAGATGGGATGATCAGTATGGTACTCCTACAGCTCTCACTTGTCTTCTCTCTACAATCTGGTCTATTGTGGGCATGTCTCTCCTTTTATTACTTTTTATTATCTCTCCTTTTATTATTTGTGGTTCTGGGAGAGCCCATCCTGTACTCTCTTCAATGCTAAACGTCAGATACAAGAAACTTCACCTAAGCTTCCTTGCTTGGTGCCTGAAAGGAAAGGGTCGCATAAAATTCGTTGCGAATTATTTAAATAGATTACTAGCAATTAAAATCCTTCAGCTAGTTTTGCATCGTGGACTGTATCAATCGAAACGTCAGAAAAATAAAATATAAATGATGCAAAGATTGTTCATTTATTTAGAAAATGCTTTATGGGCAGTGTGTATGTGTAAACTAGGAAATTCGTCTTCCCTCCCGGGAATTATTGATTGTCACTAAAGTTATAAAGATTTAAGTCATGTTGTCACAGAGCTGAAGAATCACAAATATGTGATATTTCTTTTTTTTTTGTATCTCAGAATAAAAATGACAGATAACTTCATAAACAAGCAGAAGAGTTTTCTCTTATAAGATCGGCACTTCGTGTATTGCTCCTATGTGCAGGTCTCAGACTTCTACAGAGGGTCAGAGACACTTCATATCCCAAATCCCCAGAGCAAACAATAGTTCTCATCCACAGGGGCAGGAATAGAAGCTCTTTATTTGCCGATACGAAATTAAACAACTTTAACACTTTCAGATTTTATAAACTATTATTATATAATACTTGTGATTACATACCAATGTATCACCAGGGACATAAAATACAATCGGGAAATTGGTGGCCACTGATATCATTTGAGGAGGAAAGCTAAGCAGACATAAATATTGAATTAATTAATAACAATTGAATTGCCTAGCTTAAACAAAAAGATTATTGCTGGTTTAAAATACATTGTATTATTATTATTATTATTATGATGCAGTAGTAGTAGTATAATCATAACAAGAATGTTATAATGATTACTACTATTATTATATTTACTACTGTAACTTCTGGAGTTGTGAGATGCTGAGCTGAATAGATAGTTATTTTTTTCTCTAGTTAATGGAATAATAAAAATACATTGTTATATTTGTTTTACATATTTTATACTGACAAAAATAAATAAATAAATTAAACACCTTTCTGGGAAAAAAAAACCCTTATAAAGCAAAGTCTACATTTTAACCTTTTATGTGTTTATACTATCACCTCTGTTTTAATCACTACTTCGTAAAAGAGAAGACATTCTTTCCACTTAATGTTTCTCTTTAGTTATTTTTTATTTTTTGGGCTAAATTCCCAACCCAGGGTTTTATTTTCTCTCTGTTGTTATAACCTAAGTCCATGCACAGTCACTGTGGAACTACAAGTCACAGGAGATCCTTCCACCAAGATAGCAAAGGACACACTGCCCATGATCGTTGGGGAGTCCCATCTTGTAATAAATAAGTGCCACCAAAGCTTTGTTTTCTGTATGTGATGACTTTGTTGTAATCTACATCTATGGTTTCAGTACAAATATGTATTCCTCCAACACCAGATAAGCTTTTCTTAGTCTTATTTTATTCAGATTTATAACCTTCAGCCCAACAAACTTTAATATGAGAGCTGGTCACAGAGGTTTATGAGCAGCAGCGCCAGTCACACACCTTAACAGTCTGCCCTATGAAGGGTGATCTTTGGGAAGTAAAGTTTACTCATATGGATCACAGATACATTTTATAAGGGTATGCACAGGGATTTTTTGGTTCTACATATAGCATATATATCACTCTGTTTTGCTATACAATTAAAACTCAACGTTAATAAGAGAGAGAAAAAGGGAGAAAGAGAGTGGGGGGGGAGAGAGAGGGAGAGGGGGGAGAGGGAGAGAGAGAGATAGAGGGAGAGAGGGGGGGGAGAGAGAGAGTGAGAGAGAGGGGAGAGAGAATGGGGAGAGAGAGGTGAGAGAGGGAGAGAGAGAGGGATGGGGGAAGGGAGAGAGAGAGAGAGGGAGAAAGAGAAGCGAGAGAGAGAGAGAGCGAGAGAGAGGGGAGGAGATAGAAGGGGGAGAGAGGGGAGAGAGGGAGAGAGAGAGAGAGAGTGGAGGAGATAGAATGGGGAGAGAGGGGAGAGAGGGAGAGAGAGAGAGAGAGTGGAGGAGATAGAATGGGGAGAGAGGGGAGAGAGGGAGAGAGAGAGGGATGGGGTGAAAGAGAGAGGGAGAGAGAGAGGGAGAAAG
>NW_017306306.1:1285364-1289168 GCF_000935625.1 Nanorana parkeri
AGAGAGAGAGAGAGAGAGAGAGAGAGAGAGAGAGAGAGAGAGAGAGACAGAGAGAGAGAGAGAGAGAGAGAGACAGAGAGAGAGAGAGAGAGAGAGAAAGGTGTGTTGTCCTTAATTTATAGATGAATGCTGTACATTTTAAAGGGTCATGAAATAAACATTATTGATATAACATTTCCTCAGATATTATTCATTTATTTTTGGTAACAGCAGGGAATAATTTGGCAATGTATTCCCTGCTGTGTATGCCGGTAGATCTGCCCTGAAGTCAGAAGAAGAGGGATATAAGATTCCTCTTGTGTTTCTCAGGGGCATATGTATAAAGTAATGAAGGTAAATTTCACCAAACATTCACTGTTGGTGCATCAATCACTGCCATTTAACACACATGCACCAGGAATTTTCAGCTGCAGCGAATGTCAAGTTAACTGTTTTATAAAGTTGCCCCTCGATTTTATAATTAGGGACCACCAACAGATCCCTTCACACAATCATCACAACATCATTGCTCAACACAGCTATGCAGCCACCTGAAAGCCTGGCAATCATGACCTGCTCCTCGTATACATGCTCTGCTGTCAGAGGATTGGAAGCCTGGGGATAAGGATAACCGTGCCCATGCTTACCTGCACCCTGACTTCTGGCAGATTGACCTTCATGGCCAGCTCCTCCCGGCTGTACACATCGGGGTAATGAGACTTCTCGAAGGCTCTCTCCAGCTCATGCAGCTGGTAGGTGGTGAAGGTGGTCCGGTTCCTTCGGTGCTTCTTCTTGGGCTGCTCATCATCCGACTTACTGTCACCGTTACCGCAGGACAGTCCGGGGCTCAGGCACTCATTGGAGCTCTTACTGCAGTAAGCATCTACGAATCAAGAGTTCGAAAAGAACATTAACTTAACCGCATTGGCTTCGTGTAGCGTCAACATTTACCGTAGAGCAGTATAGCGAACCACCAGCCCAGTCCCCAGGGAACGCCGCTAGCATCGCACTTTCAATAACTACAACTCAGACTGGGCCCACAGACTGAAATCACAATTTATATCGTTTTTAAAATATAATATAATACCCAAGAAACAATATAACCGAATTCAGATCACATGTCGTAATAATGACATTTAATATGTATGTTTGTAAATAGCACCGAACAACACAACTTGCTGCAAAAACATGACATTTATGAATGAAATATATCTAAATATCAAACTGCTTGTTGTGGGTTGTTAAACATGCATTTGTAGGACAGAACATTCCACAGTTAACTGTGTAATATATATATATATAAAAGCAAGGATATATGTCCTAAATAAACAACAAAGTAATACTATAAATAGCTGCTATCAACATTAAAAGACATAAAAAATATTTGTGTGACAATCGCAGCACACCATCAATGATACCAAATAGGTAATATAATATAAAATAACTTTGGATGCAGTAAGTATTTGATCCTCACTCCAGTTATCTTATTTCCTGAACTCAGAGAATATTTATACATAAAACATGTTGCACCAAGTAACAGACCATGCAACAGCATAAAAGAATAAAACAGAACACCATCGGATGTTATTCTGACGATATAAACTAATTTCCACCAAGTTTTAGAGAGTTGCTAAAAACTGAAAACTCACTGAAAAAATGTGATTCCCTAAATAGATAGTATTGTAAGACCAATAATGCAATGTAGAACACTATAATCAAGGAGGAAAGCTAAATTTATAGGTATTCTAAAATAATATGACATCATATAAAGTCACTTTGAAAGTGGAGTAAGCATCTTTCCATCAAAGAGCAGGACCTTATGCAAGAAACAGTCATAATATTGTAATACAGTTTAGTATAGTATAGTATGGTATGGTATAGTATAGTTTTGGTATGGTATGGTATAGTATATTTAATATAGTATAGTACAGTATAGTATAGTTTAATATAGATAGCATAGTATAGTATACAGTAGTATAGAATTGTATAGTGTAGTTTAATATAGATAGTTTTGTTTAGTATAGTATAGAATAGAATAGTACAGTATAACATAGTACAGTATAGTATAGTATAGTTTAGTATACAGTGATATAGAATAGTATAGTTTAGTATAGTATAGAATAGTATACTATAGTTTAGTATAGTACAGTATAGTATGGTATGGTATAGAATAGAATAGAATAGTTTAATATAGAATGGTATAGTATAGTATAGTATAGTATAGTATAGTATAGTATAGTATAGTATAGTATAGTATAGTATAGTATAGAATAGAATAGAAATGTATAGTATAAGAAAAAGTGACACATACAGCCTAATATAATTAGAGGAGTTGAGAATCATCACATGATATTCTCTTCAATTATCCAATCATGTGCAGATGAAATAAGTAAACAGTATTATGCTTTTCCCCTGATTGGATAATTGAAGAGAGCATTTATAAAACTTTTTGTGCAATGATTCTAAACATATTTAGTGATTCAACCTCAGAATATAGTGTGCTATAATAAAATGATACAATGTTACCTGTATCACTTAGTTTACTTTTTAGGCTAAGGATTCTTATTTTCAGAAAAAAGTGTTATATTCAGAGATTTAGAGAGTCTAATGAGATGTGAAAAGCACAGTCACATGGCTGACCATAAAGATACTTATGCTTGTGGAATGCTTCCTGAACTGAGCCCTCAGTATTAAAAATGAACTATGAGTATGATATGATACATGCACTTTAAGAAAGTATCAGCCAGTTCTGAAAACTGTGAGCAATTTGAGAGTAAAACTACAAAAGTGACATATATCATGCTGATGTATAACTTTCAAAATGACACATTATAACACAATAACATCATGTTCTATAATGAAGTATTATGCTATGTGGAAATAGTACAGCTGGCATAATGTAGTGCAGTGAGATAAAACAGCACAGAATGATTTACCATACAGCAGTAAAATAGTATTATATTATATTATCTATGTTATTGAATTGGCAGAGACTTACCTCCATAGCCCTCCTCTTGCCTATCCTCCAGATGGCTCTGCTGGGGTTGTATCTCCTCGGCCATTTTGATCAAGCAGTGTCTGGAAGCCCTTTTCTCAGCCTCCTTGCCATTCCTGGGACTGCCCTCTGCCTGGAAGGAGCTCAAGACACTGTCCTCTTTGGAAAATCCCAGGATGGCCTCAATGCTGTGCAGTCTAGAGGAGTTCCCTACTGGACTCCTGACCAAGTGTCCAGACAGAGAGAAGCTACCATCAGCCATCAAGGAAGGGCTGTGAAGATGCATTGGGCTTCCCTCGTCCTTTTATCTCCAGGGGGGGTACAAATAATGACTTTTCTTGTTCCTTCTCCAAATCAGAGCCCTCTACAAGTCCACTTCTGGGTTTAGGGACAGTTCCAAGGCAGTGACAGGCGAGGCCACCTACTATAAGTTCTTTTTAAAGACCCAGAATTCTGTCTGGTGCTTAAAATGGGAGACAATGCTTGGGAATTTCAGCAGGGCTCACTGGCTGAACAGGCTGCAAATCCCTAAGAAAGGCTGAATCCTCTAAGCTGGCTCTGTGTGTTTGTCAGCTCCTTCTGCCTGAGTTCTTGGTGAGTGTCTGTCCTTGAAGAGCCCAGGATCAGACTCTTACAACCTCTCAGGAAGGAGTGACTCAGAGACCCAGATTGCAGAAGACTTTTAAAGTAATTCTGTTCTTTGTGGTTGTCATCTGCCCCTGCTGTGCCATCCAAAGCTGTCACATCACCATGAAATAAGGCTTTTGTCTTTTTGGGGGGAGTACCTGCATGAGATGATGCTCTTGGAAGACCCGCCCCTCCACCCCCCC
>NW_017306306.1:1289230-1296145 GCF_000935625.1 Nanorana parkeri
CCCTGTCTTGCACCTCCCAGCCCAGCAGAATGAGAGTGCCCAGTTCCTTCTGCCACTCAATCTGTGTAACCCCACCAGACAGCTCCTGTCCTGACAGGGTCTGTGTTCATTTCATAGGTGGCCGGTCTGCAGGGTGTGCTAGCTGCTGGGCATTTGCACTAATTGACCAGAGCCCACGGGCTGACAGATGTCTCTGGGCAATTATCAAAATGGTTTATCAATTATAAATGGGATTTATTAACATAATCAGATTGAGCCCATAAAACAGCTTGTTTTCACACAGCCTGCTAAGAAGGTTGACAGCTCATTTACTTCATACATTAAACCAATCCAGGGCTGATTGGGCATTGGGCGAAACTTCTACATAGTCATGTGAGGATGGATCAACTTTAGATAATTTAGATATTTGATTTTTAAATTCTATCTATCTATCTATATATCTATCCCATATCTATCTATCTATCTATCTATCTATCTATCTATCTATCTATCTATCTATCTATCTATCTATCTATCTATCTATCCCATATCTATCCCATATCTATCTATCTATCTATCTATCTATCTATCTATCTATCTATCTATCTATCTATCTATCTATCTATCTATCTATCAAAAGAAAGACATAAGTAACAGTAATTTTCCTATAGTTCTATTACTTTTTTCTGTGGTCCGGTGTGCTCTTTATTCTGTTACCTTCAGTATATAATATATACATACAGGGATGGAAAAAGAGATCTCAAGTTTTTTTCTTGGAAAATAACCATTGATCCGGAAAATCCTTCTTCCTAAAATACAATCTTGTTATCCCCTCCAAAGTATACAGCAGGGAGTTATCTTCCACCATGAGCGCTGATCTTCTCTCCATGCCAGGTCTTTAGAGCTTCAGCCCAGAGATGGGTTTGCAGTCACCAGCAGTGATGAATGAGATTGTGAGGACATAGTAATTATAATGACACAAACAGCCAGCTATAGATATGGCTCAGGTGACAATGCTGAGGAGACAATAGACAGCTGCCAGTTATTACGATCATTTTAGTTATTCTAGATCCCGTACATGAAAAACTCAAGGACATCTCTACAGGAGCACTTTGCGCCGGGTTTGGATTTCATACAAAGCTTTTTGATTGATGACATTGGAGTCACTTTGACAAGAGCCAGTAAAGTTTATGGGAGGATACTTTTACTTATACTTTTTTATAATAAACAGTGAAAAAATATGTTCCAGATCCATAGAAGGAAGCGTTCGGGTGGCTTTTCAACAATTTATTTTTATGTAAGAATCATGGTTCGGTAACTGTTAGAGTTGTGGACAGGCAGGTAGGCATGGATTGGATGGATGGTTGGATATCATGCTAGGACATAGCATGATATATTACTTTGTTTGGTAAAATATAAAAGATGAGGTTGCATTGGGTAAATAGATACCAAACATGTCAAGTTAAAATTGCATGTGCCCATTAACAACAACAGCCAATTACGGCACCCAAAATACGCTACCCAAATGAAACCCTTAATGTCACCTCTGCACTGCATTGATGGTCTTGCCCCAGATTGACCCCGTTTTAGTCTAGATTATTAGGCTTCCTTCAAACTTTATTTCATGACACCATTAGGAGGGAACCATGGGTGACACCCCCCCAGATAGCAAGGATAACTTGCTACAAACGTGTGGCAGGGTGAAATTGTAATTTTGTTAACTTGCTGCACATATTCCTGGCAAGTTGTAGACTTGCAGAACACTCGCAGCACAAGTTCTAGTTGACACTTTTTGAATTTGTAGCAAATTTGCTTGGCAAGTCCACAGCAAGAGTCCTGCAAGCTCGCTGGTCTGGAGACTTGCAATGCACTTCTACTTTATCTTTTTATAGGCATGTAGTCATATAAAGTAAATAATATCACTGCATCCCACCCCTTTGCTTATGTCAAGCTACGGGAAGGGAATTCCCCACCCACAGTTTATTGGGTGGCACAGAAGGAGCTTCCTTCCATGTATGGGAGGAGCTCTTTCAGGGTTCGAAGGTGCTCAGGTTCTTGTTCGGTCTGAACCTGAGCTCATCCCTATCCACCACCACCGGAGGAAAAAAGGAAGGAGCCGTGAAGTCTTGAGTTGAAAATGCAAAATGCTACTTGTATTTTTACCTGCAGTTTTAAAATTAGAAACAAAACAGAGTGCAGTGCAGCAACAGTCTCTCCCCCAGTTTCAATGTAACTGATGCTGACTTGCACATGTTCCCACCCATTACATAGTTACATAGTATTTGAGGTTGAATAAAGACATTAGTCCAAACAACACCAAATCTCCCAATCCCTGTGCACAACATAGAAGATATCCCGCTTCTGCATGCTGAGATTCTCAAATGGGGGAGTGGCCATTTAACTTCATCTTTAATGATTGGCTGCTGCAAATGTGTCGGAGAATGAGGGAGTGCATGCAAGTGTAGTGGTAGATGAGGAAAAACATGTTAGTGCAGTGGTGGAGAATGAGGAAGTGCACATTGGTGCAGTGGTGGAGAATATACTAATGCATGTTGGTGTAGTAATGGAGGATGAGGAAGTACACATTGATGTAGTGGTGGAGAATATACAAATGCATGTTGGTGCAGTGGTGGAGAATGAGGAAGTACACATTGGTGCAGTGGTGGAGAATATACAAATGCATGTTGGTGCAGTGGTGGAGAATGAGGAAGTACACATTGGTGCAGTGGTGGAGAATATATAAATGCATGTTGGTGTAGTAATGGAGGATGAGGAAGTACACATTGATGTAGTGGTGGAGAATATACAAATGCATGTTGGTGCAGTGGTGGAGAATGAGGAAGTACACATTGGTGCAGTGGTGGAGAATATACAAATGCATGTTGGTGCAGTGGTGGAGAATGAGGAAGTACACATTGGTGCAGTGGTGGAGAATATATAAATGCATGTTGGTGTAGTAATGGAGGATGAGGAAGTACACATTGATGCAGTGGTGGAGAATATACAAATGCATGTTGGTGCAGTGGTGGAGGATGAGGAAGTACACATTTGTGCAGTTGTGGAGAATATACAAATGCATGTTGGTGCAGTGGTGGAGGATGAGGAAGTACACATTTGTGCAGTTGTGGAGAATATACAAATGCATGTTGGTGCAGTGGTGGAAAATGAAGAAGTATGTCTTGATTAAGTGGTGGAGTATACGGAAGTGCACGTCAGTGAGCACTGGATGCTATAAGCTTTTTATATGGATAGATGGGAAGCAGAATCAGCTACATGAAGATGCATAGAGACAGACAGATGATGCAGATAGACAGATAGACATATATAATCTGTTTTTATATCGATACGTTACGATTAAACTGATAATTATTATCACTTGCATTTCTATCTATGATGCTGTGACCATTGGTTGGTAGTTTCGTTCCAAGGGTAAATCCCATTTACCTTGGCTAGATTATAAAAGAAAATGAAAGAATAGCATGTGCCTTCATTTTAAAACCAGTAGCATGTGATGACATCTATTTACAGATGCCTCATGGCAGAGGAATACAACACCAGAGGGCAGAGGTGCCAAGGCCGCGAGAAAAAACATTTAGTTGTCTTTTGTGCAGGATTTAATACTCCAGATTAAAGCCATTGTGTAGACGGTCAGAGCTTCCAGCCGGGGGGCCATTGTTGAGTTTAGTGAGCCTTTCTCAATAAAATCAATTTATTTGGTTTGTGTGACTGTTATTCTGCTCCTTCATGTCACCAACCATTATCCTTTGCCTGCTCAGAGATGTTGTCACCCTATTGTAATGACTTAATACCCAACTGAGCCAAACAAAACACACATAAATGGATACACAAATAACACAGATACAGGTTAAGCTGCTTATTGAAAGGACGGGTAATGAAAGATCATCTTTCTACAATATCTATAGGGAGTTGCTGAGGCTGACTTGACTTTCATATCCAGTGCAGGCAGCTTTTGACTATGCTTCTTGCTCTGTGAAAGGATCAGTCCAGTTAACTTAGCCATTTATCACAATACTGGGTCATGCATGAACAGCCTGAATATGGACATCTACTGTATATGCTGGTTAGAGACAGTTATTCTCTTAAAGAACAACAGATATATGTTTGACCTTGAAACCATTGCAGCGACGTTGGGGCCCAATACCTAACAGCCGTACAATTCTTGAAATTCTTTATGGATGAGTGAATTTATTTTTTGCTAAATTTAATTAATTGTTGGTGAAATCACACAGAAGTAGAAGCTCTCAATATCGCTTACTGAGCTTCTGAACAAAATTCTGATCACTTTTTTTTTTCTTTATTTAAAGAATAAAGTTTGATCACTGCCTGTTTTTTTATTCTGTGATAAAAAACATAAATACTGAGTCTAATAAGGGGTCACCTTTGTTCTTTTTAAAAGGAGCTTCTGGAACCCTTAGGAGTCATTTAAAGTCAAGTGCACCATTAAAAAAACCACATAAACCACATAAATTTTGCCTTCCCCACTGACTACAATGCAATTAGCCAGGATGGCAAAATTTCTCAGAACTTTCCTGACATTTGCCGAAATTTCAGCTAAATAAAAACTCTTAAGGGTCTATCCACTAAGCTGCCGTTGGCAGCCGATTGAATGACCGACCTGAAGTGAAGTGAGCCGATCACTGTTCGTCTATTCACTTCAGGCTGGTACGGCTGATTTCGAAGCTCTCCCGGGAGCTCTGGGAGTCTCCCGCTCCCGGGCGCCCAGGAGAGAAACACTGCTTTTTCTTTTTTTTTCTTTATTCTGACACGGAGCCGAATATAACAAAAAAAACAAAGTTTTTGCCCATTGGAATGCATTGCTAGATTCCTATTGGCTATTTCAATTTGCAATAGCCAATAGTAAACTAGCAATTTCACTCCTATTTGCAAGATCCAGTATGCACTGTACTTTAAGCCATCTCTCTTCTCCATTAAAGCATAGCTCAGCCCAAAACCCATCATTTGATATCTGTTAGCATATAGAGAGAAAATGTCAGCAAGTACAAAAATACCGTTCAATCATACCAGACATGCAGCATCCTAGGGTTAAAGTGACACTCAGAAGTTAAACCTTAACAATACATTCACGTACACTAACTTTTAACATAAATATATCTTATTTGTGTATCACTCGGCTGTAGATCCTCAAATCATCTCTGAATTAGTGCTGACACTGTCCTTCCTTCCTACATTTGTTCCCCATCGTCCCTGTGTGTGTTGTAAAGTAGTCACCGCTCCATGCTCGCTCCTGTGATGGACTACAATCTCAATATAAATGAGTAAACTAAACATTAGATTGTAGTCCATCACAGGAATGAGTTTGGAGCGGTGACTACTTTACAACACACACAGGGACGATGGGGAACAAATGTAGGAAGGAAGGACAGTGTCAGCACTAATTCAGAGATGATTTGAGGATCTACAGCTGAGTGATACACAAATAAGATACATTTATAAGGTCTCGTTCACACCAGACACTGGCCAGAATGCACTACATCGCGTTGCGGTCGGCTCACTATGTTGTGGGGCAGGAGGGGGCGTGGCGGTTAATTGAAGTGAAGGGCACTGTACCTACACCCTCCAGCCGCAATGTGATCGGCCGCATGGGAACGCAAGGTACAGTATGCCTGTTGTCCGGTCTGAACAAAATAGTGTTTGCAGCATTTTGTGTCGGATCGGACCGCAGGCATAATGTGCCTTTCATTCCCGTGCGGTTGATCGAATTGCGGCTGGAGGGCGTGGCTACGGTGCCATTCACTTCAATAGACTGCCACGCCTCCTCCTGCCCCACAACATAGTGAGCCGGCCGCAATGCGATGCAGTGTGTTCTGGCCAGAATTGGGCCGAAACGCACTGTGTCTAGTGTGAACGAGGCCTAATGCATTTTTAAAGCGGACCTTTACCCCCTTTTATAACAAATCACTGCAGCGTACAGCTCTGCATGCTGATTTCAAATCATCTTACATTCATTAGTTAAACAGACTTGTTTTTAATTTACTTACAAATAGAGTTCATCAACTTCCTGGTCCAGTTCTGGCAAAATGATGTAAGTGCCAAAGCATTGCATCCTGGGAAGGTTACATCAGCAGAGCATTGATGGGAAATCTTATCTGTAATCTCATGAGACCTCAGTGAAAGACATTTTCCTCCCCTGAGATGATGTGCATGGTCACATGTCCTAGTCAAATGTCTAGTCATATGTGTCAGAGTTCCAGGAAGTAAAATAAGAGCTAGTAATCTGCCCTTAGTAAACATGGCCACTGTCAGAAGACTGGGGAAGAAAAGAGAAATAAGGAATGCAAAGAATACAAAGCCGGCAATTATCTAGAAGTATGTGTTTGTAGATTGTCATTACTAAACATTTCTAAAGGTGTGTTTGTTGTTATTTTAAAGATATGGGTAAAGGTCCGCTTTAATGTTTAACTCCAGTGTTTAGTGTCATTTTAAGGCCCCATTCACAAGTGTGTTGTTGTATTATACAGCGCCATTTAAAAAAAATAAAAATGTTTATTCTACTCTTGTTACTGTTTATACAAAGTATATTAGCTATCGAGTGAATGAGTGCATTGCCAACACTCAGATAGGGCTGAGGTAAAAACCCTCCAGTATTTCAGGTGTGAGATACTATGCGAGAACTTATACTTCATTAGGCGGTCTCTAGCAGAGACTAACTGGGTGAATGGGTAGAACTATGCATCACTCCGGTCCTTATCCTAAAGGGCTGGAATATATCTCACTCATTTTTATTTATTAAATTTTTTAATCAATTTAATTTTGTTTAGATTTTTATTTAGATTTTTACTTTTTTATAATTTACTTTTTTTATAGTTTTTATCTTATTATTGTTTATTTTTTATAATTATTTTCTTATTTTTTACTTTTTAATCACCTTTTAATTTAATTATTTAATATTATTTT
>NW_017306306.1:1296308-1298220 GCF_000935625.1 Nanorana parkeri
GTGATTGGCCAGCGGCCGCACACTACGGAGCCGTTGGGCGGAGCCTCGGGCCGCCCTGTGGTGATTGGGCGGCGGCGGACCGTAGTGTGCGCCGCCGGCCACCGCCCCCCGGCGCCCGCAACTTCCCCACAGGGTCACTGCTGCCGCCCCTCTGCGCTCTGCCGCCCGAGGCCGGACCTCAGTGGCCGTGTGGGAAATCCGGGCCTGATCACCACTGCTGTCCCTGACCTTCTCCTCAATCCAGCACCAGAGGTCCTCTTCTGCGCAGAATGATACTTTGTCATTCTGCCCATTTCCTGTGCCCCCAGCCTATCATTTACACTCCCCCCAAGGGGCACATCATCACACAGGCTGGGCTTACAGCAGTGGCGTATCCAGGGCATGGCACATATGGCACATGAAGGTGGGCCACTCCATGGGTCAGCGAAAGTTCAAAGATAGCTGACTTTTTTTGCTCTGGCTGGTGTCCCACCAAGCTCCTGGTAACCAGTGATGTCACTGGGTGCCAGGAGCTGAGCGGGACACCATAGGTGCATTTTATAGTAGATACTCCTCTGGCTCACAGTATTCCAGGACTGAGCGGTGCTCACACATCATTACATGAGTGCCACTCAGTCCTGGAGGAATGCTCGCCCTCCAACTGCTGCCAGAAGAAGGAGAAGAAGCCAGGCTTAGTGACACATGACCAGCAAGAAGACATCAAGAAAAAAGGTATACATAGGAAGTTTAACACTACTTGGTGTTTCTATAGTACACATTATAATTATTTCAAGTCCATAATTTTAGGTATAAATGAAAACCAAAGACTAAAACCCCATATAATCTTTGACATGCTATTGTCATTTCAAAATGAAGTTTCAATCTTTTTAAATCTGCAGCTTTATTTAAAATGATATCTGGCAATCCTGCCAAGGGATATCATTTATCCCTTGGCAGGTAACATAGCTCTTTTCATGTTTCCCAATTGCTCTTCCTGCACTGACTGTTAACAGTGACTGCATTCGTTTTATTTTTAAAGGCTTATTACCTTTTATTTTACACATATCCTAGGGTGGCAATGCTCACTCAATGAACTGTAGAGGAGCAGCATTGTTCCTAGAACAGGACATTTGTTTGAAGACTGATAGCTAGAAATGGTCTCCTGAAGTCCACTAGGAAAACAACACATTCATTAAAAAAGAAGAGATGGGATACTTTCCTCTCCTGCGGCCCCCTGCCCCTGAACACCTCTCCAATCATTATTAATGGTCCCCCCAATTTCCAAACAGCTACTGATATTTTTGGGAGTATCAATTTCCGTGGCCCTCATAATTCTCACTAGTTCCTGTTGCTGACCTCCTTGAGGAATGGGAGCTACGGAGGACCCAGTAGTTTGACACTCCTGGAATATTGGTAGCCCATTGGATTTCGGGGGGACTATTAATAGGGATTGGATATATTCAGTAGCAGGGGGCCACAGAAGAGGAAAGTATCCAATCTCTTCTTTACATGTATAGGCTTATTTGAAAAAACATGGAGTATGTCACAAGGCCACTTCAACATATGTCCTGAAAATGTTTGAGATAACACTGCAAAATGCACAGGACGAAGGACAGCACCTGATTTCTGGCAGGATCGCCAGGTTAGTTATATTTTTTCCATAAATCGAGAAGACAAAACAAAACATGTTCGGTAGTATATTTAACAGACCCAAAGGGTGCACATAAATAAGATAAATTCATTTTTTAGGGTTTACAAACACTTTAAGACATTATTTTCGAATAAAATGGCAACTCTTTATGATGCTCAATGTTTTAGTGAAGCAAATGTCATCCAGTTAGGGTTTAAATCTACTTTATCCACTTTAACATATAGAGATACATTCATATAATGCAGGTTTATTGTTATTGACAATTTCCTTTTCTTGGATGAG
>NW_017306306.1:1298633-1310935 GCF_000935625.1 Nanorana parkeri
TTACATCTATCAGTTATCATACTGGCATTAAAACATCATGATTGGCCAGAATTATACGATTCCCCTGGAGTGAATGGTTTTAGAGTTTCATGAAGCAAAGCTATATTAATGCAATCCTTCTTTACTTGTTTTCCAATTAGCTTAATTGAATTCAGATTGCTTGAGAGTGGGCAACAGAGACGTTTAGCTTGATGGGATGACAGCCTGAGCTGAAGAGATCCTATTAGCTGCAAGAATGCAAATCCCAGTTACCTTCAGCTTGCCCCATGTGACTGACCAGTCTAATCTGCACCCCTCCTCCCTCCTCCATCTACTTTCTGTTATGTGAGATATTCTTCTAATTTCCCTTTCACCTACAATTTATTCTGGAATATTATTCTTCAAATAAACTTTGTCATGTAGGGTGCCATTACCCCTGGGGGCAGCACTGAGCCCATAGTTAGTAAGTGTCCTGGATGCTACAGGGCTGTATCATAGGATCCATGATGCTCATCAGAATGGCAGTGGGTGCCCTGCCACCCTTAAATGCCACACAGCCCTCTACACAGCTCCTTGCAGTGCCCCCAAGCCCTACTTCAGACCTTGTACTCCCCAGCACTCTCCATAGCTTCTATCCATGCCCCCTGCAGTGTTCCCTAGGTGCCTGTAGTGCCCCACAGCCCCCAGACACCTGCAGGGGCCCTTAGCACCCTCAAGTGCTCCCGAGCTCCCCTGCGTGCCTGTTAGCTCCCTCTAGCTCCGTTGAGTTTTTCCCAAAAAACCCAGAAAGCGCCCCCCAGCTTCCTTGAGTACCTCCAAGACCACTTCAGCCCTTGAACTCCCTAGCCTGATCCATTGCCCATCAGCACCCAGCAATTCTTACATGCTCCCCCAATGCACCTCAGCCTTAGGGTCCAACAGCCTCCTGCAGTTCCCCTAGTGCCCTCAGCAATTATCAAGCCTCCTGCAGTGCCCCCAGCTATCTTGCGTGTGCCCACTATTCCATGCATGCCAACCAGTTTCCTTATCTCCATTAACTGCCCCCAGTCCACCTCAGCCCTAGAGCTCCCTGGACCCTTCCAGTGCCCCCTATTCCCCTCTGGTGCACGTGTGTTTTGGGTAGCACAAGGGAGCTGATCTTGGGGGACATAGGAGTATAAATCCAGCCCTGACCATGACAAGGACAGTGAGAGAAAAATAGCCATCCCAGAGGTTTTGGACATGCATGAATCAACAGGCAGTCCATAATGTAGGTTGTCAATAAAGCCTGTGAAATGAATAAATAATGAATACATATTTGTTGTAGTATATTCATTGATTCACATTTGAATTTTTGTTTGTTGTAATGTCCCAGGCAGAGAAGTTCTTTGTATGCCACAATTGTTTGGAACTCCCACATTCCGCCTGCCTTCTACCCCATTAACACATGCTGTTGGGGCCCTGTTATTTTTAGTTACACCCCTGACTCTACTCATACCTAATGGTGAACTCAGCAATGGAAGCTTACATAATCCGGTCAGTACAGGTCCCCTTTAGGTTGGTTTGAGTATTAGAAGCACTTCTGCTGTTCTCTTGCTGAATCTATTTGTTTCTGACCACTCATTCTCTGCTGACCATCTTGACCCTGCTTGACCCTGCTCTGTTCCGATGCTAACTATTATCTTGGTATTGTGTTAGCTCTGATGCTCCAGTCCATGGAAGTCAACCAGTGGGCACCTCTGGTGCTGGATGAAAGCTTTGACTGTCAACTTGAGTTGTCCAGAAATGTTCCCTTTTATTTTAAAGGGTCCTTTAACTCAATACTGTTATTTCCATTTTTGGCAGATGCTTTGGAGTTAAACTGTCAGAAGGTTTCTTACAAACATTGGGAACTCTAATATTAATATATCTACTTGAGTTCTCAGATCGGTTGTGTCCATTATGAGGGGGTCCCACTGTCTTTGATCGATTTTTATCTTACAGAGAAGAACGCAACAAGAGAAGCTGCAACACACAAAGGGGAACGGGAACCCCCAAAACTCCCAGAAGGACAGGAAAAGAATCAGGACTGGGATTGATCCAACCCACCAAACTCAACCTTATATACTTTTGGGTGGACTGACCCTTTCAGTTCAAGAAGGAATGGTCAGAGGGGCATCTAATGTTAAAAGTCTGTGCAAAAAAACCCCCCAAAAAACAAATCATGCTCTGTCTTTTCGTGCATCCATCATCTTTTTGGCTGTCCAAAAATATAATCTTCAATAAATCATCTTGACATCAGCTTGACCCCATATAACACATATTGTTAGGCATTCAGCAGAGGAAGGTCTAAATAGTAATATATAGTCCAAAAACACCAAAAAAGTACTAGTTTTCCCAGCCCATAGGCTGAAAGGGGGCTTTTAAGAACAATCTCAGGCCTTCAAACAACCATTAAAATTCATAACTCTTTATCTACAACCATGTGAGTATTAAAAAACATCCAAATTAAAACCATAGCATAATTGCTGGGAGTCCACAAATAGTAGGTAACATGTTCACATGTTCTCCCTGTGCTTGTGTGGGCTTCCTCCGGGCACTCTGGTTTCCTCCCATACTCCAAAGACTTGCTGGTAGGTTAATTGGCTCCTCTCTTAAAGGAGAACTATGGGGTCAGGGCTTTTCCCCATAGTTCTCCTAAGGGTAATGGGAGGACACAAACTAGCGCCCTCCCGTCACCCAAAGCTCAGTATACCGCGAGCTGTATACTGAGACGCCGCAGCCGGGATGGATCATGACATTACTGTCTGGATCCACCCAGCTGCGTGAGTGACAGCTGGCTCTGCCTTTCTAGAGGCAGAGCCAGTTGTACCCGCCCCCTCCCCTGTCCGTTCCGCCAGTCAGTGCTGGAGGATCGAACAGGAGAGGGGGGAATCCCTGCAGTGAGCCGTGAGTGACAGTCACAGCTCTCTGCAGGGACAGGATCGAGAACTGAGCGAGCGACGGCATGTGTTCGCTCACTTCCCGATCTACTGAGCCGACCTGTGACAGTTTCATTGTCACAGGTCGGCTAGAACTATGAGGCTGAGTGATTTTCACTCGCCTCATAGTTCTCCTTTAAGTTGGCGCTGTATGTATGCATGTGAGATAGGGACCTTAGATTGTAAGTTCCTTGAGGGTAGGGACTGATGTGAATGTGCAACTATGTAAAGTGCTGCCTAAATTGTTGGAGCTATATCAATACCTGCAATAAATAACTGATGAGCACACTGCTCAAAGACTGTTGACTCCTCAACGTGTTTTACTGATAGTAGCTTCCTCAGGAGGATTTGAGCAGTGTGCTGTAAAGTTCTAAAGTAAATGCAGGTACCAAATAATTGACATCTTGTATAGAACCTCACCTACACCTACAGAAAAAGGATTCTTAACCTTGAACTGACATTATTTTGGGCTGTTTGCTTCAGTCTTCTATGGATGTATTCAAGACTCGTGGCATGTAATGCGCTGAAGAATTTCAGTCATTGATCTTTTGTGAATTTTTTGTGTCCAAGTCGACAAAAGGAAACTCACTGGATTTACTGAGTTTCAGGGTCACAGCATAGAGAACAAGCCTCAGAATGAAAATATTACATATATTCCTGCTGATACTTATTATCTATTCTTCTGTGTTTCACATGATATATATTAAACATTTTACAGAATGCTGTTTATTGAATTTCCTCATTGCCCGATGCCTATCAGGATGCACAAAGGTGACCTTTTGTATCTTTTGATTTTAATGTTCTGTATATTAAAGGCAAGATTATCATTAAACAATGCAGTGACAGCAAATATAACATATTTTATTAAATGTCATAACAGATGTCCATCTCTAAAGGCCGCGTTTCTAAGAAAAAGGGAATAACTTTCTCATTGTTGGCATAAACTTCTATACATTTATTTGAGATTGATTGAAAAAAAAAATCTAACAAGAAATGATATATTTGTCAGATCCCCTCTCCAAGGGAGGCTATTCACAAAGCTGCCGCAGACAACCGAGTGAATAACTCGGTCGAAGTGATGTGAGCCGAACAACGTTCGGTTATTCACTATGGCTCAGTATGGCTGATTTCAGCCGAACATCGGCTGAAATCACCCGCACATTGGCTGCCTTCAGCTGCCTTATGTTCAGTTGAGCCGGAGTGCAGAAGGACTTCAAATCAGCTGATCCACCATCTGGATCGGCTGAGCCGAAGCTCCGGCAGCTCACTCACTGCCGTTTACACCTCTCATAGGGTGCCGAACGGCAGTGAGTGAATAGCCGAATGCCGACGAGTGGCATTCGGCTCGGCTATTCTGCTCGGTACCTCCGTGGTACCGAGCAGAATAGAAAATAAGTCAACAGAAAGGAACAACAAAAAATAGTTGAAAGAATATTGAAAACATGTAAACCAATAGTCAAAAAATAAATAAAAAATAAAGATATTTTTGAAGAAAAAATAAATAAAACAATTGGGCAGAGCTAGTGGTGACAGCTAGCTCCGTCCAACTGTTTCCTATTGGCCGGCACCCGCTAAAGTCTTCTAGCAGGTCACGGCCAATGAATAACAACTGGGCCGAGCAGTGTTTAATGACAGATCAGTGTCCCCAGGTCATTTGGGGAAGGTGATCTGTCATTAAAACTGGGCGGAAACAGCCGTGAGATCACGGCTGGCTCCGCCCCAGCTGTCATTTGCGTGGAGAACGGCTGGCCCTTCAGCAGGCCATTCTCCACGCTTCGGCTGTCACTTCGGCTCAGCCTTCAGCTGCTGTACGGGCTATTGTGAATAGCCTGTACAGCAACCCTTCGGTTCGACTGCTACGGCTGGATCCTTTGGCTCCTTAGTGAATAACCCAAATGTTTGTCGGTCTGGCAAACAAGGATTGCTTATTCAAGACCCCCAATTTTTATATGACTTTACTATCTCTTTAACCAGTTTCATTTGCCTCTCCCCCAGGATGCCTCCCTCTATTAATCTCTTCTCTCCTTCTTCTTCCTTTTCTCCTCATCGCCTTTCCTTCTTCTTCTTTACTGGTAGCATTTGGATTCCTGCTACAATGTATCAAACCATTTAACACCCAGTGTATGGTATCAATGATGCCCTTTTTATGCTGGATTTCAAGATGTCTAAATCTGTAACTGCCCATGACATTTTCTTTGGTGTACATGTGATTTGTCACGAATTATTGTTATGTCCCGTTGCTACTTTAATAATAAAGCTTTTGTAACACAAAAAAAATTATCTGCGTATTTCTATTACCAAGCTTCACAAATATGTTTCCTTTCTGTGGTTTCAATGCGTTGCAGATGTTGTTGGTGAAGTGCAGCAAAAATGTCAGTCTATTCTGCTCTGTTCAGCTCACAGATTGACTTAAAAAGGGTTTGATTGTTGTCTGATTGCAGCTATTTAATTGCACTCAGTACGTAGGATGGAGATACAATTGCTGGTCTAGAAAAATGTCTTCTTTGAAGTGTTACATAAACTGCGGTATTTGCTGCGGATTAGAATGCAGCGCGCTCATTGGTGAGTAGTTAGAGGTTAGTAAGATGGTGAATCTTGTCTTTTTTTGGCGGTTCAACTGAATGAGCTCACACTGATGTGTCCGGCCTGCGGAGAACCATTCATGAACTCAGGATTCTCAACAGATTCACCAAATCTACATTCAGCTTGAGGTGAATCAAAAGTCTGCAATTTGCAGAAAACTCACAGAATCAGAATCTGGCAGATGTGCAAATCAGTTTGACAAACACAATGATAGATAGATAGATAGATAGATAGATAGATAGATAGATAGATAGATAGATAGATAGATAGATAGATAGATAGATAGATAGATAGATAGATAGAAAGAGATAGATAGACAGACAGACAGACAGACAGACAGATAGATAGATAGATAGATAGATAGATAGATAGATAGATAGATAGACAGATAGAATATAGATCGATAGATAGATATATAGATAGCATATGGATAGATAGAATATAGATAGATAAATAGATAGATAAATAGATAGATCGATAGATAGATCGATAGATAGATAGATAGATAGATAGATAGATAAATAGATAGATAGATAGATAGATAGATAGATAGATAGATAGATAGATAGATATAGAATATAGATAGATAGATAAAGAGATAGATGGATCGATAGATAGATAGATAAAGAGATAGATGGATAGATAGATAGATAGATAGATAGATAGATAGATAGATAACTTTAATACATAGCATACATAGGTGTTTGGAAGGACACCTCTAGGGGGCTACTACCGTTAGGTTTTAGCACCCGGCTGCTCTCCAGGTAATAGGTCAGTGGGTGTCATTGTAGGGAATAGGCCCGGATGACTCTTCCATGCACAACCCATAGACCACCATGTCATTGTCCCTTGCCTGGAGCCGCTTAGAGCTGAGGCATTGTAAAGATTAATTGTGAATTTCCTCATTCTTAACCCTACTTTGGCCCATGTCAATGGTCAGCCATTAGGGGTGAACGAATTACAATTGTTACATGCAAATACTGTATGCAGTTTTAGTCATTAGACGCATCACTTAATTTGAAAGGGATTAATGGGGTTTAGTTGTTAATCACTCGGAGCTAATCCTCCAGACACCTATTAAACAAGCCGGTTCTACCTCTTCAGAGTTGTTACTAGGCAACACCTGAAGAGCAGGTTCGCCGAGCGCCATGTGATTAATGGACGTACACAAATGTGATGTGACACACTGCTGCCTTTGGTCAGGGGACCAGCGCTCTTCATCAGCTGCAAACAGTCCCTGAAGCTTCTATACCACCTGCTGGTATGATTAGAAAGTCCTTTATAAATTCGTTCTAAGCAAATATATAACAGCAAATCCCTCTAAATTCACTTATATACTCCTTATATACCGTCCCCTGTCCGAACTGCTCCCTGCACTATTTTTGCCGCGCTGATCAGTGCGGTTCCCATATAGGCATCAATGGAACCGCGCTGAGCGTGGTTTGGGGGGTACCATTTTCGTACCATCTTGTCTTGTATTGTATTGCAATATCTTCCTTATATTGTAAAGTGCTGTGCAAACTGTCGGTGCTCTATAGATTAGTGGAATTTATCAAAACCGGAGCAGACAAAATCTGGAGCAGCTGTGCATGGCAACCAATCAGCTTCTCTCTTTCATTTTCAAATCTTAACTCAACAAACTGAGGAGAGACGATGATTGGTTGCCATGGGCAACTGCTCCACATTTTGATAAATGCCCCCCATTCTGCATAATAATAATAATACTAAAAGGGATTTTTTCCACTAAGCTTTGATTGCATTATTAAAAACAACTCTATAAAAAATTCCTATTACAATGCTGATGTTATAACAGGAGAGGATATGCTGGGACTTTACAACTCTTTAAATCAATAAATACATTAAAGTGTATGGAAAGCCACCATTGTTTTGTTTTGGATAGGTGAATCTTGCTGTGTCCTCAAAGGACATATTCACCCTCTCTATTTGTCTTGGTGACCACCGCCAATGGGACTGGAAGTGAGAGAAAATCCAACAGGCTTGAGTTGTCCTTGAAACGGGAATAGAGGGGGAAACTGCCACCGGGTCTAAGATTGGAGAGATTTGTTCTTACTTCCTGTGAGGTCTACATGGCAGGAAGTGAATGGGGGTCTCTTGTAGGGATGTAGTATTTCTCTAAATTCTCCTCCTATGTTTTTGATCGGTCAGTGTTTGATTAACCAGTTGACATCCGCGGTGTTAAACCCCCTTCCCATCCAGGCCATTTTTCAGTATTCAGCGCTGCGGTACTTTAACTGACATTTATTCCGTCATGCAGCGCTGTACTGAAATGAATTTTATACCCTTTTTTGGGGACAGATAGAGCTTTCTTTTGGTGGTATTTATTCACCACTGGGGGTTTTATTTTTTTACTATATTAAGGAAAAATTACCGAAATTTATAAAAAAAAACAGTTTCCCCTATATTAAATGATAAAACATTTATTATTACCCAATTTTTTGGTAAAATATAAAAGATGGGGTCACGTCGGGTAAAAAGACACTAAACATGTCAAGCCTTAAAATTGCGTGCGCGCGCGAAACCTCAAAAAACGATAATACCCAAAATTGGCCATAGGCGACGCTTTAAAAGCTGTTACCGCTCATCAGTTTAGTGTTATCAGTGATTGATGGCCCTAAAATGATTGCTCTCACTGCGACGTTCGCGGCGATATGTAACATGTGTAGCGCAATTGTAATTTTTGCGCGCTGGGGCACCGGACGCGTATTTACGTTTATAGGCGCGTAAACGTGGGGGTGGGGGAGTTAAACATTTTGGGGGGGTTTTTTCCCCTTTTTTTATATGTGACTTTTATTTTATTTTACTTTTTTATGTGTTACTTTTATTTTTTTTTATTTATATTTATTTTTTTGCACTTATTGTTATTGCTATTATATGGGGGGATAACAACCCGCGAATATGTGCCGCGAACGACCACATATAGGCGATCGGCGGGCTATGGACCCGCTGATCGCCTATATGTGAAACACCCGGTAACGGGTGTGTTTAATCGTCGGGTCTTTTCTGCCCGTGCGTGCCCAATAGGAGGCGCGCGCGAGCAGAAAAAAATTGTCGTCTGGAGACGGCAACCCGCAGATGTAGCAGTGCCGTCCGTCCGTTTTTTTACTACGGGCGGACGGCAAGAGGTTAATCAGCTTAGCTGTATGCTGGCTTGTGTAAGTGTGCAGTGATTATTCTCAGTCACATGCTGTGTTGAGTGTTCTCTGGCAGGGTGTGCTAGAGATAAAGCTGGCCATACACCTCCAGATTCCTCCATCTACACTTAACTGTGTGGATGGAGTAATCTCCACCTGGGCCAATCTGTTGCACTTTTTCCATCTGACCACAGAAAATCTGCAGATAATTGTAAGGTGTATGGGCACCTTAACACGGATGTTTATTACCTGGCCAATCAGCAGGCCTGGGGAGCCTGCTGTGCATACTGGGAGAACTATTAAATATCTTAGGCCCTTCTTGGCACATGGTCTTCCCTCCAGGGTTCTCACCCTGAGAGGATGCAGCTGTAATCCACCAATTTAGGCCCCAGGCCTATGAGCCTAGGGATATGGGAAGCTGTAGGTGTCCCTAAGTGACTGGCAGGTATGAGTGCTGCAGGCCTTGAGGAAGCAAAGCTGCCCTTGTTCCCAACAGGGATGGTGACAGTGTGGAGAAGTAACACAGGAACCTTCCCATTGCTGTCCTGACTTGATGTAACGACGGAGCATACACTAGAAACTCAGGTACAATGAGACAATTTACAAGTTGTGTCCAGCCAGTAAAGCTTTGAAAGCAGAATCTAGAAAGATAGAAGACTATGCAGAAGACTAAAGGACTGTGCTTTAACCCCTCAGCGTCCAGTGACGTAGTACGTCACTGGCAGCGGGCAGCGGCGTATTTACACTTTGTGCTGCCCCAGGCAAGACAGCCCTAGGCAAACGCCTAGTTTGCCTCGCGGTAAATACGCCCCTGGCAGCGGGCCCGTTTAAACAGACAAAGCCGCCGGGACTCTGTTTTCATTTGTAGAGCCGGCTGTCAGCTTTACAATAGAAGCGATTCTGGCGGCTTAGCTGCCGTCAGATCCCTTCTTCTGGCCGATAAAGTGCCCGCTCCCTGCCCGACACCCCCGTGGTATTTCCTTGGCTCCGCTACCCCTCCTGCGGGCCCGGGTCTGGCATCTCGGGTGTCGGCGGGAAGCTATGGATGAGGACAGTGAACATCCGTTCACCGATCTCCTTCCCGTTCTATTGGACCGGGAGCGACAAGTATTACATCACTTCCAGTCCCTGAGTCTCTGAGCTGTCATTGCTCGGCTCTCTGAAGCCCAGCTATAAGCTATTGAAGAGCGATCTGCACTTCAATAGCTTTTGTACCTCCAGTGTCACCTTAGAGGTTCTGTCACCACCAATATGCTATCACATGGGGAGGCTTGTAAGCCCTATGTGATAGCAATTCAAGTAATGTTTAAAAAAAACAAAAACTGCACTCCATGTGTTATGCCCTTCTGACCCCTGCACTCCATGTGTTATGCCCTTCTGACCCCTGCACTCCATGTGTTATGCCCTCCTGACCCCTGCACTCCATGTGTTATGCCCTCCTGACCCCTGCACTCCATGTGTTATGCACTCCTGACCCCTGCACTCCATGTGTTATGCACTCCTGACCCCTGCACTCCATGTGTTATGCACTCCTGACCCCTGCACTCCATGTGTTATGCACTCCTGACCCCTGCACTCCATGTGTTATGCACTCCTGACCCCTGCACTCCATGTGTTATGCACTCCTGACCCCTGCACTCCATGTGTTATGCACTCCTGACCCCTACACTCCATGTGCTATGCACTCCTGACCCCTACACTCCATGCGCTATGCACTCCTGACCCCGGAACTCCAGGTGTTATGCACTCCTGACCCCTGCACTCCATGTGTTATGCACTCCTGACTCCTGCACTCCATGTGTTATGCACTCCTGACTCCTGCACTCCATGTGTTATGCACTCCTGACTCCTGCACTCCATGTGTTATGCACTCCTGACTCCTGCACTCCATGTGTTATGCACTCCTGACTCCTGCACTCCATGTGTTATGCACTCCTGACTCCTGCACTCCATGTGTTATGCACTCCTGACTCCTGCACTCCATGTGTTATGCACTCCTGACTCCTGCACTCCATGTGTTATGCACTCCTGACTCCTGCACTCCATGTGTTATGCACTCCTGACCCCTGCACTCCATGTGCTATGCACTCCTGACCCCTACACTCCATGCGCTATGCACTCCTGAGCTCTGCACTCCATGTGTTATGCCCTCCTAACCCCTGCACTCCATGTGTTATGCCCTCCTGACCCCAGCACTCCATGCGCTATGCCCTCCTGACCCCTGCACTCCATGCGTTATGCACTCCTGAGCTCTGCACTCCATGTGTTATGCACTCCTGACTCCTGCACTCCATGTGTTATGCACTCCTGACCCCTGCACTCCATGCGCTATGCCCTCCTGACCCCTGCACTCCATGCGCTATGCACTCCTGAGCTCTGCACTCCATGTGTTAGACACTCTTGACAGATAGCAGAGTAGGCTTAGGTTTTATTTTTACCATACCGTTTCAGCTGCTCCCACTGCACCCACAATTCCACGTATTAGCATAGTGAATTATTCCTCTACCCAAGACAGGTGCCAAGGGCATTTTGTCTTTAGATCTTAAACATCTGCCTCTTGTTTCTAAAAGTCTGTGCCATGAAAATATACTCACTTAAAATACAAGTTAACTTTCTAACTCACACCTGTTAGCCTACTCTGCTTATCCTCCTAACTCAATTTCATCTAACCCTCACATGCAGGTGCTTACCTTAGGTATTTGTTTTAGGACTCATTCACACGGGAATCGGCCGGCATGCACAACTCCATGCTGCGTGCACGGCCGTATCGGGCAGCTCCCGGGAAAGACATGTTCTGCGTGTGATAGGTACGCAGCCCCCGTCCTTCTCTATGGGACTACATGGCCATACGTCCCCCTACGCTCACCTCAAGTGCAGGTCCGCATGGGTGCGGGTGTCCCGGCTCAGATGCAGACAGGATCTATCCTGTCAGCGTACGAGTACGCTCACCCGCACCCGCACGGACGTGCAGGGCGGGTGAGTGTAGGGCAGCATACAGCCGCGTAGTCCCATAGAGAACGACGGGGGCTACATACTAATCCCACGCAGAACATGTCTTTCCCGGGAGCTGCCCGATAAGGCCGTGCACGCAGCATGGAGCTGTGCATGCCGGCCGATTCCCATATGAATGAGCTCTTAAAGTGAACCTGTCCTTTAAATTATGTTTCATTTCACCCAGTGTTATTGTATTCATGTGTCCACACTTACAAAAGAATGCAGCAAATACTTCTGTTTTAAATTGAATGATTGCTCTAAGGTTATTACCTATATATATATAGTAAGGGGTCATAGTAAGGGGGCACAGTAACCACCAAGAAAGGAGGATCTATAACCACAGATTAAAGGGGAATAGTAACCAACAATGCAAGGGGGTGCAGTCACAAGCATAGTAAGGGGTCACAGTAACCACCAATAAAAGGAGGTACTATAACCACTTATAGAGGGGACACACTGACCACCAATGTAAGTACACAATTACGCCTGACCACTGCACTCTGCAAGTTGTGCTGTGTAATGACATAGTCCTGACTCCTGCACCCTCATTCTAGCTCTATGCACATTTCTGACTGTGTCTGTAAAATACTGATTATGACACAGCAGATATATTTGGGGTTGTGTCACTACGGTACTGATTCCATCTCAGGCATTT
>NW_017306306.1:1310960-1352519 GCF_000935625.1 Nanorana parkeri
CTATCTACAGGACACCGTAGGGATATAGGGGCCGGCAGATTGAATCGCTCCTTTCTAATGTTCTAATTTTTGACAAATTTGCCATTGTAAACCTGGTTTGTGAGCTAATCAATTTAGGCCCCATTCACACATAGCGATATATCACACGATTTCCGCCGTGATATCGCGCATTTTTGCCGCGCGTTATCGCGAGAAGTCGCCGGCCAATGATATTCAACGGAGCTGTCTTAGCTCCGTGTCGCTCGCCGCGGTCGCTTCTACAGGACCCTTTTTTCGGCGGATTTTGCGCGATTTTGCTTTTTTCTATGGAGCCCGACGGAGAAGGTAGTGCTACCGTCGCTGGATCGTCGCCCCGAAAGTCGTGCTATCCCAGCCGCTGCAAAGGTAAGTCGCTACATGTGAATGGGGCCTAAGTGATTAGTACAGGTGAAACTCGAATAATTAGAATATCGTGCAAAAGTTCATTTATTTCACTAATGCAACTTAAAAGGTGAAACTAAGATATGAGATAGACTCATTACATGCAAAGCAAGATAATTCAAGCCGTGATTTGTCATAATTGTGATGATTATGGCTTACAGCTCATGAAAACCCCAAATCCACAACCTCAAAAAAACATGTAATGAGTCTCTCTCATATATTAGTTTCACCTTTTAAGTTGCATTAGTGAAATAAATGAACTTTTGCACGATATTCTAATTATTAGAGTTTCACCTGTATGTATATATAAAAACTTTGGGTCCTTTTGCCTGTACAGGATTTTACAGTAAGTCTCCTAACCGAAAAATAAAATATTTTTGTGATGGGTATATTTTCTGTTCACCATTTTGCACTGCTGACAACAGTTCATAGCAAAAAAAAACTTGGCTTCATTTATTGAACCTTCTGAGTTAAAGTGGACATGTTCCCAGAATATGGACTCCAATTTATTTATATCTTCTTGACACTCATTCATCTCCATAGCTATGGACACTGTGGAGAAATCTTCGGAGTTCACAACAGAGGCACTGAAATCTTAGCTCTTTCCCTATTAGTTTCTTTTACCCCAAAATCTTGGCAGCCTGACAGCCCTCAAATGTAAACAACCAGCAGGTGTTTATCAACAGTTAGAAACTGACTGAAACTGACTTTAGAGTGTTTGTTCTGATCTTTGAGAATCAATCACTTCACAATGCAAGCAGCTACTGAGGTCAGTGATTGTCTTGAACCAACTTTTAGCCAACCCAGTGGCATATCTAGGGTATTGGTACATATGGCACATTCCCTGGGTGCCACTTGAAGGGGGGGTGCCACTTCGGGTCAGTGAAAGTTTGCCGAGACAAACTGTCTTTTTTTTCTCTGCCCACCTCTCCCATACACATCTACCCGCCTGGCTCTTGGAAACCAGGGATGCTCTGGCTGGCGTCACGCCCACCTCCTAGCAACCACTGGTTACCAGGAGTTGGGTGGGATACCAACCAGAGCATCCCAGGTTGCTAAGAGCTAGGCGGGGTGGGGGGTGTAAAGGGCCATACACATCTCCCTGCCCAGTTCCCAGCAACCAGAGCGGGTGGGGAGATGCATTTGCGGAACGCCAGATCCTGCTATGCCTCTGCTGAGACCCCATGGAAGAGATCTCCCTACAGTAGTTTGTATTTCTGGTTTCACTCAGATGAGGAGGGCGTCACTCTTTGAATTTAAGATTACTGCAGCTTCACCAGGGAAAAGTGACACCACAATGAGAATTTGAAGATGTCGGGTGGAAGTTGAAATTCTGCTGTGAATATCTTATCACTGACATCCTTGAGAAATATAGGAAGCCAGTCTGTGATTTAACTTGCCAGTATCCACACAAAATCAGATATCAGTGATGTTCCCCTTTAACAATATACTTATAGATCAGACAACTTGATTGCAATGTTCCTTTTATTTAGAGAAGTGCTTAACGTTTTATTAGCCTTTATCCCCCACAAAGCAAGAGATGCACCTCTGGGAAATGCAGAAACAAAGCAGGCTTTTAATTAAAGCGGACCGTTACCCAAATCTTTAAAATAACAACAAACACACCTTTAGAAATGTTTAGTTAAGACGATCTACAAACACATACTTCTATGATTGCCGGCTTTGTGCTCTTTGCATACCTTATTCCTCTTTTCTTCCCCAGTCTTCTGACAGTGGCCATGATTACTAGCTCTCCTTTTACTTCCTGGATTTCTGGCACATGTGACTAGACATGTGACTAGAAATGTGACTAGGACATGTGACCATGCACATTATCTCAGGGGAGGAAAATGCCTTTCCCTGAGATCTCCTGAGATTACAGATGAGATTTCCCAGCAATGCTCTGCTGATGACAAGGCAATACCAGTGCGCATTGCGTTGGAAAACTGAAGTCATTTTGCTCTTGCAAAGCCGGAAGTGAATTCTCTGCAAGTGTAAGTATTTCACAATCACAGCATTTAACACCTGACATGTCTGCGTTATTATTATCATCATACATAAAGAGATGCATTGGTAGAATTAGATTATTTAGTGTAAAGGTCCGCTTTAACTTGAAACATCTGCTGCTGTAGGCTTCATTTTAAAGGAATCCATCACCTGACATACAGTGAAGCAGACAGGTTCTAACTTTCCTGTCCTATAATTAATATGCAGCACAGAAGTAATAGAATTGGAGCTTCCATCTGCGGCAGATTCCCTTTAATAACAGGCACTCAGCATCAAATGACTCAGTAAAGATGGACAAATTGCAGTGACTCTTTACAGGGTTAAGTATTATTTTCCAGAGTTACTTAGCAGTCAGTAGTGGGCAGATATCACCCCTTCAGGTAATTCCATCACCTCTGGCCAATAAGATCCTCTTTTTTATTTAAATTTAATTCCATTTATAGTGGCAACAAACTGACCAGGGTCCCACCTCTGACTGTATAAGATGCTGGGGCATAAACAGGACCCCTCACACAGATTTTCCACCTTGCTGGGACTACTGCCCTCCTGGCCATTGTTCTTGGAGAGACTTATGTCAGTCTCTGGCTAACCCTACATACCTGAAAATAGCTCAGATGAGAGTACTTGAATGGGGACCCTGGCAGCCCCTGTTCAGTTCCCATCCATTAAATACTATAATAAAAATATAAATAGTACTATATTAATGAAGATAATGCATGTTCCCTTCTTCCAATAATGTTATAATATACAAGATTTTATATCACCTTAACCTGAAATGAAATTTTAAGAGTTTCTTTCCCATGAGTTCCAACAGCATAGATTCTTTATCATCATGCTATGAATTTAATGTAAAGTCAAAGTCACTTAGCCCAGACCAGAAAATGGTCATATTGGTGATTACAAACTTCTCCATACTGGTTCTCATAGAACCAAAACTATCAGAACATATTTGATTCCAGACTGAGCTAAGACTACATCAACAGACACTTTTCTTCCGCCGATTGTTTAATCTCAGTGAATGTGGCTGTGGCTTTTTCTTTAAAGGTGTCCATGTCCATATTCTGGATGCTTTGGATGTGGCCCATGAAGGAGCTCTTCTCTTCTTCTTCGACTTGATCTTCAGCCATCATCTTCTGCAGATCCTCTGGTAGCTCCACGTCATCTCCAGCCATCTGTATTTGGTTGTCATCCTTTTCACTCTGTGGAAAAAAATAAAAGATCATTTATATAGGATTGTTTGGGGCAGCAAGAAAGAATAGTAGCATCAGCGGTGGGGTTACTGTAATTTCATGGAAGTCTCCCTCAACCAGTCCCAATCTATCACCTTCTTCACTCCAGAAAAGTTACCTAGGCAGATGTGGCTATTTTCATACTTTAATTTCTCAATAGCAAAATAGTTCCTCCCAAGAGTTGTTTTCACATGCTGTTCTATTCTACTTGTGCTGTTCTACTATTACTATTTGAGTATACTGTGACATATGTTAAGAAATAAAAGTTAGAAAAAGTACTGAGGACTGAAAATGGAAACAGAAAAGGTGGTAAGCCTGATCCCTGTTGGTCAATGGGTGTCAATTTCAACACAATAGATGTTGGTCTGAATGCCGAGTGCCACCATTGCTTTATGAACATGTCTATGGCCTTCAATTCATTTGAAGTATTATTAAACTCTCAAACATTTTTGGGTAATGAATCCAGATCAAAATTGCCTACCAAATAATTTTTTTTTAAAGGACATTGTTTTATTAACCCTTGCAGTGGGACTACCCCCACACTGACAGGGTAGACTGCTCGTTTGTATCTAGGTTAAAAAAAATTCTAGCTGCCTTCTTCTTAGACCGGTCCTTTTTGTGTCTCCTTCCCTCCTCTGCAGCGGTCCACGGGCCCATAAATCAGTGCCTATACACTGTGGATAGACGTAAGAACGCTCAGGGACATTCCAATGTGCTCCAGAGGAGGATAAAGGCTGTAGGAAGCGCTCTGACAGCTAGCTGAGTCAGACCTTCGGGTGAGTATATCTTTGTTATTTGTATCCCTACACACAAATAAGCATTAAACCCTTGCAATGCAGGAGTAGCCCCAATGCAAGGGTTAATAAAATGTTTTCCTAGAGATCTTTAATTTTTTGCCCAAGCATTAACAGTCATCATTTTTCCCCAACAGCTGGCTCCAACTCCTCAGCTTGGTTTGGCTTTCCTGAAATTCCTGTCCAATGCAAGAACACAAGGGACAACACATTCTTCAGCATCAATTCATCTACTAACCGTGAGAAGGGAGAAAGGAAGAGAGGAACAGGGTAGTGGCTTGCCTTGCTGTGACTGTGTGTTTGTGGAGGCACGCACAGCTTACTAGCACACACGGGTTGGCTCCATATGGCCTTGCAAGGGAAAGGAGACACCCTAAAACAGGATATCAGGGCCAGTGCTCAGGGGACTTTTGCAGGAAGCTAAAACTTGTAAAAATCAAGAACCATCATCAGATTTTTATCAGAATTTGAAATAGCTTTAAAACCTTTTGACTGTATATCACGTTAAGGAAGGCCTGCATCTTGCACACTCATCCCTACAGGCTCTGGATGTGATGTCCAAAAAGGACTGCGGTCTCTGCTGGCAAGTTTGGCACGGAGTACCAGCTGCTGATCCAGTGGGTGACGGATGCATTGACCCCTTTTTCAGCTGTAACTTCAGCAAGCTCTGTTCCAATGGTACTGCTTCAGTGCAACTAGGGGTCACCACAACCTTCCTGATGGTACTGATAAACAT
Organism: Nanorana parkeri; assembly: GCF_000935625.1. NCBI lineage: Eukaryota > Metazoa > Chordata > Amphibia > Anura > Dicroglossidae > Nanorana > Nanorana parkeri. Next base: position 1,316,147 of record NW_017306306.1, read on the forward strand.
TGACAAAGATTGAGCCGTTCATGACATAATACTGTCATAATATCATGGCTCAAATGATGCCAGTACTGAACTGGGGTCTCTCAAGGACAAAGAACACTGTTGGCTGCCACAGGTAACTAACTAGCATAGCCTTTGAAGAAGCCTTTAATGCATTTCAATGAAACTTTATGGCTGGCAGGTAAATGTGCCTTCTGGGGTCCTCATGACTTCAGATGAAACATGGTCCTGATAAGATTCCTTTTGATGTGAACATGCCTAGAAATTTCTGAAGTGCATGGCCACTGTACACACAGGGCTGAATTTCCCACAGGGCCAACCGAGCTGGCAGGGAGCAGAGGGTGTCAGGGGTGTGGTTTTTCTATCTCCCGATGCCCGGGACATGAAGTTCCGGGTGTCGGGTCGGTAGTTGTTTTCTACATTTAGCCCTGCTTTGGGCAGGTAGGGCTAAATTAAGAGTGGGAAATCCGCTCGTTCATTTACAAGTGATCTTGGCGATGTCACCGAGATCACTTGTATGCAGCCTACTTTTCCGTGCTCCCCCCGCCGGCTAGAGATCCTCTCTTCAGGATGGAGAGTGGGGAGCAGAGCAGAGAACGTCAATCTTAATACAAGTTAGCTAAATAAACGTGAGATTGTAGTCCATCACTGGAGCGAGCTTGGAGTGGTGGCTACTTTACAACAAACTCAGGGACCATGGGGAACCAAAGTAGCCCCCCTCCAGAAGGAAGGACAGTGTCAGCACCAATTCAGAGATGATTGGAGGATCTACAGCCGAGTGATACACAAATAAGATACATTTTTGATAATAGTTAATTTTAATGCATTTTTAGGATTTAAATCCTGAGCTTAGTGTCACTTTAAGGTAGGGTTTAGGGGGTTAGGTGTTAAAGAGTTAGTGAAGGACTCACTAGAAATGAGAACTCTTAGCATGAGTGGTGAGCTTCCGAAAAATACAGACAATGATAATTTTGTGTGGGTATTTTTTAGGGGAGGAGGAAGTGAAAGGTTGAGTTACAAGCCTGCCTTCTTAGTAAATAGTATAGGTGACTGTGAGGTTGGTTTAAAGCAAGGGAACCAAAACTTCGTCCCTCCAACTGTGGTGAAACTACAAATTCCTTCATGCATCTGCCTCTGAAAGTCATGCCTGCCGCTGTCAGAATGTTGCAATGTCTTAAGAAGTTTGTAGTTGCACCAGTGGGGTCACAAGGGGGTTGTGGGGGATGCAGCCACTGACAGTGATTTTGGTGTCACCCCTCTAAAAAAGTCGGGCACTCGGTCACGGACAGAGAGCCCGACAATGTCAGGAGAGAGGAGGGGACCCGGCAGCATACCTCACCCCACTGAGTGAACATCCCCACCTCTCTCTTCCGGCGTCCATTACCAAGTTGGCGGCCGGTGGGCGTCAATTGGATAGCCACGCATGCGCGATGACGTCATGGCGGGTTGTCACCCAGTCCCCGATCCTGGGTGACACCCGTCCTTGGGATGCCCCCGAGTTGCACAGCCAGAGGGCGGAAGTTTGGCAGTTGGGTGTGGAAGGGTTAGAGGCTTTGTGATCCACACACCCACTCCCAGAGACAGATTTGGCTGGAGTAAGGCTTTAAGGTCAAAGGTTAATTTGCTGGATTAGGTAATGGTTAAGCTGGAGGGTGGAGGCTGCATGTTAAGGTTTATTTTTAGCACTTAGATTAGGTTTTAAGTTTTGGGTGAAGGTAGGCTTAAGGTCAGCTTAAGGTTAAAGATTAGGGTTAAGGTCAAGACCATAATGGACAACAATTTGTTTCACAAATACCAGTGCGAGTTCTCTGTGCTATAAAACAACATACCGTTAAAATACTCCTCCTTTGCACTCTACTAATTAACCAATTCAACCTAAAACTGTAAACTCCTGGACCAAAGCAAGTTTAACATTTCCATCATTGGCCCCCTGATTTATGGGGGAGAGTGAGAGGAGAGAGAAAGAGAAGAGAGAGAGGCACTGCAAATAAATAAAATAAGAGTAAAACCTTCCCAGGCGCACTCATGGCAAGTAGATATAAATGGTGCCGTGGAAGAGGTACTTGTAATGAAGCAGTGTAAATAAATAAACTGGTCAACATTTCTTGTGCTACAGAGCCATGCGATGTGAATGGTAACCCAATGCACCTTCACAGACCACTGATCCGCAGTATTTTGGAACCTGGCCTTGGGGCGGCAGGGGGAGTAAATGCGGCCCTGTATATGCTGGGGGTTCTTAGCAGCGTTTCAATATTCTAGAAGTATATATGTTGGCTGCTTTTTGGCACGGAGTTTAAATGCATGTAGCAGGTTTTATCTATGCCAAATTTCCTGCCAGCTAGAAGTAGTAAGTTAAAAAATGGCTTATGGCCACATTGGAGTCTGATAGCAAATATTCCTAGATGTATTCTTTACATACAAGTGCTACACAATGGAGTCCTCATTGAGGAAAGGAGATACAAGTCTAGTTTCCTACACCGATTGCCAAGCTCAGCACTGACCATCATAAAGGTAGTACCGGTAAGCTAAAAATGGCTTAGGGCAACATTGGGATCTGCTTCCCATGGATCCGATTTTTTTGTTTTCGGTACGGATCAACTGGAATCTATTTGGATGGAGTTTATTATGTTGTTAAATGTGAAAATGTAAAAACAAAACCGCGTGGGGTCCCTCCCCTCCAGATTGAAGGACAGGAACAGGAAGTTCAGGGAAGCCAAGCTGAGAGAGTTGGAGCTGTTTGGAAACATAATGACTGTAAGTGCTTGGGCAAAAATATAAAGAAACCCTTTGCTGGGAAATGTATACTGTATTTGTTTGGTATGGATTCATTCTTTAAGTTTAATATTACTTTAAGGTCCAGCTGTAATCTAATTCAAAATTGCATACACAAATTCAGGTGCAGCCACACATTAACTTTGCCAAGCCCTTGCTGTTTATTTTAGAGGTGCTAATGCTGCACATTAGCACCTCTGATTTGGCGGGGGCGTGTCTGACCGCTACAGAGCCCTGTCAAATCAATGCTAGAGATGTTCAATCAGCAGGGAGCTTGAGCATTGCTGATTACATAGCTCTAGCTCTGAACCAGAAGGGGGAGGGGGTGTATTGGACCACCACAGGGAGCAGCTGAATGGGCAGCTGAATGCACAGGGAGCCCGCTGATTTCTTTCTAAAGCATTTTCAATTAGACTAGGGGTAGCCAAATGTTGGCCCTCCAACTGTGGCGAAACTACAAATCCCATAAGGCATCCACCTCTGGAAGTCATGCCTGTGGCTGTCAAACTCTTGCAATGCCTTATGGGACTTGTAGTTCCAGAACAGCTGGAAAGCTGAAGTTTGGCTTTATACCATTCTAATGGAGACTTCAGATGGGATTTAATGTGTTCACTAAACAGCCGGAGCCCATAGCAAGCTTGTAATCCAGAATGGCCATACAAATCAGAAGCACACTTCACAGCGCCGGTTTATATTGCTTACCTGCGGCAGTCTGTACTTCTCTCGCAAGTGTACACGCAGTGTGGCTCTTTCCGCTTTCTTCTGGTTGAATGCGGCATCTCTTTCCATCCTGCCAATCAAAAGAAAGAAATTAACTTAAAGGGAAATGACACCTTTCCTTTAAAAAATTACCGGTTTGAAGATGGTGGGGGGCGGTGTGCTCCTAGCCCCACTTCATGCCCCATCCTGACTTGACCCAGCCCCCAGAGCCAATCCTTATCCCAAAGTTATGGATGCAACTTGCCAACTTCCCTTACCTTCATTGTTCTAACATACCAGAGGCTATGCACCTTGGAGACCTGCCGCTTATATGGGTATGGCCCGCCGCAAGATTTACGCACTCTCCCCCAGATTTTCAAGGACCGGCAAGAGCTGATTGGATGCTGCCGGAACCATGATGCTTGCCAAGTCTCGAGCCCCTCTCTCTCGGTGAACCCATTCCTGGAGCTCCTGCCCTTTACAAAAAAAAAGAGAACTCTCTCTGAGGCTCCCACCGGCTTCCTGGGATCAGTCATGTTGTCAAATTGAAAAGAAAGACACCGGCACTCCAAGGCAAATCCAGTACGTCTGTTTATTCACGTGTTTGCCTGATGAAGAATTTCCTGTGAGACCCTGAAACGTTGTATTCAGTGTTTGAATATGCAACAAGTATGTGAATAAACAGATGTAATGGATTTGCCTTGGCGTGCCGGTGTCTATCTTTTCACTTGTATACTTTGACGGAAGCCACCTGTTGACACCTGATGCACCTCTTATCTGATGGAGCAGCGGATCTGAGTGCGATGGGTATGCGGACTTAATGTTGTCACATTGGACGCCTCAAGGTGCCCATCTCCGTTGCCCCGAGTTATGAACCAGGCTCCCTTTGGATTGGCCGAGGGTGACAGAGGCCATTGCCTGTCCCTTCTGAACGGCACTCGCCTATTTCTTAGGACCGATTGACTGATAATATCATATTAAATATTATATTTTTGGCCATTATTTTTGACACAAACACCAGCCACCAGTGACATTTACAAATTAAAACCAAAAAAAAAAAGGAAATCACACTGAAAAATGAGTTTCTTCTCAACCCACTTTAACACTATACCCTTAGCTTCAAACAAACCCTGTGTGTTTTAATTAAAGGAACCGCTAAGGATATCACTACAATTAAACCTAACTCTTAGCCTAACCCCTAACACACAATACGTAACATTAAAGTGTATCTAATTCTAAAAACTAAATTGTAATATATAATGCAGCTTACAATTCATTAGATGAGTCTGTGTTAGTTTCCTTTTTTCCAGCTGGTCATCCTGCAAACAACAAACTTCCTGTCCCTGGGTGGCCATGCTGACTTCTCCATTGCATCTATGGAGGGAGCCATTGTTGTGACCTGACAAATATGCTTGCCTTTGTTCATCTCCATTATGTTAGGAGATTAGTAGTTATCAGATTGTTTGTTCTTTCAGTTCATCTCAAAGGAAGTGACATGGATATAAATATTCTTATCCTAAAAAATGAAAACGACCTTTTTCTGAAGGTCTGGGATCTGCAATCATGGATGTAGCTACCGGTCATAGTACACAATAGCACCCTACACCTCTTCCCCATGGCCTTTCTCTATGGCACCTGCTGACAATGGTGTTCACATAAAGAATGCCTACATCAAGGACAGCCGGAGAGCTGTCAGCATAGTCAGCACACTACTAGGGACAGTAGTGCAGGGAATGTTTTTATAACCTTCATTTTCCAGCTAACTACTCTGTCCTCACCAGTCATTTTTCTACATTCACTGGTCTGTTAAGGGGCATAAGAACGGCCCCTAATTGGTGTAAATGCGAAGTCCATCCACCTCTTCCACCACCACAGCAAGCAAATGTTGAACGCCATGATGTATTAGTTAGCAAAGAAAAAAAAAGTAGTAGCTGCAATATTATTATTAAATGAATAATAATAATAATATTTTATATTATGTTGATACGATATGGCGGCTCTCTTCCCGAGGTCCCATGACAGCAATGCAAGGTTTTCTTCTCGAGTCGAATAGACTTAGAAATTAAGCCTCTCCTTTTTCTGGGCACACTAATAAAAGATTTCTAAGTCATATTTTGGGACTCAGGAAATTTTTTTATTTACGACATTGTTGTCATTGGAATTTATGGATGGCACCCTGGTTTCAGTAGTGTCACAGTGCGTAGTTACCTCTGGTAGCAACCTCCTTCAATATACAGTATGTTCGAGACTATTTAATAGAGTATATGACTTTCTATTATTTAGGAATGTTTTATTATTTTTAAATGTTTCATTATGTATTTCAAGTTGTCACTTTACTTTTAAGCAACTGTTTTATATAGAATTTAATACATTGTTGCAGCTCATAGCAGAGGCTGAATATCCATACATTGATCATTCGTTTCTTTGCCAGCAAGTGCCCGCTGCTGGCTCTGGTGAGTCAGGGCCCAGTCACACCATATCCAGTGTGTCCCGATGCAGTTCGCGCCTGGAATGCACTGGATTGCATACATGAAGCTGGGCCACGTTCTGGGACAGGAGGGGCATGTCGGTGCCTTTCATGTCAATGGCACCGCAGACATGGCTCCCACCTGAAGTGCAATCGCCTGCACCAGAATGCGAGGTAGAGGAATGCCCTCCATTCCAGTGCAGTGCGATCTGAAAAAATAGCGCATGCAGCATGCACAACATTAGGATGCATTTTTGGGAAGAAAAATATAATCTACCAGATCTGATCTGGACATAGTGTGAATGGGCACTAGAGGTGGAGAGTGAGGGTGTGGCTGGGTCCATGAAAATAAATATTAGCAGTGCAAAGGACAAAATAGAGAGATTTTCTCTTCTGGTTCCTGTAGCTCCAAGCGGGCCCTCTCCTACCCCAGGCCCCATGGACTGCTATGGTTGCAATATGTTACATTTTGTTCTTGGGGTTAGCTATTCTTTAACCACTAAACGTAACTCCTAAACTTAAAGCAACCCTGCCATGAAAAACTATGAAAACTGCTTTTATCTGTAAAGCAGTAAGCACTCTGCCCAGTGCTCACTCCAACAAACACCGCTCCAGTCACGAGTTCTCATCCTCCACAGTCTTCTGGAAAGCCGACACTTGGCAGACCATCCCTAAACTTTGGCAGCCTGAGGCTGTTGTCTCAGGAAGCATCCCTTTGGCTCACGTGGGGGGATGGCACACAGAGCGGCATGGCCGCATTTTGCTGCACAATGTTTGCAGTATGCCTGCTGCCCCCTTTCAGGCCAGAGAGTCCCAGGTGTCAAAGAGCCAGGCGGGGAGATGTGTAAGGGTCATACACATCCCGCCCAGCTCGTAGCAACCTAGGATGCTCTGGCCAGCGTCCACTGGTAGCCAAGAGCTGGGATGCTTTGGCCAGTGTCCAGTGACACCTTTAACTGATCACTTCAGTTAAAGAAAAAACAAAACTGTCTTATGCCATTTTAATTTGCCTAAAGCCACAGTCATAATGTTCAAGTCCTGAGCCTTTCCTGTTCCTTTGTTTAATTCCTGTGGGTGTGGGTACTTATTCTCCTCTGGGTGCCTAATGCTGAACCCCCCCTATCTCCGGTATAAATAATTTAACAGCCCTGCTGTAGATGGGCTTTGATCAAATTGGAGGTTGCCTTGAAAAGTAGCATCTTTTGCTGATCATAGATCTCTCCTCTTCTATACTATAGATGTACTCAAGTAGTCTGGTTTGGCATTGTTAATTAACATGGAAGAAAAGCACTCCTCCAGCAAAGATTTAATTAAAGTGGCTGAAAGCACACTTCAGACGGTGCTAGCATGTGATAACACACCAAGTCAACTGTATCTCATCACAATGAATGGCCTACCTTAAACAGCCATTGATTGATGGGCAGCCTTGAACATGGCTCAGGGAGCATTTTTACATTCAACAAGGTCATGAAAAATTGTCATTGTGGTGCTACTGTTGTTGAAGAGCATTCATGAAGAAGTTTCTTCCCTCTAAGGAATATCTAAGGAATGACGAGCACCACCAGCGGGTCTTTTTTAAATGATTTTTATTTCCCCAAGTACCGCCCTATATCTAGTGAAAGAAAAGTCCTTTGAAACAACCTCATAGGAGGGAATGTGATTCCTTCTGTGCTTATGATGGCACTTGGAGTTAGCATCTAACCTTACTAGTGATGTGTGGGGATGAGTTGAATTGAAAAAGTGTTCACTTCGCCAAAATAGGGACATTTCAGTGAAATTCTGCCATTTTGGTCAAATGCTTTGAAGTCAATTGACAAGGCAAAATAACAAGGTTTTGGTGGTTTTTAAGGGTGCCGTTGGTTTTAAAACAGAACTAAACCCCCTTATCCTCCAAGGAATATTGGATTCCTTAAGTTCTATCCCACTCCCCAAAACTATATTCATCTAGAAGTTTGTAAACTTACTTATTGAAGATGTCCATAGGATGTACTCCCTCGATGCACTGACACAATTTCACTCAGCACTGTGAATATGCACTTCTTACAAAGCCTCTCGTCTGCACTACAACTCAACATCTGAACAATGTCTGGTTTGGCATTGTCAACTAACAACGAATAAAAGCACTCCTCCAGTAAAGATTTACTTAAAGCGGCTGAAATTACACTACAGACGGTGCTAGTATGTGATAACACATCAAGGCAACAGTAGCTCATCACAATGAACGGCTCAATGAATATGTTTTCCTTAGGGTAACTGAAGGACACAAACTAGCATCCTCCCGTCACCCTAAGCATATATACTGAGACGCCACAGTACACCGCGAGCTACTGCTCGCGGTATACTGAGACGTCGCAGCTGAAGCGGACCCCGACAATTATGTCTGGATCCGCCCAGCTGCGTGAGTGAAAGCTGACTCTGCCTTTCTAGAGGCAGAGCCAGTTGTACCCGCCCCGTTCGATCCGCCAGTCAGCGCTGGCGGATCGGGGAGGGGGGAATCCAGCCTCCCCTGTCAAGGCAGAGAGCTGCGACAGGATCGAGAGGTGAGTGAACGCCTGTATGTGTTCGCTCACCTTGTCACAGGTCGGCTAGAACTATGAGGATGAGTGAAAAGCACTTCCCTCATAGTTCTCCTTTAAACAGCCAGTGATTGATGGGCAGCCTTGAACATCAGAGATGCTCAGAGAGCATTGTTATATTCAACAAGGTCATGAAAAAAATTGTCATTGTGATGCTATTGTTGTCAAAGAGCATTCATGAAGAAGTTTCTTGGATATCTAAGGAATGATAAAAACACCACCAGCGTGTCCTTTTCAATCGATTTTTATTTCACCAAGTACCGGCCTATATCTGGTCAAAGGAAAGTCCTTTGAAAGAACCTCACCAGAGGCAATGTGATGTTTAGGCATGAGTTAAATTGGAAGTGCTCACTTGCACAAAATAGGGAGATGTCAGTGAAATGCATTGAAGTAAGTGGACAAGGCAAAATAACTTGTTTTTTGGCGTTTTTAAGGGTGCGATGGGCTTTTAAAAAGAACTAGACCCCCTTATCCTGTAAGGATGGAGCTTCTAGAGCCTTGGCTCTCAACTGGTGGGTCATGACCCAAAAGTGGGTCCCAACCCTGTATTTAGTGGGTAACCGCATGCCTTCCACTTTTCTAAGTAAGAGGCTCCTCAGCGTCTAGCACAGCACTGTCAGTTCTCACGTTAAGGAGCCATACAAAATGTGCTGCCTGGTGCGGAGTGTCAGCTTGAGGTGGTGTGACTTTTTACTATTTGATTTAACCCTTTAGTGAAAGTACCGCTTACTCATTCACAAGGTGAAGCGGCATCTGGGTGCCCCCTTATTTAAACGGGTACCCCGATGCAAATAAGCTCCCTTGCCCGCAGCTTGCCCTTGTACCCATCGGCATGGGGACACCCTCCCAATGCCGAGGGCACGTGGCCTGGTGAGGCGCAGGGAGGGGGGGCGCTCGATCGCCCCCCTCTTTCCTGCCCTGCCAGTGCTCGAATCAAGGGTCTGGTAGGACTGTTAGGGGGGACCCCACGTCTCCCCCCCCCATTTCATCTTCTGCAAACTAAAAAAAATTAGATTATTTTTTTTCCTAATGTCATTTTGCTGCAACGAACGAAACATAAACGAAATTGCGACCTGACTACCGCTAAAAAACACGAAAATTTGTCTAAAAGCGAAATTTCAACCGGACTACCGCTAACGAAATCGGATATTCGGATTCGTTTGCATTAGTTTTAGCTGTAATTCGGAAATCGGATGCATCCGAATCTCCGAATTTCGATTCGGAACGAAACGTATCGCACATGTCTAGTTGAGACTACACCTCTACAGGTTGTGCAAGGGAGCTGTACAAGCAATGCACATATGGATGGAGCTCCAGCACAGCACAGCAGCCCACACTGGACCCCAGGCTGATAACAGCCATTTGAGGGCCTAAGGGGTCAGTTGAGAGATGGCATAAACACCCTGGCAACTGTGACGGTTATCACAGGCAAGTCATGTCTTGAATGTAACATACAGGATATATGAGCTAGCAGGCAGAATGTAAAGAGAAAAACACTGCAGAAAATAACATTTGTATCTATAAATGTAATACCATTTATTGAAGACAGTTACTGTAAATCAGTTGGTTTATTTCCCCTTTAAGTCCCCATTCACGCTTTCACGTAATGCGTCAGAAATGTGTGACACGCTTGTGGCGCCAGTAATTGTTAATGATACTGTAGCGCTCACCCCCGAAGGAGCCGCTGAATATTGAAATAGGTTCTCCTACCTGTTGGTTCCAGCTGCCAGACCAAATGCAGCCGGTAAAATGCGCATTTTTTTGTGTCCGCGCATGTTCAAAAAAACCTGGGTAGCTCGCAATTAAAATGCTGCATGAGCTTATTGACCCATTTAAATTTCTCTTGCCCCTCCAGCCTTCTAGTGTCTATGGCCACCTGAATCTGTAGTGCGGTGCAGACTTGCAGCTTTAGTGCATGCACATTTTTAAACATGGGATAACAAACTTAAAGGAGAACTATGAGGTGAGAGATTTCCACTCATCCTCACAGTTAGACAGGTCGGATCTATTGATCGGGAAGTGAGCAGAAACATGCTGCCGATCCGCTCACTTCCCGATCAGCTTCCTGCAGTGAGCGGTGACTGTCAGTTACCACCCTCTACTCTCCGATACTCTAGCGCTGACTGGCGGAACGGATGGGGGAGGGGGCGGGCACAGCTGGCTCTGCCTCTATATAGGCAGAGCCAGCTGTCACTCACACAGCTGGGTGGATCTCGACAGTATTGTCGGGATCCATCCCGTCTGTGTCGCGCTCAGTATATCGCGGCGAATAGCTCGCTATATACTGAGCTTTGGGTCACAGGAAGAGGTTAGTGACCCTAAAGAGAACTATGGGGAAAAACACTTACCCCGTAATTCTCTTTTAAAGATTCATAAATAAAGAAAACTAATATTAAAAAAAAGTATTCCCCTATAAGTAAATTCTATAGTATCAGCTGCCTATATTTGTGAATCTACTGATTATTTTGAAATAAGGTGCCCACTGCATATGCATTTTTTTACATCATATGCTCAGTTTAGATTGTGCAACTTTGCGACAGGTTTACTTTAATGCCCAATTAAAGTCACAAACCTTTAATGCCTCTTTAAAGCCCTGTATCCCCATTTGTGAGTGCTTCCTGCCCACTCCCTCCAGTGCCCTGTGCTTGCATTGCTGAGTAATAGCCACACCCCTGTGTCCTCACACAAATTTGTATTACAGCAAAAAGGAGGCGTGTCTGAGCTGGTCTGTTTCTCAGTGCTGATTGCCGAGTTCACTGGACTAACTCTGGTTCTGTCATATTAACACACCCTACACAACTAATGTAAAATGGAAGTGAAGGTAAAACTTCAAAAATGGAAGCTGCTGGTACAATGTCTGTCTGACTGTATCTGAGATATAACTGTATCTGGTTTTTATTAATCTCTGGAATGCCTAAGACTGCTAAAGGCAGTCCTGGAATACCACTGGACAAAACAAAACTTGTTGAATGCAAAGTTTTCAGCCACGCTTTGCATTGATTCTGTTGTTAAGATGAAGGTATGTTCCAGCACCAATGTTCACATAAAATGCACTGCATGCAATGTTTTCCATGGTGGTGTTCCAATTAGTATCTGTTTAAAGCTCTAGATTTGTATACATCCTAATTGAACCTGTATTTAAACCGGCCTAAGTAATCTAGCTGATTGAAACAGGCATTTCCACAGTTCAGTTAGGAAATTGGTACTGGTGGCCTGCCCCCTTCCACTTTTCATGCTGATGGACCAATAAGGAGGCTTGAGAAGCTTCAGGAGGAAGGACACAGTACCGTCTTCCTAGTTTAAACTTAGTAATTGCATTGTAGGCTTTCAAGACTCAGCTTTGTCCTGGATTTTGTTGCTTCTTAAAGAAAAGACAATTCAATAATGTAATTTTCGATACAGGTACACTTTACGGTGTAATACAAAGTGTGTACAAACAGAACAGGTTAATCTGAACGGCTGAGCAAACTGTAAACATTTGTACCCTTCATGGTAAAAATAAACAATTACCCTTTTTGCTTTTCTGAACATTGTGTTACCATAAATGCCATTGTGTTACTTTATACTTCAAGAACACTTTTCTCAAACATCTCTAGCAAAGAATTGTGAGCTGAAATACTTTCTTTTGTTGGCTGAAAATAACAAGCTTTCATTACTCATCTTTCCTGTTCAGGCAAGGTATAAAAACACAAGCTGGCTGGACGTGTGCAGTTTTAATCTACTCAGCCAGTAAATTAATTTATTAATGGCCATCAAAGTACTCCCCGTTATTTAGACTGCCAACGTGCTTTATAAGGCCATAGCATATCTGCTAATACCTTATAATTATTTCCAAATACATTTTGCTGGTTAGCTAGCATGTTGAGGCACATCATGGAGATCACTGTCACAGATCACGAGCCTTCACTTTGGGGGTCATGCATGAATCCAGTTAGTACATGTTAACTAAATTAAACATTCCTTTTGTTGTATCAATGTAAAATGTTCTTTTTTAATATGCAACTAGGTTCAAAAATCAGAAGAGGCATTAGTAGACAACAAAGCTTTGTCACGTAAAAAAAAACACCAAGGGAATTTTGTGGTACGGGGGTCAGTGTTGCAAATCATGGACATTTCCAGAGACAAATATTGAAGAACAAGGACTTTCCTTAGAAGTTAGGGAACATCTATCAGGTCTCGCCACAAGGGTACCGTGAATGTGCCCTTTGGCTGAGGCCCAGTTGAAGTGGTACGGACAAGAAAATATAAAATACTCACTTCTCCTCTAGCAGCTGCCTCTGGTACTCCTCATACTCTTCACGGGTCATTCCTGCTGCTGCTGCCGGGTCAGAAGCTTCACTCCCTTCCTTCTTCTCTTCACTAGTGTCCCCCAGTCCAAAACTCTTCAGTTGACTGCTTACCATTCCCTTCAGCAGGAAGGCCATGTTGCTGTCTATCCAAACATACAAAGTAGCAGAGGGAATCAGCTGGGAGCAGGACCCAGGCTGGGAAGTCAGGCAGGAGAAAAAGGTCTGCAGCAGTTTGAGCTCGTCAAGGGCACACTGTTACTGGGAACTATATGCCAAAAATGGTTTGTCAGCCATAATCTGGATTAGCGGGTGAACTGTTTCGTCCACGGAGGCAGATGGTTCAGATTACTTCAAAAATCATTAGATGCAGCTGCCTACTTTCCATAATAAAACCTTAAGCTAATTTCCTATCAGTCTGCATGTGATGCAACGAGAGTGTATTTATATGATACAAACAAAGTATGGGTTCGTATGTTTTCCACAGGGAAGAGATTTTAGGTGGCAATTAAATAAAAGCCGTGAGAGGTATATTCAGCCTTCCATTGCTGACCTTTTTAAAAAGGGTAGATGTCTGGCTCTCATGTGGATCTAATTTCTTCGATTCTACCCACATCGGATACCTGTAACATGTATGAAGACCAGGAGTTTTGACTTGGGTGACCTGACTGCTGAGACCCATAGGCTTAGGGCAACCATGAAAATTATTTTGTGAAGAAGGTTGGCCCAGGCCAAATGATACACAATGCAATCTCTGTTTGGAAGGGTAAGGCTCTAAGGATATGGCTTTATTTGTGTTCACAGAATTTTATACAAATATGAAGTAAGCCAACACAATGGGGGAATTTATCATAGCAATTGTAAGTGTTTGAACTTGCACGCAATATATTTGCACCAGATTTATGATGCTAGTGTAATGTTGTTGTTAAATGAGGTTTGATAGACTCCAGGAAAGAAGACTTGTAACTTCAGGCAAAAAGCTTAACTGTCGCTTCTTGAAGAAGTGGTCATGGGGACTTCTTAAGTTGTGATTGTTTTCTTAGGTGATGCTCCAGTTTCAGACAACCCCAGAACAAGTGCAGATGAAAACAGGTGCAAGCTTTGGTCAAAACAGGTGGAAAACATGTGCAGTTGGAAAAGTAGTGCAAGCTCAGGTGAAAACAGGGACCATGTTAAAAGACAGATTTGCACATGAAAAAAAATGATCTAAGAGGCTAAAACTGTCGCAATTTCTTTGATAAATTCCCCCCAATGAGTTTAATAAGAACGTGCAAGTCACAGGTAGAATGTGAGCACCCAGTTATTAGAACATCATCTGACTAACGAAAAATCAGAGGGCTAATAAGCCAGAACCATTTAAATGCTGGCAAGATAAACTCCACCAATAAAGCCATGACCAACTTGAAACAGGAAGAGCAGGTGGGGTGGCTGGGCAGCTTCAGGGTCAGAGATCCCACCCCTTACACAATACTAAATACTCCCTACAGTTTCACACCAACAACCAGACCACACAGTCAATGATAATCTGTTGTGTAGCATTATTAATCAAAATTGAAGGGGGAAACAAGAGGATATCTTGCATCTACGTGTACAAACCAGCCATACTTCCAGCTGTCAATGCTCCCTTTCTTTTCAGACCTTTGGGTCTTCATTCTAATCTGCTTGTTTGTTTTGAGTCAAACATCTAACATGCTCAGAAATAGGTCAGCAAAGGCAGGTTTCATGTTTCTATCAGTAATATTTTCCTATTACATGAGTGGCACCTGAGCTGATAATTGCTTGGGGATATCACTTAATAGCTGATCCTACAAATAAACTCCTGATGAAGTCTGTATAGCGTGAAACATGTTTTTTGTTTTGATTGAAAAATATACTTTATTTATAGAATAAAATATACAAAATAGACATTAAGTGCACATTTTACCCTGTAGTGTGACGCAGGGCATAAACACTACATAGCAATACAGTACAATCACACCAATAAATTACATTCACCTCGCGGCGAGATGCCCGACGTGTAAACCTTGACCCTAAACCCTGACCTAGGGTTTTAGGGTATTAGGTGAAATATGTTGTGCATTCACAAGTGGTAGGCTTTATAGGCATTAAACTCAAGGCTTTTACACAATCCAGTTTTAGTAATCCGTTAACTGCCCCCATGCACTGTTGGAGAGGTGTACAGAAGAAGGCTCCAGACAAGGAACCATCAGCAGGTGAAAGTATGAGATGACACTCACATCTCTAATGGTATGGAAGCCAAGAAGTGGGTTGAAAAGTCTTAAAGGATAAGTTCACCTTGTGCAAAAATTAAAGAAATGCATAATTAGAAATATATACAAAAATATGCATTTCTTTAATATTTGCATTCAAGCCTGGAAAGCATTGCAATTGTGATCACTCGATCAAAGCTGCAAAGCTCAGAGTTCTGCACATTCTCTCCTCGGCAGAGCTCGTACGCAGTTTCAGTCAGGAGAAATGGGGAAGGACGGCTGGACTTCAAACTGCATTAAATCACCTCATACGGCGTCCAGCTGTCCTCACTCTAGGTAGATTTGGGAATATGGGCCGCTCTACCTCTACCTACAGCAAGAGGACTGGACGCTGTATGAGGTGATTTAATGCAGTTTGAAGTCCAGCCGTCCTTCCCCATTTCTCCTAACTGAAAGTCTGTACCTCAGTACGAGCTCTGCCTGGGTAAGAATGTTCAGAAGTCTGAGCTTTGCAGCTGTAATTGCAATGCTCCAGGCTTGAATGCAAATATTAAAGAAATGCATATTTTTTTATATATTATTTATGCATTTCTTTGATTTTGGCAAAAGGTGAACTTATCCTTTAAAGGAGCTCTATATTTCCATATGTGTGTGTGTTGGTGTGTAGCCATGAGGAGCACCTCTGCTTGCGGGTGTTTGATGGTGGTCATTGAACATGGCAAGCAGATTTATTCGGATCTAAAAATAAACGTATTTTGATGAATACTACCTTACTTAATGTTTGCATTGTTACTTTACCACTATGAATTTTTGAAGGAATTATTGAATTTTAAAGTGTATGTAAGACCAGAACTTCCTTCTTAGTTTGGGATAGAGTGGTACCAGCCGAGGTTAGAACATGTCAGGTTGTTGCTTTTTTCTTTTTAATACTGCCAGTGTTGCAACACTCTCTATTTGTACTGGGGAGCACATCACAAGGACTGAAAGCGAGGGAAAAACCCCAAAATTTGAAGACGTCATCAAAACAACAGAAGAGGGGTAATCTTCTGTAAATAATGTCTGTAAAAATCAATAAAACAATGAAGCCCATAAAGTATATTTTAGGACTGCTTTCATGTCCTTTTCTGTATAATGTGACCACATGGGCTTCTTCATGTTTGGTCAAAATTAAAAAGAAAAAGAAAGCAAACCAGTGAAATAACTTGCTGCAGACTCAGCACAGAGTCTATCAGGGACACGGCATGTGCTGCAGCACCAGAGCAATCAGCTTAATAACGGATTTCGAGAAACTCCGCTCTATTTTTAGCCGTCAGAGGAGGAGGAGCTTTGGGGGGGGGGTTTAATTCCTTCATTTGCATTAGTTGCTTTCTAATTAAATTAGTTTCCAGTCCCAGAAAGTGGCGGATAGTGTATAATCCGAGCTTTTCATTGATCATATCAAACATATTATCTTTGCTTGTACAAAAAAAAAAAAACCTAACAAGAGGAGGCAGAAAAAACAGTGGCTATGATTAAATGAGTTTATGTGCCCAGAGTTCAACTTTAAAGGAGACATATTGGAATGATTGAAATACATTCATCCCAAACTATAGAGCTGATGTGTGACATATCTGTTATATATGTTATATCATATCATCATATCTGTTATATCATTGGGACATACACTGAGTGGCCAGATTATTATGACCACCTGACGTTTGTAGGCAAATTAGCTATAATTTGGCGCTGAAGTTGCTAGAGAGCCAGACCATTATAAATAGGGAAGCCGGTTGTTTACCACGACAGTAGAAGTGATTTTTTTCTGAAGATAAGGGTAAACAACGCGATTTAAATTCATCTGTATTCCCGAAGGTCATCTGATG
Organism: Nanorana parkeri; assembly: GCF_000935625.1. Taxonomy (NCBI): domain Eukaryota; kingdom Metazoa; phylum Chordata; class Amphibia; order Anura; family Dicroglossidae; genus Nanorana; species Nanorana parkeri. The sequence continues at coordinate 1,333,016 of NW_017306306.1, forward strand.
TTTGTCAGGGAGGGAGGGAGGGAGCCTCGTTGCTCGACCTGCAAACTCTTAGAAGCTACGGAATGAATTTCTTATGTCTATCCATTACCCTGGTTTTGTTTACAGTAATGCACTAGGTCTGCCCCAGTTGCTGCAGCTTCTAATGCACATTATGTGACGCTCACAGCGTGCAGTGGAATTTGAGTAAGCAATTTCAGTCCAGCAGAGGAGCCGGTACAACTGTGAAAAACTAAAAGAGAAGGCTGGAGGTCAGATTTAAATTTTCTTTTAACATTATATAAAATATACACTGCCAGAGATGGTGTGACAGTGCCCACAAATACCACGATCAAAGGCAGAACTCATTCAACAGGCCAATATTCGTTTGTACCGTAATATTTTATTCACGGATAACAAAAAAAAACAACCTCATTTTCTCATAAGCCATTGGTCCATATTTCAAATAAGTTTTTTAGATTTACATTGGCCATATAGTTGGTAGCGCAAGCTTTCAAAGCACACTGGCCTCTGACCTGTGTTACAGATCTGAATGCAGCGCATGTTTAGACAGTAATGTAATGTTTTATCCAGGTCCTCCTGTAATGTTTAGACAGTATAACATTACAGGAGGACCTGGATAAAAAAGGGGAGTGAGCAAATACATGGCAGATGAGGTTTAATGTCGATAAATGCAAAGCAATGCACTTTGGGATTAAAAATAAGCAAATGGGTTATACAATTATGGGTATGCCGCTAGGGAAGTCAGAAATAGAAAAAGATTTGGGGGTTGTAGACCACAAACTGAATCGTAGAGTCCTGTCTTGTATTAAGAAGGGGATGTATTGCAGGGACAAGTCTATAATTTTGCCACTTTACAGATCATTGGTTCGGCCTCATCTGGAGTACGCGGTCCAGTTTTGGTCACCAGTACTAAGAAAAGATGCCTTTGAGCTGGAAAGAGTCCAGCGGAGGGCAACCAAACTAATTAGGGGAATGGAGGACCAGAGCTATGAGACAAGGCTACTAAATTTGAACATGTCACGTTGATTAGGAGATTAAGGAGGGATCTGCTTTTCATGTACAATGGTGACAGCAACATTAGCAACAAACTCTTTATGATTAACTCCATTACAAAAACTAGAGGCCACCACCTAAAATTGGTGGAAAAACAATTCCAGCACAAGGGGCGAAGGGGTTTCTTCTCAGTTAGAGCGGTTAGGGTCTGGAACTCTGCCACAAGCAGTGATTTCAGCTAAGAGTGTGGAATCATTCAAGAAGCTTTGGACGATTTCATGAGACCATAATATACAGGGGTACAGGTACTCTTAAGAACGAGATGGTACATGGACCTATACATACGCACACAGCATGCAATAGGTTGGACTTGATGGACTTAGGTCTTTATTCAACCTCAAATACTATGTAACTATGTTTATGGCCCCATGTGTATGTCCCCATTGGAAACAATAGACCGGCGTCCCGATCCGTAAACAAAAACCCTTTGACATTGCCTTTTTTTTTTTTCACGGCCGTGTGAATGAGCCCTAAATCCAAACTTCTACTTTTTGTGATGGCTAACAAGGTACAACACTCTGCTGCTAATGCTACATCTGAGATGAGCATGCTAGATTATTACTGCTTACTATACATTTACATATTATTACACATATTGGTTTCTCTTCCTGTTTCAGCAAAAGAGGATATTAGGAGGGTTTATAGAATACAATAAGTATTCGGCCATATTTGTGTCTGAATCTTAAGTAATGGCTAAAGTTAGGGATACACAGACACCGGTTTTTCAGTATCGAGTACCGATATTTTTTTTCCAGTACTCGCCGATACCGAATACTGATACCGGAAGTACCATTAAGGAAGCCGGGCGCCGATTTAGCTGTCTCCATGCTCCCTCGTCAACTGGTGAGGGGGGGGCGGGCAATGACACATCGCCCAGCTTCCTGATACCGGAAGTTCTGGTATGGGGATAGGCATCGGGAGCATTTGAGCGAGTGCGAGCACTCAACCAAATACTCAGTATTGGCACCGATACGGATACTAGTATCAGTGCATCCTTAGCTGAAATCATTGAACCCTTTTGCTGCCAAAGTAGTTTTTCCTCAAATCATCTCTGAATTGGTGCTGACACTGTCCTTCCATCTGGAGGGGGGCTACTTTTGTTCCCCATGGCCCCTGTGTGTGTTTTAAAAGGAGAACTATGGGGTCAGTGTTTTTTCCCCATAGTTCTCCTTAGGGTAATGGGAGGACACAAACTAGCGTCCTCCCGTTACCCTAAGCTCAGTATACCGCGAGCTACAGCTCGCGGTATACTGAGACGCCGGAGCGGATCCCGACCTGGACATCGAGATCCGCCCAGCTGCGTGATTGACAGCTGGCTCTGCCTATCTAGAGGCTGTACCCGCCCCGTCCGTTCCGCCAGTCAGCGCTGGCAGATCAGGGCGGGGAAGAGAGGAATCCAGCCCCTCCCCCGTCATGGCAGAGAGCCGTGACAGGATCAAGAGGCGAGCGAACCCGGTATGTGTTCGCTCACCTCCCGATCTACTGAGCCGACCTGTGACAGTCTCATTGTCACAGGTCGGCTAGAACTAGGAGGTGAGTGGAAATCACTCATCTCATAGTTCTCCTTTAAAGTAGTCACCGCTCCAAGCTCACTCCTGTGATAGACTACAATCTCATGTTTAGTTTACAAATTAGTACTTAGATTGTAGTCCCCACAACAAATCCAGCAAAACAAATATGACAGCCACACAAACCAATTTATAGCTAGCTTTTAAAGCAAGGTGCACATGGAAGGGCTTTCCTCAGCACAAATACAAAAACTTCCCAGCATGTGTTTCTACTGTGGAAAGTCCTTCGATGTGCACTTTACTTTTAACACTAGTTATAAATAGATTTTTGTGCAGTTGCCATTTTCGTTTTACATTCTGGAACCTACCTGCCAGTCCGAAGGTACAGAGATAAAAGCCACAAAACAGTTTACCATTTTAACGTCTTTATTTTTTACCATAATTAAGAAAAAATGCCCAATTTACAGGAACAACATTTGAAACGTATTGTATACAACTATTGGCCGTACTTCTGCTTTAATACTGGTTTGTTGACCTCAAAACATTTCAAATAATTTGAAAGAAAAAAAAATTACATTTCCAAATTAACCATTTTGCCTAAACAAATACATTGTATTTATTAATGGAAATACTGAAGGCAATTTTTGCAGATTCTTCATCTGCTAGGTTCCAATTACATTTTTGTACATTTTACTGTTACACAACAGACTTAATATTGGGCATATGGGCAGTTTTGTAACATAATATTACCAAGAAATGATATAGACCGGGTTCTGACACATTAACCCTTGGCAGTTCCTTGTTAATATCATCACGGAAGTGTATTCCATTGAGTGTGTGTAAACCTCAAGTGGTCATACACTGCTCAAACCAAGACATCTGCAATGATTGAACCCTGTAGGGGTTCTTGGAGAAGCCAAGCCTGAGCTTGTGACCACCGGAAGCCCCAACTATCACATAAAATCGATTTTCCAAGTGGGTAGAACAATCTGCACTTAATTAATTTTTTTAGGGCAGCCAATTCTTTAATCAGGCTCTACGGAAAAAAAGCAAAAGCTACCCTAAACATAGACCTTAACCCAAAATCAACCAGGCTGAGGTAGACTGGTCATTAGGGAAGCACTTAGAATTGGCAGAACCATCTGTGCAACCCCAACAAACTAGTCTATGATTCCAGATAAGGACTTCGGCATTACAAAGCCCTTTATGCACACGCATATGGAAGGTATTGTGCTGATGGATGTAAATCACTAAAGAGCTCTTCAGTAAGTATTTGGAAAGGACTGAGCTCTTACCATAAAAGCATCTTTAAACATGTTGAAGTTTGCACAGAATTGTCTTCCATAGGATATTTAACCAGTCCAAATTTTGGCTTTTCACTTCAAATAATGTTTTTATATACTTGTATAAAAGGGATGTACTTATGAAACTGTAAATATTTCAGTAAACTGTTAGAACACCATGATGTTTACAGCACACAGACTTTGCTTTGGAGATGGACACAGATTAAGGCAGCATATTTCATACGTGAAGGTAGGACAGCTGTGCCCATGCATGGTATTCTTACAGACAAACTCAACCAACTTCCACAATGAGAGAAAATACAAGCACACCACACCAACGATCAGTAGCAGCAAACGGTAGTCAAATGTGCACTTTGCATTAACTATTGCGGGCTTGAAGTTAGCTAGCTCAGTGGTCCTCAACCCGTGCAACCTCAAGACCCACATTTGTCCTTGGTCATTAAGTCGTGACCCAAGCCTGGAGTCCAGTGTGGGCTGCTGTACTGTGACAAAGCTCTATCCACGTGCGTTGCTGGGACAGCTCCCTTGCGTGCCCTGTAGAGGTGCCGGGAGCCAGAATGTGACGTCACTCTGGACCAGGCACCTCTTCAGGACACATGAGGGAGCTGTAAGCAATGCACGTATGAATGGAGCTCCCTCACGGCCATACCCCCAGCCCAGCCAAAGCTGACAATCGACGCGGGGCCACAAATTTTGAAAGGCTGCTCGGACCAAGAACTGACAACGATGTGCTAGGGGGAGACTGAGGAGCCTCTCACCTTGCACAGTGGAAGAAGGCATGTGGCGACCCACTGAAATGGGGGTTGCGACGGAGCTAACGTATACAAATGGGAAGGAGCAAAGCCAAAATGAAAGAAATCCAGTCCAATGGGAAAGTGAGATATACTTTTAAAATTAAGAGCTATGGAAATCACTAAATATAAATACTTATGAGTTTACCACATTACCTTACAATGGAGAGTAACTCATGTGCGGTATAGGACCAGACAACCGAAAGAAGCCTGTGTCCAACCCCTCCACTATATCAACCTGTCAGCAGAACTCATACAGGGTCAAAGGGGTGCAAGCACTAGTTACACTATAGGAGTGAAGATGTTCTTCTTGATTGGCACTTGCTCAGCAGGATATGTAGTGACATACACAGGGCTTTTGTTTTTCTGTATAGACAGCAGTTATTTTCACATAAAGGATCACAGTTTTCTAAAATTGTATTGAGGTTACACAGTATGTTACCCAGCCAGTTTAGATGTCAATAGTACTTAGTTTCTTCACCTATATTACTCTTTAAAGTGGACCTGAAGTTGCTCTCTCTGAAAAAAAGCAGTGTAGTTCTGGAGTCTCAAAGCTACATATCTGTAGGGTTAGGTGTTCCAAGACCATGCTACCTCTGACTGCTAGTCCTACAAGATTTGAAGTGATATTTGATGTTGAGATTATAGTGCTTCCCTCTGTTATTCTTAAATGCAGAGGAAGCTGAAGCAAGGGACCTGCAGTGCAAGAATCTCCTTGCTTCTGCTTTATGTATTCTGTGAAACACTTCTCCCTGTTGCTTCCCGAATATTTCCCCACCAGTTGTCAGATCACCAGTCATCAGGGAAGCAAAGCCCTGTCTTTACTAAAATGGCCACCTCCATACAGAGACAATGCAGAACAAGGTATGTTAAAGTCAGTGATTAGAAAAAGATCAGTTGCAGGGAAACCTAAAAAGGTAAAAGTCTTTGCCCTCTGCCACCCTTAGTTCGGTACAGCTTTAACAGTAAAGGTTCCCCGTCATTAGTCTTATCCAAATAATTCATTAAAAAAACACTATTTTCATGGTTACCCTTTTGCACAGAAACATTTGGCCTGAACCTTGGTTTTGTTAGGCCTACCGTGTGCACTGTAAGACATTACCCTCAACTGTATATAGGACATTATCAGTTTATCTCAAATGGTACATTTTTCTTTTCTAAACTCAGGCATTAAATCTTAAAAATGCATTCAGGTACCCCATTAACAAAATGTATCTTATTTGTGTATCACTCGGCTGTGGATCCTCAAATCATCTCTGAATTCATACTGACACTGTTCTTCCTTCTGGATGGTGGATACTTGTGTCCCCCATGGTTCCTGTGTGTGTGTGTTGTAAAGTAGTCACCGCTGCAAGCTCACTCCCGGGATGGACTACAATCTCATGTTTAGTTTAGTAATGTGTAGGGATGCACCGAGACCGTTTTTTCCGGTATTGAGTACATGTACCGATACTCGCCCAAATACTTGTATCGGTGCATCCCTACTAATTTGTATTGAGATTGTAGTTTATCACAGGAGAGAGCTTGGAGCGGTGACTACTTTACAACACACACAGGGACCATGAGGAACAAAAGTAGCCCCCCTCCAGAAGGAAGGACAGTGTCAGCACCAATTCAGAGATGATTTGAGGATCTACAGCCTAGTGATGCACAAATTAGATACATTTTTGTTAATAGTTGAGGTACTTGAATGTATTTTTATGATTTAACTCCTGAGTTTAGTGTCACTTTAATTAACTGCACAAACCAAAATGGGCAGAATCATGTAGGAAGGATGTCCTAAAATAGACACCATAGGCCACACACTCAAGTGTTTACAATGAAAGACTATTAGGCAAGTATATTAAATATTCTAACTGGCTGTTAAAAAGTTAAACTGTCAAGTCCTCAAAGCTTTTGCTTTCATTTTCTGGAATATGATTGGCTGATATGGGTAACAACTTTACATTTTCTTTCCCTTTACTATTGCGATTACCACTGATCTGTACAGTCCAACTGATCATTTATAGAAGCTAGAATTCAGAAGCAGCAGATACACATTTTAACAGAAGCAACTGGTCACACATCAATGTATGGTCTACAGGGCCAAGAAACAGTATGCGATTATGTATTGACCTATTGCAGCTTAGGATGACAGCTGAAGAAGCATCTTGCAAGGGAAGGGATTAGCAGCTGTGTTGTATTTGCATTATACATACAATCATGTCCTATCTGAATTAAGCCGAGAATCCTTGAAGGCTATGCATTATTTACAGATTTTTTTTCCATTCATTGGTATGAACCGTTAACACAAACATTAGTTGTTGCTGATTAACCAGAGACTTATCTAAACTACAAATCCTGGATGTGACCATTCACTTGCAGCATTTTCATTGTGGTAATTACATGATTGAGATGACCTAATTGAAATGACCAGTGGGTATGGTCTGGTCACTACCAGGCTTCTTATAACACTTAAGAACTCCAGTGATGAGAACCATCTCCTGGAACTACCAGCTCTTTCACCTCCACTATGGAGACTGCAGGCTTATACACATAGGAGCCAGTGCCTGTGGCATTGGTAGTTGGCACCCTGCTTTCGCACCAGTTTAATTGCTCTTGTGGCTAGGTTCTCCGCAGGAGCAATTCAAGTTATCTGGACTGTACAAATCAGAGCAATACATGTTTTCAGCCACACGTATCTGTAATGCATGCCAAGCACCTCACTTTGACCTTAGGCTGTATAGGGAAGGGGTTGGCACACCAGCTGTTGTGGAACCATAACTTCCATGAGGCATTGCAAGACTGACAGTCACAAGCATGACTCCCAGAAGCAGAAGCATGATGGCATTTGTAGTTTCATCACAGCTGTGACCCTCTTAAAAAAAAAAAGTTAATAACCCAGCTGGCAGAGTAAGTAAGGCAAGAAGATTTTGCTGTTGGAGCAAAACGTTTTCCCCAGCAGGCCTTTGTGTTGACTGACCCTTTCATCTTTATATGCTGAAAGAACTGTTATGGGAGCCTATCTTCTACTCTTCTGCCATAGTTCTGACTTTGGAGCTGCAGGCTGAGCTCCTCAGGGGTTCAGGGCTCCTAGCGTGCCCTGGTTGATGTACAGTCATTTCATAAACGTTTCAGTATAGCATCTACATCTTTAAGGTGAACCAATAGAGTGAACCGGTGATTTGCATATTCAGGGCAAAGCATCAGGTTCACTTAAATTGCAGTCAAATTGGCTGCTATACCTTTACTTTGCTTTTTTGCGACTTTGTTTGACCATCATCAGAGATGAAAAATACCCGGTAATTCCAGGTATGGGGTGCATACCCCACCAACTGCTAATACTTAGCTTCACTTTGCTTTCTCCTGGCTCAGTTTGGTCACCAGGAGAGAAGAAAAATACAGGGTACTTCCCCAGGTATGGGGAGCAGGTGACTCACTCACACTTTCTCCCATATGCCAACGCTTGGCGACTGGCCATTCGGACAACTAACGCTGTCACATGAGGAGCGAATACTTATAACTGTATAAACTCCAGGTCATGACTTGAAGCTTACAGAAGGCTTTCTATCTTTGCAACCAAGCAGAGTGTCAGGAGGCCAAGTAAAAACAGCTAGAGGCACTGCTATTAAAGTGAACCTGTTGCTTTGCCTTGCATGTATAAAGCACAAATTCAATTTAAGAAACCGATAAGCTAAATGGACATGAAACTGGTCGAGCATTTAAATACGGCTTTGCCGACCCCCTCCCCATGACAAGTTAACAAGCAGAATTCTGTATCATAATGCTGCTGTGGGAAACTGAAGAGCTCTAAATCTAAAGCAGTCAAGAGGAAACTGAGTGGAGGGGCCCTCCTCTTCCCCCTTCTACATCTCACGATAGATGTAGTTCACAACTTGTATGCTGAATTGTCCCTGTTCAGTAACAAAAGTCTAAAAATACATTTTCTGGTTCTTTTGGTGACTTTTCAGCATTCTTCATCTTACACAATTAAAGAGTATGCACAAACTGTTATAGTTTTGGATGCACATGACTAGTGCTTCTTAAAACACTTTCAATGTGAGCTAAGAATACACACATGTAAAATCCAACAGTTTCCAAAGCATTTCCGGGCAATCAGCACCAGTTACCATCATACACAACTCCTTGGCAATCGCTGCAAACACATTGAAATGCATGTAAATGGACTTCTGATGAGCTTGACAAAATTAATTGTGGGAAATATAGGAAGCCTAAATGTCTTCTCTATAGTTAACTATGTTACTGAAATGAATACAATATGCATGTTAAAAAAATGAGGGTGTTTCAATGTGTTTACAGGCTTTCCAAACACAAAAGTGTGAGTATCCCAAGTGGAAAACCCTTTTCATAAAAGGTGCAAGTGGGTGGATGTAAGCGGTCAAAGGGCAGAAGATACTTTTAAGAATTAACATACATCTTGGGAGTGGCTTTACACAAAAAAGGTTTTGGTATTGCCAAATGGATGGCAATTCTAAATATTACAATCACAATAAAGTGAATCTGTCACTTTGCCCACATCCTCCCCAACTAACACTTAAAGTGACACTAAACTCAGCAGTTAAATCTTAATACATCCAAGTACCTTAACTTTTAACAAAAATTTATTTTATTTGTGTGTCACTCGGCTGTAGATCCTCAAATCATCTCTGAATTGGTGCTGACACTGTCCTTCCTTCTGGAGGGGGGCTACTTTTGTTCCCCATGGTCCCTGTGTGTGTTATAAAGTAGTCACCGCTCCAAGCTCACTCGTGATGGGCTACAATCTCATGTTTAGTTTACCAATGTGTATTGAGATTGTAGTCCATCCCAGGAATGAGCTTGGAGCGGTGACTACTTTATAACACACACAGGGACCATGGGGAACAAAAGTAGCCCCCCTCCAGAAGGAAGGACAGTGTCAGCATCATTTCAGAGATGATTGGAGGATCTACAGCTGAATGATACACAAATAAGATACATTTTTATTAATAGTTAAAGTACTTGGATGCATTTTTAAGTTTAACTCCTGAGTTAAGCGTCACTTTGACTTTCCTGCACCTACGATCTGCTTTGTTCCTCTGTAGGCTCCGAGTCAGCGCTTACACAGGGATAGGGATCTTCCTCTCACACCCATTGGCAGTGGTCAGGCCTGGCAACAGTTCACTTAGACGCTGTGCACTGCATAGGGGGAGAAAAGGGAGATGGATAGATAATCACTCATACCCAGAGTATTGTGTATTTCCAAGGCTGCCAGCCCTTAGCAGAGGGGGGCTCCAAGCCCATTAACAGAGGATGTAGGCTATAAAGTGAGCCTGGTTTACTTTAGGTTTAACAAAATAAAGCATGTCTATTGGTAAATTTAGCTTTTTAGCTGGAGAGCAGAAAAAAAAAGAAGAAGAAAACGATCTAGAAACAGCCCTGAGTGTAGATGGGTGTTAGGAATAACGATCACAAACTAGACGTTATTGCAATAAAATGGAAAAAAAATGCAATTCTCGTGGACAGTTTAAAAAATAGATAAAAATATTTCTCATCATCCCTTTCTTGTATTCATATCCATCTGTTAATAAACCAAATCTTTTTTCTGTCGCAGTTTTTTTCGAAAGTTCAATAATTTAAACTAGTCGAGCAGTCCTTTACATACAGACATACGCCGGATGTAGTGTGGCGCAATGTACAATGGCTCATCAAAAGAACTTTTTCGCTGCTGCTTCTTGCTGACTTCTGAAAAAGAAAAAAAAGACAGTGTAGTTATAAGTATGACAGGCTTGTTTACACCCTGGATCCAACAAACAAACATCAACGCTGTCAAGACGTCCATTTTTCTTAGTAATATCTAATAAAACACGAGAGGTCCATCATACTACAACCAGATGATTTCTTTTTTCAGTGCTTTATGGGATCGGGAAGGAATTTTTTCCCCCTGTTGGAGCAAATTGAATCATGCTTTATAGGGGTTTTTTTTTGCCTTCCTCTGGATCAACAGAGGGTAATTGTGGGCATAGTGTTCTGTTTAGGCTTTACTTTCCTTTTTTTCATATCTCTATAGGTTGAACCCGATGGACTTGTGTCTTTTTTCAACATATGTAACTATGCAGGCTAGTTAATAAGACCTAAACCTGGATAGAGATAATTTTTTTTATACAACCAAATCGATTAGTAAAAAATAATCAGGTAACTAATCGATTATGAAAATAATCATTAGCTGCAGCCCTACTAACAATCTTATTAAGAAAGGCAAACGTAATGTAACATTCCTTTTGTTTGCACATTTGTTCAGATTTCCAACTTCAATAGCCCAATATCAAAACCTGTTCACAGCAGCACCACAGAGAATGGCAGGGGCATACAAGGCCGAGCCAGTAATCCTACAGCATCGGTCACAGATTTTTATTATAGCATACCAGGTACACATCGTCCTCCTGTGGATCCTCTTCACTTTGACATGTTTCACCCAATAATGGGCTTCCTCAGACTATGGGGGCAGAATTATGCCTACTATGGGTTGAAGCTACTAATTCTAAGGGGAGAGTTGAACTACCCTACTAAGTAAGGGGAGAGTAGAACAAACTTTCCTAATAGTAGCTGGCGCAGGACACTGCATCTATCATATGCCAGTTCGAAGAACGAGAGCTGACCGATCACATGACCACTGATCAGATAACTCTCAGTCTCCGCTCACAGCAGAGAGCAGTGACTGTCATTCACCTAGACAGACAATGGCAGGCGTATGATCACTAGAACTGGGAATGATGCACTGCTTCCAGGAAACATAATGACCGAGAATGTTTTAAACCCACTTTATCAGTCATAGAAGGAGTCACCGACTGAGTATGCAACTAAATATGCCCACTGACTGATCCTTTGCTTACCTGTACATAAAGTAACCAATTAACAAAACACTTTGAACTGCTACAAACATAAAGAAGTGTGTAGTGGAGAGACAAGAAGGGATGGTAATTTCTGGACACCTCTGTTTTTCATGTGGCTGAAAAAAAAGGAAAGAAAACAATTTGTATGAAACCAAATATTAAATGAAATCATGTTAGGCAAACAAGAACATAACAAACTCAGGCGTTAAATCCTAGAAATGCATCCAAGTACTTTAACTATTAACAAAAATGTATCTTATTTGTGTATCACTCAGCTGTAGATCCTCAAATCACCTCTGAATTGGTGCTGACACTGTCCTTCCTTCTGGAGGGTGGCTACTTTTGTTCCCCATGGTCCCTGTGTATGTTGTAGTCACCGCTCCAAGCTCGCTACCATGATCTACAATCTCAACACAAATTAGTAAACGAAATGCGAGATTGTAGTCCATCGTGGGAGCAAGCTTGGGGAGGTGACTACAACACCCACAGGGACCATGGGGAACAAAAGTAGCCCCCCTCCAGAAGAAGGACAGTGTCAGCACCAATTCAGAGATGATTTGAGGATCTACAGCCGAGTGATACACAAATAAGATACATTTTTGGTAAACAGTTAAGGTGCTTGAAATCATTTTTAAGATTTAATTCCCGAGTTTAGTGTCACTTTAATTTTTTAAAACAATTGGTTAGTAATTATATTGATTCACAAATGGATGTCTGCCTCCCCTAATCATGGTTAGCACTGCTCTGGGAACAAAAAGTCACAAAAACAAAATGTGGTAAGACAGAAACTGCTGATCTCTTTCCCTAAAAAAAAAACGAGATGCTTGGCTGCCCGCAATGAGTTTTTGCTTCAATACTGTAAGCCTGTGAAAGACAGCAGTTACCCTGGTACAAGGTCAGAGATGGCAGACCCATATTCCTTTCCCCACTGGTTAGGAAGATCACATTGACCTCTATATGGCACAATCTCAATAAGAATGACTACTCAAAAGAAGAGATACTGTTTTATGCCGACACTGTCTTTCCTTCTGGAGGGGGGCTACTTTTCTTCCCCATGGTCCCTGTGTGTGTTGTAAAGTAGTCACCACTCCAAGCTCACTCCTGTGATGGACTACAATCTCATGTTTAGTTTACTAATGAGATTGTAGTCCAATACAGGAGTGAGCTTGGACAGATGGCTACTTTACCTTTGCCTGCTGCATTCAGAAAAAGGGTTCAGTGAGCCCAAATAAATTAATGTTTTTAATTTGTAAACATGGGACGGGATCTATGAATACATGCAAGTTTAACCTGACCAGTAGTATTTCGGATCTTCTTGACCATCATTGTGAACTTAAAACCTAATCCCTGGAAGAGCCAAGAACAGGGACTGTTGCTTATATTCTTTTAGGGGCCTGTGTTGACGGGTTTTTGCATTACCGTCAAAGTCAGGATTTCAAAAGGAGATTGGATTCCACAAAACAAAAAGGTCGGGACTGAGGGTGGAAGTTGGTCATTGTTTGCAATTGCAAGTTAGAAATCTATCTAATAATGTTGAAGGCCATCTCTGGGGAAATAAAAACCTTCATGCGGGGGTAGTCCTACTGCAAGGATTCACTGCTCATTTATGTCTAGGACAGTGGTGGCGAACCTTGGCTTCCAGCTGTTTTGGAACTACAAGTCCCATGAGGCAATGCAAGGCTCTGACAGCCACAGACATAACTCCCAGAGGCAGATGCATGTTTGGATTTGTAGTTTTGGCACAGCTGGAGTGCCAAGAAGGCAGCGGGTGGCGGGCATGGAGCCAGCAGGGATCAGGGAAGTAAAACTCCTTTACAACATACTTGTAGACATAAAGGAGCAGTGAACCCTTGCAGTGTGGGGATGGAGGGTGGTTGTGTTTCCCCTGGAGGCAGGCGTTAAATATAACATTACAAAAAAAATAAATCTAGATAAAAAACAAATATAGGACATATTATTATTATTAATAAACACTGAGCCAGTCACATCAATCTCTGTAGCAGAGGAACTTACACTTTCAAATACTTACCAAGTTCTTCTGCACTAGATGTTCGATGTCTTTCTTCACCACGTGGAGGTGCTCTTTGAGGTCATTGAAGTGCTGGGTGGTCTCGTAGCCTGCAGCACCTAAATTCTGATTTCCAGACACCATTCTTAATGTTTCGCCCACAGAATTCCTAAGCATTCGGAGAAAAAGCAAATACACATAACGATCAATGACCCTGCTGACTTGCAAATTCGTCGTAAATAATTTCAATAAGGAAAGATCCCTGAAGTGTACCTGTTACTACCACCAACCAATCAATAAGCATATATGCCCGATAGTTGCCTGTACACAATTTCTGTTCTTCTTAAAAGTATCTTCTGAAGGCTGGGAGCATTCTGTATGATAATCAGGTGCTCAGGAACACCCCCTCCCCTCTCAACTGCCAGAATTATATAGTAGATCCAGAGATATAGGCAGTTGAAGTTATATACCACTGTCAACCTTTCCTGTAAAAGTTGATCTTGACCCCACTCCCCTCTTGCTTACCTATTGATCCCATGTGATGACAGGCTTCAATGACCAACAAGGAGGCTCAAGATGTGGAAGGGGTGTTGCTAAGCCTGACTTTTACAGGAAAATGTGAGCTTTGCTTTTAGCTTCAGCTGCCTATATTGCTGAATATACCAATTTAACCTATCCTGATATTTGTTTCTTTTTACTAAAGGAAAGATCTGTGTATGCGGTTTCTCATTTTATGTTCACCTAGAATGGCTCAGGTTTGGAAAACCTTTACTTGTGCCAAGAAATATGTAGTCTGTCGCTGCCAACCTCTCCTTTTGGAAAATGCTAGTGGCTTGGCTTACATGGCTTCACTACGGTGAGTCACTGGTCAGGTGTGCCAATTTAAGAGGGGAGAAAAGGGAGCAACTTCTGTAATGAGTAAGGGCCTGTTCACACGGTGCGATACCGCGCACTTTACCACATCGTGTGGCAGTACACAATATATGCAATGGTGCCATGCAATGCACCTTGCCAATGGATGCACATTGCAGTGCAGCATAAGGCAACACATGTTCTTGTATTGCAGAGCAGTGCCATTTATTATCTCAAGACAAAGTCACTGCGCTAAAAAAAAAAAACTTACAAAATATACTTATATTCAAGGCTTAAAGGAGAACTATGAGGTGAGTGCTTTTCACTCACCTCATAGTTCTAGCCGACCTGTGACAATGAGACTGTCACAGGTCGGCTCAGTAGATCGGGAGGTGAGCGAACACATACCGGGTTCGCTCACCTCTCGATCCTGTCACAGCTCTCTGCCGTAAAAGGGGAGGGGCTGGATTCCCCTCTCCGATCTGCCAGCGCTGACTGGCGGAACGGACGGGGGAGGGGCGGGTACAGCTGGCTCTGCCTCTAGATAGGCAGAGCCAGCTGTCACTCACGCAGCTGGGCGGATCCCGTAGTCTAAGTCAGGATCCGCTCTGGCTGCGGCGTCTCAGTATACCGCGAGCTGTAGCTCGCGGTATACTGAGCTTTGGGTCACGGGAGGACGCTAGTTTGTGTCCTCCCGTTACCCTAAGGAGAACTATGGGGAAAAGCCCTAACCCCATAGTTCTCCTTTAATAGGCAGAGCTGTATAATTCCTCCACTGGCAAACAGCTTCTCACCCCGTGGTCAGCTTGATGACATCAGCGTGTTAACTCCTCCTTCACATGTTTCGTCATGAAGACTTTCCAACAGTTTTTTAAAATAAAACAGCAAACTGAAAAGGAGATATTGAATGCAAAGGAGGTTGCCATCAGCTGTCCTGGGAGAGCGGCTCGCTAAGGATTTGAATCTGAGTGCAGTTTGGCCATTTAATAGTGGTCAAAGGAGTCTGGTGAGTGTATTGATTACACAGAAACACTAAGGATATCACACTAAGAAATACCTTTTTGGAATGTTGAACATTTGCACTTTATATATTGCTGACATATCCTCTTAAAGAGCCTTTTTTTTGTTTTTGTTTGAGACCAAGTTGTGGAGTTGCACATGTGATCTGGATCACAACACATTGCACATGCAGTTTTGAGATTGTATTGAATTTAACCATAGGGGAGGTTGCGTATTATGTTGGGGATATCACTAGGCACTTTATTGTTTTTGTATATTTATGTGTAAGTTGTTAGTTTTTTAGCGCAGTGACTTTGTCTTGAGATTGTAAAGAGTGACTTTAGGATTCACTTGTTTTCACTGCTGCCGAAACATTGCATTGAAAGGAAACCCCAAAAGCGCAGATTTTACACACAATTGCATGCACCATTTATTGCCAGAACACCACAACACGTTAGTGCGTCGCTGCACATTGCGCTGGGCTGCAATTCACATCTGTCACAAAGTGTGCTGGCTGCCATTCAAATGTACCAACATATTTAACAACATTAGCGTGAACTGGACCTAAGTATACGCATACGTACACACTATGGCAGATTTAAAAGGGTAAATCCACTTTCCCAGGTGAATCTGTGACAATGGAATTACCTCGTCCAATCTGGCCCCCTTTCCCCTCCCCGCTATACTTAACTTTCAGCAAACGCTCCTCCCTCTCCACCGGTACGGGTGTACTACCAATGAGATGCGCTTCTTAGCAAGGTCAGCAGCGCTTCTCATTGGTCAGAGCGGTCAGGTGACAGGGCTGCGCTACATTGCAATACGGAGTACGGATACTACACCCATGCCAGAGGAGGGGAAGGAGCGTTCGCCGAAAGGCAAGTGTAGCAAGGGGGAAGAGGGGGCCAGATTGGAGGAGGCAAATTTATTTTTCACAGATTGACCTGGGAAAGTGGACTTACCCTGTTAATCTAATTTGGTCCTCGAAAAGTGCTGACAGCTCACAAGCACTAATTGTCCACTCCACTGCCACTGCTCCCATCTTCCCCACAGCTTCTTACATCAGCCATCGATTATGTGACTCCAGCGTATATGCACCGAGCTCCTACTTTAGGGACCTTAGTATACACGGCATTGTGTATGCGGTGTACACAAAGCAAATCAAATCAAATTGGTAGCAAAAAAAGGAAAATGTGTTTTTGAACAAGCAAAGTAAAATAAGTAAAAATGAAAAAAGAAAAATGTCCCTCGTAGATAATTTTTTTTTAGCTTTACCCAACAGCAAAATTCTTCCATATCAGCGACTTGATGCAGTTACAGACAGCCAGGCATATAGCATTTTAAGTAGCGAGTCAGTGATACCAGCTAGTAAATTTTTCTTAGCACAGGTTCTCTTTAAATAACAAAAAAAATAAAAAAAAATAAAAAATAAAAATCACACATTTCCCCTTCTTCTGGTGCTCCACATGATGAGACAAACTAGTTGTCCTCTGTACAGTAAGAATTCTGTACGGTCGAGAAATGCAAAGCTTTCCAAAAGAAATTAATGCAGTTGTGCAAGAAATGAAGAGGCTTAAGGATAAGGAAAGATTTAGAGCTAACGTCCAAGATTACATTCAACATAAGAGAAACTCATTTCCCATATGTGCTCGGCTGGTGCCGGAATATTTAGGGAGCGGGCCGTTTACACAGATCTGTAACGTGATCGGATAAGTACACATAGACATGCTGCTTAATCAATATGCTTGTATCGCTCAGCTGTGCCGTTATGTTACTTTTCTATCGTCGCAAAGGAGATTAAGGTCTGTAACGGGAATATTTATCATCATGGGGATTTTAATCTCTTTTCTACTTCTGGCAAAAAAGACACAAAGGGAAAAAAAAACACTAACCCCCAGTAACGGAATTTAGTTCTTAGAAGCTTATTGTGTGTGATAGAAATGTTGAAGAAATCACAACTGCAGATGCTTCATGTTTTCATGTACAGGGACGAAAACAAAAAAACAGCCGCAGCATGTATGCAACTTTCATGCGGTCTGGGGAAGAGAAAGACCTCAGCCCAGTTATATGAAAATTGTATACCCCCCCCCAAAAAAAATCAACCATTTCAATAAAACAATTAAAAAAAAGTAACAAAAAAAGATGGATTCTACTTGATTGAGGGGTCTAAACACCTGGTCTTGAAGTGGTTAAGGAAGTTCCACCAGGTGACGAGGAAGCATGGAGCAAGCTTCCCAGCCAATCAGGAAGCCGGAGAGCAAGTCATTACCCGCCTCTCCGATTTGCCAGGAAGCCAGCTCCATACTCCCTGGTGACATGGGAGCATGGGGCCGGCTTACTGGCCAATCAGGAAGCCGAACAGCGTGTCATGCCTCGCCGCCTGGCTTCCCGATACCGGAAGTTACGGCATCGTGATAAATGTCGAAAAAATTTGGGCGAGTACGAGTATTCGCCCACATACTTGGTATCGGTGCATCCCTAAATTTACCTAAAGTTTTATTTTATTCTTGCATTTGCCCAGCGCTGGTCGTCATGGACCACTATCAGGACCCCTTTTTTTAGATCTTCCCATTGAAATCATTAGTGTATATCTAGGCAAAATGTTATTTACTTTTTTGGAAAGGTTAGACCCTTTGTCAAGTTATTTTCATCCCCATTACAGAGACTTGCCTCCATTTGTTCTGGTAACTATTTTCACTGAGAAATAAAAAAGTTGTCCGCAGAACAAGAGGGAAATCTTTTCGGATGGGGTCACGCACTTGGACAGATGTCTGAGAGGGGAATTACCCGAGCTTACGCGTATGTCCTCCAGTGAACACTTGTTTGGGCGCGGCTGTGGCCGCTGTCAGACAGTAGAGAGCCACGACTTTAGAGACAGAGCCGATTGGACCGGCTCTGTTCTGTGGCCGCTGTGATTGGTTATCACATGACATGAGTCATCCAATCATTACTTCCTAATGAAAACAAACTGCAGTAGCAGCAAAAAACAAAAATGCTCTGACCTGTATGTTAACCTTTTCACCTCCCTTATCCTGTACATCTATACATGAACCCCTTCACCTCCATCCTCCCACTGGATGCGACCGATACATTAACCCTTTCACCCCCTCAGTTTATAACCTGTACCATTTATTGCATCTTGTGCACCATTACCAAACTCACAGCAAAACCAGAGATCAGCATATCAAAATGCCCCAAGTTCAGGGTTTCCTGGGTCCCCAAAGACCCTGGGGTAAGGTTAAATGAGGTACCTAGAGGTGCATGCATTGTATTAATTTCATCATTTTGGGAAAGAGAAGGTTTTGAAGTGTAAAGTCACTTCAAAAGAAAAAGAAAAAAATCAAGCACAGTACTTTAAACACAGTGCATATTGCCCTTCATTAGAAAATAAATTAAATCAAAAAACACAAAAAGGCTTAAGAGGTCATTTGCGTTCTGAAATTGGCAATAGGCTTCATGCCAGGATTAAAATCATAAAAACACAAATCCCTCAGAGAAACATATTAGATATTAACCGCTTTTTTTAAATCTTAAGCAAGGCATCAACACAGGCAGAGCTCCCAATGAGATGATTTAGGAATAAAAATCCACAAATCTGCACAAGGAAAAATACTTAATTCTCCACAGGAAGATCAACGTAAAAAAAACTTGAATATGAGCAGCAACAAGGAGGAAAGAGGCTGTTCATTTTTCTAAGAATAACCATAAACAGGAGTTTAATCTGGGCTGGGGATATTAAGAAGAGTTTAAGTAAATATTAAATAAGGCCAGGGCTTGAGACTTTTACTGCTTAACCTAATTTGCTCACTTGGAAGAAAAGATTCACAAAAGAATATTAAAGCAAAAGCTGGAGCAGAAAACAAAACTATGATAATCTTAACCGTGCAGATGACCTACATAGATACAGCTCTGACCAATGGGAATGTACAGGTCTTCTTCACAGCACACAAATATATAATGTACACAAAAGAAAGAACCAGATCAACATAGAAAGAGTACATTACTTAACTTCAAAGGAAGTTAGTGGTTTTACATATATCTTCTACACGTATTAAGGCTAGGACTAAATAAAAATAAAGGGCTAAGGTAAAATAAAAATGTATATATGTGTATATATATATATATATATATATATATATAT
>NW_017306306.1:1352534-1367243 GCF_000935625.1 Nanorana parkeri
ATATATACATACATATACACACACACACACACACACAAAAATGCCCAGATACTAAAAACAGACACTGGCACTTTAAATTTTCAAATGGACTCAGCTGCCTGAGGTCCAGCGTTTGCTGAGGACCCCGTAGCGCCTTCTGACACTGCTTCCGCCACCCGCACATCTCCCCCTCCTTAGACCCTCCACCCAAGACAGAGCATAGCGGCAGCACAGAGTATGTAGCAAATTCATATACTATTCTGCATTGCTGTATAATGTATTGCTGGGATTTGTAGTCCCCTATAGCGGATGGTATTACTATAATAAGAGGACTACAAATCCCAGCAATACATTATACAGCAATGCAGAATATCAGCTATAGAGGACTACAAATCCCATAAATACACTATGCAGGAGGGATTTGTAATCCCTCTACAGCTTGAAGTCAGTGGCAGAACTACCTAGGTCCAACAAGTCACTGTACTAAAATCATTAAATCATCACTGGCCTAAAATCAGTATTGTTTTTAAAAAACTGTCACATGACACACACAAAAAAAAAGTATTGGTAATTGGCATCAGTGAGTACTTAACCCTTTCGCTGCCAAGCCCTCCGGAACATTTTTCAAATCAGCTGGCCAAGCCATTTTTGAATTTTCTAGTATCAGTACTCATACACGGTCTAGAAAAAATGGTATCGGTGCATCCCTGAACGAGTCAGAGCAGTAACTCTTCCCTAAATACGGCACATGTATGCCAGTGTAAATCCTGTATAATAATAATAATGTGTGTCCTAGCTGGTTGACTTGTATTTTGGGTGACCACTACATTGTAAGGTCTCTTACCTCATGTCATTGACATGCTTCAGCACTTCCCTCTGTCCCTTAAGGAGAGTGTCTAATTCCTGCTGGGAGGTCTGAGAAAAGAAAAATTTTAAACATTAAAAGCCATTATTCAATTACAGAGTCTCTATCAATATGTAAAGGTAAATATTAGCAGAAGTAGAAAAGCAAATTCATTCAATGCACATGAACAAAACTGGTCACAATTGAATCAGTTAAAGTGATGCTGACTGACGGCCGGCCGGCCTAAAAGCGCCTATGATAACAATTGTGCTCTAGTGCAGCAGCACTATACTGCCTGCAAAGACTTGTGTCAGAACTCAATCCCTGTGTAGCCCCTTTGATCCTTGGCACTGAGGAGCACAGAGTTTTTGCTTCTCCCCAAGATAAGATTTAAGAAAAACGCCAGGAATTATTTTTCATAACCCCGGCAGCGGGATACCGCCGCCCTCTAAGTGTTAACTGCTCATTTGTACCTAGGTTAAAAAAACAAAAACAAATTTATACTCGCTTGAAGCGAAGAGCCGGCATCTTCTAAAGCTGGCCATACATCTTACCATTATCATTCGATTTATTTCGTCATCAGGTACAGACTAATGTAGATTTCGATTATCGTTAGTTAGCAATACTAAATGGCGAATCTCGTCGATCGACAGAATGGATTTTCGTTTGCGCATGTGTAGTGTTCATAATAGAAGTCACCAGCACTCGATGGTGTGCATGAAGTAAAGCACTTTTTATCACAAGCGTCAAACAGCCAAAGTTTCGGGGCCACGCAGGTTCCCTTCTTCTGGGCTACAGTGACCTATGTCGCTTTACTTCTTGCACACATCATTGAGTGCTGGTGACTTCGATTATGGACTATCTGACACGGCACCATCCGTGTTGTCACTTCAAGCACCAAACTCTCATCCAAGGTCTGTACGTTATATGGAGTGCAGATGATTTCGTATTATCGATTGTGCAGTGTTCATGTTACGATTTTTTCATACGAAAATGCCACTAATCCATCGATTTTCATACGATTCGAAAAAAGTTCTCCAGACTGACCAATCGAGGAAATTCGGCCAGTTGTAGAGAAATTATGATCGTTCACTTCCCTCCAACTGGTTGATTATCGTACGAAAACCCGATCGTGGTCGTTTTTCGAACGATAATCACAAGATGTATGGGCACCTTTAGGCCGGTCCTTCCGATGTCTATCCCCCTCCTCTGCAGCCATCTAAGGCCCTGTAAGCGAACATGTTTGATGATTTCTGTGCACAGCGTATAGACGCTGAGCAAGATTCCAATACTGCAGGGAGGGGGAGACAGCCGGCCGGCTCGGAGCTTCGGATGAGTATAACTTTGTTATTTAGCACCTATTTTAGCACCAGACACAAACGAGAACGTAACCTTTGCGGTGCGGGGCTAGCCTCACTGCAAGGGTTAATACGTTTTCCTGGAGAACTTCTTTAATTGTTCTTTAAACATCACCCTTAGTAGCAGAAGTCCCACTCCCTATCATGCAACCCTCAAATGTCAAAGCTTCTACTGCCCATTAAGGTTCTAGTATTTGACAGAGAAATGACAGGGGCAAGGCATAATATAGGAAGGGATGGAGCTGTATCTCAAGGTCCTAAGACTAAGAATCAAGGGGCTACACAGGGACCAATTTGGAAGACTCACAGGTATTTGCAGGCACCACATGGTGCTGCTACTCAGAACTGATGTTACCGCAGGCACATTTTGGGCCAATTCAAGGGTCAATTTAATAAGCAAATTGTCAGAAGACACAATGGCCATATCTGAATATAAATATTCCAGAACTTCAGTATCCAAAAGATGTACCTGTTGGGCCTCGTTTCCTCCTCCAGTCTTAGCAATGGTTTCACTGACTGCATTCACATATCTCCGTTGTTCGTCCAGGATCATATCAAGCTGTCGGTTCAGCTGCTTAATCTCAAGGTGAATACGGTTCTGGCCTTCAAAGATCTGCCTAAGTTCCCGTTCATTGACTGACTCGTACATATCATCCACTATAGAAAGAGTAAAAGCAAAGTCAAACATGATCGCAGTATGACCTGGGCACGGTATAATTTTAGGGGGTTTGCTTTAGTGTAAAAGAATGGAAACTGGTGGAGTCACACGCCTGCTTCAAATTTACAATCTGCACTAAGAAACAAAGCTGGAACTTGAACATTCTACAATTCCTAGGAAAAAAATTGTATTACTACAGCGCATCTATAATGATATATGATCTTCCTCTGATGCTGTGTCATGTGACCAATGCCAAGGCACTTGTCACTTGATATCTGATAAAGGAGATAAATCTTGGTATCTACAGCACCGGGTATTGGGGTATAATGGCGACAATAGCTGTTGCATGGCTCTAGCCTATAATACAGAACAGAATACGACTGCATGTGATTGTATAGTGAAGAAGTGCAGTAAGTGCTTCTCAGGATTAGCTGTATGCTGGTGAAGCTGATGTGTGTGGGAGAAATACATGCCTGGATGTTCTTTAAGCTCTGGGTGGTCTTTCTGAAATTCGTCTTTCCTCTTATCAAGTTCTTGCTGGAAGTTGTCAAACTCCTCTTGGTACTTGTCCTTTTCTTCCTTTGTGATTTCCGTGTCTGCTGGAGGCTGAAAAATAACATCCCATTTCAGGTTCCCATATAAAATGCACATGCCACAGAAACAGCGACTGGCTTCACTGGAAGTCCCCACATTTCACTGTGTACATTGTTATTTAAGTAGAGCCCCAGGATTTATTTTATGGAGTAAGGCTGGGTTCACACCTGGGCGTACGGAATATGGGCGTTTGCCACCCGTTTTTACAGCGATTTGCAGTAAAAGAAATGCGCGACAAACGCACGATTACGAGCGCTATCCGGCTGTATCCTAATGGATACGCGCGGAAAATACGCTCCAAAGAAGCTCCTGTACTTCTTTGGGTGTAGGGCAATTTTCCCACGTTCCCAGGTGGGAACCATGCCTAAGGGTGATATAGGTAATCACACTTCCTGCCATGCTGTCCTTTCTAATAAACAGCTCTCTGAAAACTGTAAAGGGAACACAGTGGTACTGCCAAGCTGCTTCTGGTCCATGTTATTTTAGTGGCATTGGTGGTTCTACAAACATCTATTGTGACTGTTCATTCCATTTAATAACAAGGCACCAAAAGCAGAAGGTGCAAGGACAGGAAACAGTGAGACACATGTACTGTTGTGTTTGAGAGCTGTATATTACAATGGACAGCATGGAAGTGTGCAATTAAACACAATACACACAGAGTGATAAGGTGGTCAGCTTTCACAATTTTGCCATAGAGAGTGGTCAGTCTTATGTTTCTGCTGTAAACAGGGGCAGAGGGGGCATTTTTCAATAAATAGGATACATAAAAATTATTAAAGTATTTGTAAACCAAAACATGAATCTCTTCAAAAAGTCATTTCCAAGTTTTTAAAATCTGCAGCTTTCATTAATTGCCAAAATAAAACCTGGCGATCCTGTCATGAGCTGGTTACCACCTCCAACAACGCTCCGTTCACATGCTCTCCCAGTAGATATACCAACACACAGTACACACTGCTGTCACCATCCGAAACCCTCCCTGATAACTGTGACATGCATCTATCTGGTTTTCTGGTAAAAACATGTCATAGCAATATTTCTGTTAGTCAAAAAAAAAACAACTCACTTCATCTTTGCCGGGTTCAGTTAGCTGGAAAGTCAGAAAAGACAGCACATCATGATCATCTAATAGAAAAGAAAAAAAAATGTTTTACAAAAAAGTTACATATGACGAATATCTATATCAAAACAACACTTCCAATCTAAAGTCATAAGCCCTAAATGAATGTGTTCACATGAAAATGCATTTGTGTGTCCAAGAGGACAGAGCAAGTATAATGACATATGACCGACCTGCCAGGCCTCCTGTGGCTGCAGATATCCCAAAGAAGCCTTGCTGGGGCAGGATCATATTGTCCACTTTGGCACAGAACTCATAGTCGTCCTTGTCCGGTGTAAAGCCGTTGTTAATCATTACCTAGATTAGCGGCATGGAAAGAAAGTGTTCATGAAATAGATAAAGATGTTCTATTAATACCAGAAGCCACGAGCAGAAATACTCACTGATAAAGTCTTCTTATAGTAGACGATCTTCGCACGGACTGGATACGGCTTGTTTCGGAAATCTCTCTGACAAGAGGACAGTGCTTGTGAAGCTCCATCACTGCAAAGACATGCAAGCACATATTGATACTACCATTTCCAAGCACATATTGATATGGCAAAGGAGGAAACTTGACCAAGTGTTTTAAGAGAGAAGTAAAGCAAAATCTATTTTTGGCTTTACTTCTTTATTGGGTCACATAGACCTGCCATGTGACAGCTGCAGTGTCCCCCATCGGCTCAAAGTATTAGGAAAAGTATATCACTTTCTTCCAATACTTTTGCTTTAGGGTGGTCCGACACTAATGGATTTTTATTCTTTTAGGCTGCGGGCAGAACATCAAACCAATTTCCCGATCCTCGATAAACTGTATTGTATTCTGACAGCTGGCACCAGCCACCGTCAGAATACATGAACAGTAACTGTAGCCACTGTGCGGCGGGAAGTTTATAGCCGGCATCTTTGGCACAAGTAGATAAAGTGGTCAGCTCTTGTCATGCCTGCAGGGCCACCCACTGCAAGAATTTCGTCTGGTTCCTATTAAGAGGCATCCATTGATTTGCAATGCTGTGACATCCAATAATTATGCTGAAGCGAGAATGTTTTTGTTGTCTATCTCTATTGGGGAGATTTCACTTATCTTCTCCAAGTTCTGGCTGGTGTAAACTTAGGACGATTTTACTAAAAACTTTACCTGTTTCTCAACCTCTCAGCCTCTGCAACAACATACACAGGATTCCATGCCTTAGAGCAGGGGGAAGGCAAACTCCGGCCCTTCAGCTGTGGTGAAACTACAAATCTCATCATGCATCTGCTTCTGGGAGTAATGGCTGTGGCTGTCACAAAGCAAAGCCTAATGGGATTTGTAGTTGTACCACGGCTGGAGGGTTGTAATTTGCCTACCCCTGCATTAGATTTTGCATTGTGGTGAGAACAAGGCACTGTCACAGTGAGTAAGGACTTATTTTTCTCTGACTATGCACAATTCAGTGCAGACGGAATATTGACAACTAGGGATGCATCAATACCGATTTTTAGGTATCGAGTACAAGTACAGATTTCTATATTTCGGTACTTGCCGATACAGAATGCCGATACAGAATACTGATACTTCCGCTAGCATCGAGCCAGCCTCCCCGGCAATCAGGAAGCCGGGAGGCGAGTCATTACCCACCACGTGGCTTCCTGATTGGCCAGGAAGCCGGCTCCATGTTCTCTTGCGGCACTGCCGGTCAGAGGAAATCTCCCTCTGACCGGAACGTTCTGGTGTTGGGAAAGGTATCGGAGCATGAAGAGGGTGACATTGCAGACCTTGCAGTACTATAGTCTCTGTGCTAAGCAACTGTTTCTTTACATATCTTTGGACTGTTTTCTATTTTCAGGCCAAGTACATTTTCTGCGAGCACAGAACAAATGCATGCAGAAAGACAGTGGGGGGAATTTATCCAAACTGGAGCAGACAAAATCTGGAGCAGCTGTGCATGGAAACCAATCAGCTTCAATCTTCAGGGTGCTCAGTTAAGATTTGAAAATGAAAGAGAGAAGCTGATTGGCTGCCATGCACAGCTGCTCCAGATTGATAAACTCCCTTCAGTGTCCTTTGACTTCCTGTGCAATGAACTGGAATCTGAAACATTGTCATCAGCCTTTCCAGTTCTCTTTTGTGAACTAAAGAACACCTCCCCCTATGTTAAGATAAGGGGAGGGGGAAATGTCTGTAAAGTCAAAAGGAGAGCGGCCTTGGACAGGAAGTGTGGTACTGGTAGGGTTAAAAGGCTGAAAACAGAAAAACGAATGCAGCCAAAACATCAAGGAATGGTAAGCTGCAATATGTTACATTTGTGTTCTTGGGTTTACATTTGTCTTAATGGAGCAGAGTGTTATCAAAACATAGAGGGGAATTTATGAAAACTGGATCAGCTGTGCACAGCAACCAATCAGCTTCTCTCTTTCATTTTCAAATCTTAACTGAACAGCCTGAAGAGAGAAGCCGATTGGCTGCCATGCACAGCTGCTCCAGATTTTGATGAATTCCCCCCCATAATTTTGAGAGAAAAAAAAGTAAATGTCACTTTCCACTAATAAACTAAATAAGTCTAGGCATACCAAAAGCACTGTGGGTGATGTAATCACACAAACACAAGAAAAGGCTTTGGTGGGTAAAAAACATTCAGAGTCGATCTGCCCTTTAAAGTTACTACACAAGCATTACTTTTCAAGGTGAAAGACGAGAGAAAAACATACAAACTTACTTTTGATGATCATAAATGAGCTTTCCATTATTGCCCACAACCAAAATCATCGGATTGTTTTTCTACAACAAAAAATAAACACAATAAATGTTTGATATTTCCATGTTGTCATGGACAAACTAGGCCATGCAGTCATTATTATAATGATATAATACAGGATTTATATAGCGCCAAAAGTTTGTGCATCGCCTTACAACACCGAGGGCGACAGTACAGGGACAATACAATTTCATTACAATAGGGTTAGGAGGGCCCTGCTCGTGAAAGCTTACAATCTATTAGGTGGGGCATGTGATACAAAAGGTAATCATCAACACACAAGAGGGTCATTAACCCCTTCGTGACGGGAGACGTACACTGTACGTCCAGCCACAAAGGGACCAAATGACTTGTCACGTACACTGTACGTGACGAGTTATTTGCTGCTTTAGAGGGCTGTTAATCGCTGAGAATCAGCTTTTAACATTCATTAATGGCTGCCCTTACTACAGAGGCATTCATTAATGAAAGGGTTAACCTTTTTCAGACACCCGATACCTTAATATCGGGTGTCTGAGAGTCAAAGCAAAGCGGACACAGATGCCGGCTTTTGCCGGCATTCTGACAGCTCGTATAGATCGAGAGATATCTCTCTCAAGCTATACTGGCTTTTTTTTTTTTCTTTCATGAATAGATACAAAATGTGTCTATTCCTACAATGTATCTATTCCTGGAAGAAGAATGTTTGTTTGCTGATCGTTGTTGCAACAATCAGAAAACATTTAGTAACAGCTGAATCCTGAACTGCTGCAGGATCAGTGTCACTAACTTATTATCGGCTGTTCTGAAGTTTGAAGCAGCCTGATAATAACCAAAAATTTATTAATTTATCATGCAGTAACAGTGAGATTAATTCACAAAATCTGCTTGATATAATTAAATAAATAAAATAACATTTTTAAGTTAAAAAAAAAAGTGAAAAGTGTAAAAAAAAAAAAAAATTGTGAAAAGTGTAAAAAAAATAAAAAAATGTGTAAAAAATAAAATAAAATAAGGGACAAATAAATGAATGTATTTATTGCATTTTTTTAGCTGTGCTGGTTTTGTAAAAAAAATACTACAAATCAAAACTGGGAAAAAAGTGTTTTTTTTAAACGGTTTTTTCCTCTTTTTTTATATTTTATTTGTCCTAAGTGAGGCGTTAGACGCACATATGTGATATAAATATGTAGCCCTATCTGTCCTCTAAAAAACAATATATAATATGTGTGGGTGCACTTTGTAAGAAAGTATATTACTGACGTGGAAGAATCACACAGCAAAAATGTCAAAAGTGTGGCAGTCATTTACGAACAGAAACTAAAAACAAGCTCAGTCATGAAGGGGTTAAAGCGTATTATTGCATGTAATATTTTCATCACAATGGGGTCTATTCACTAAGCTGCCAGAGGGCAGCCGAGTGAACAACCAACCCCAAGTGAAGTGAGCCGAACACTGTTCGGCTATTCACTTCAGGCTGGTACGGCTGATTTCAGCCGTCTATCGGCTGAAATCAGCCGTACATCGGCTTGCTTCACATGGCTTCGGGTCGGCCAAACATGCTCAGCATATTCGGCCGACCTGAAGTGCAGAAGTTCGACTCAGCCGATCCAAAATCTGGATCGGCTGAGCCAAACCTCCGGCAGGCTACTCACTGCTGTTCGGCCTATTCTCATAGATGCCGAACAGCAGTGAGTGAATAGCCAAATGCAGCTGAGCGGCATTCAGCTCGGCTGTTCAGCTCAGTCCCTCAGAGGGACCGAGCTGAACAGAAAAATAGTAAAAAATAAATAAATAGAAAACGGTTGTGCGCAGTTAGCAGTGACAGCTAGCTCCGCCCAACTGTTTTATATTGTCCGGCGGTTCTGCTGCCGTAAAAAAAAAATAGGATTTTGGTACTCACCGTAAAATCCTTTTCTCTCCGTTCATTGAAGGACACAGGGAACAGATCGGAGATCATGTACTGTAGGGTAATATCGCCACCTGCAGGAGAAGGACGCTAGGCACAAAAAAACTAAAGACCAATTACAGCCTAGGGGCGGCCCCTGCCGGTGGCCAAACCCCCCACCTACCTTCGGCTCGACTGAGTCGCTCGGCTACGTTCGGGAGCTGTACGGGCTATAGTGAATAGCCCGTACAGCACCCCTTCGGTTCTACCGAACCAAAGGGGTCCTGGGGCCGAAGCTGGCCGAAGCTACGGCTAGATCCCTCGGCTGCTTCGTGAATAGACCCCAATGTGTTATTTGCCTCATGTTATACATTTAAAATCTTGTTCTCAATTATTTAAAGGGTTTTACTGCAAAATTTGCTTATTTACTAGATGTTTTTATACTGAAGAACTATGGCCTGGCAGTTAAAATTTGCTCTTCAGCACTTAAGTCCAACAAATGCCTCTTGATCTGCATAGTTACATAGTTAGGTTGAAAAGAGACACGTGTCCATCGAGTTCAACCTATAGAGATCTGCCAATGATGTCCACCTAAAACAGCTTTCTGTGATAGGGAGGCAACAATGCTGCACTGCTCCTGAATTCAGAGCAAAGTTGTCACTCTCATGTAGGCTGTGCCTGCTACCACTACAGGGGGGGGAGAGAAGATGTTGCAGGGGGCGTGGCTATCAGCATTGTCATGGCTGATCCACAAGCCTGTAGCACCTGACCACACCCAGTCCAGCCCACTGCTTTCTGGATTGACAGCTCTGCCTCTGCTGCTGAAACCCTCCCATTGTGAGCTGCAATGTCTAGGAGTGAGTGAGTGTGTGAGACACAAACGAGAATGTGCTCGACTCAGGGGAAGTAAAGGAAGTTATTTCTTTACTTTACAAGTCTCGTGCATCACATAGTAAATTAATTTTGGACTTATTTTGACCTTTAGATGCACTTTAAAACACTGCCACCTTCTGGTGGGCATGAAGTGTGAGGTTCCATGGTGTCTATTGAGGAGGAGTGCAGAAAAAGGTGTTTTAGGGGGTAATAAAATAATTTATGGAATGAGATACAAATTCAGAAAAAATATTTGTGTGCAAACAAAATATACTTATGAGAAGAACAGCTCGTGATAAAACAAACACAACTAAGTTAAAATAAGCAGCAAAATGAGCTTGAAGGCCCGTTAAGAGTTTCCATCTGCTGAAGCAAATGGCTCCAGGTTGAACTTGGATGTGTTAAGTAGGGACATACTAAATGCTACCAGTGCCAAACTGTTCATATCGTATGCAGACTCTTTATTAGAGCTGGATTCTAGGATAAGCAGAAACAAACCCTTGTCATGGGACCCCCCAACACCACCACAAGGGTTAATTGCCTGTTAAGTCTAAAGTAGAGGAACAAGTTGTAATACCTACTTTACTCTTTGCTTCATCGCTCCTATGCTCTAAGTTGTGGATGGGTCCTAGCCCTCCTCGTGTACAATGCAGGGCTATTGGTCCGCATTGTACTTGAAGAACTCTGCACAAACTATTGTAATCCCGGACTGCAAGAGTTAAGTGCTCATTTATGTCTAGGTGCAACAAGAAAATACTCGCCTGAATGTCGCAGCTGGCCAGCTGTTACCGTGCTCCCTTCAGCCTGCCTGTCTCCCCTGCTGCAGCGATAGCGTGTCCCTCGGCATCCTCGCGTCCTATACACTGTGTATAGGATGTGATGACTCACAGACCTTAGACTGTATGTATGTATGTATGTATGTATGTATGTATGTATGTATGTATATTACACATACAATGGACAAGGACACACACACAGACACCACACACAAACCTCACTTCTGCATCTAAGGGATAACAATGTTAGAGTGTAATTAGGAGGCTTATAGCTGTAAAATAAAACAAGTTCTGGAGTTCGAATGGTCAATAACATGACTGAGCTACTAAAAGTCACCTGTATGGTTTGAGAGCTTAGTGGTGTGTTCTCTTTAGGTTTCTATTAGGATTATCTCTGGGACTGTATTAGGCCGTGTATGAAAAAGGAGTTCCCAGACCAGTTCTACCTCTTTGTGATCACAGTGGCTAGGTAAAGCAATTTTAATTACAGGTTGTATAACTTTAATTCTGCTTCACCCTGAACCCGTGATGGCTTACTGGCCTTCTATTCAGCACGGAATGATTAAATATGTTTTATATACACGGCAGCAGTGTAAGCAGCTCTCAGAGAGGAGGAAGAGGGATTACTAGAACACGTCCTAGACCAGTGACGGCTAATGTGTTCCCAAACTGCAACACAAAATCAAATGTATTGATGTCAAAGTGCCAATACTAAAAATAAGTTTGGTATTGTGTTTAAAAAAAAACATTCAGCATCACCGACTTAGGCAAAATAGGGAAACATACATAGTCAAACATGTATACACTCAATAAAAACACACATCACACAAGTAAATTAAACAAACACACAGCACGCACAAAAGTCAATTCGTTTCGGGATTCGGACGAAATTCGTTAGCGGTAGTCTGGGCGAAATTTCGTTGCAGCAAAGTGACAAGGAAAAATAACTTTTTTTTAGTGTGCAGAAGAGGAAAAAAAAAAGTGTGAGGTTCCCAACCAATTCATACCAGACCCTTTAGGTCTGTTAGGAATTTTAAGGGGGAACCCCAGCCCCCCAAAAATGGGAAAAACATAGGGTCCCCCCTAACATTTCTACCAGACCCTTGATCCAAGCACAGGCCCGGCAGGGAACGGGACACACAAACACAATCGAGCGCCCCTCCCCTTGCGCCTTACCAGGCCACGGCGTGCCCTTGGCATAGGGAGGGTGTCCCCATGCCAAGGGGGACAAGGGCAGGGGGGGCTTATTTGCATCGGGGTACCCTTTAATTAAGGGGCACCCAGATGCCTTGCCTTGTGAATGAGTAAGAGGAACTAAAGGGTTAAAATTCAAAGTAAATAAACCACACTTTTAGAAAAAATCCTTTGAGTAAATTTTTTACTATTCCTTCAATAAAAAAATAAAAAAAAGAAGGTAATAGCTCCATCGATGTAACCCAGCGTCAATCATGATGCACGACGCCCGCCGAAATAAAAAAAATGTCCCGCTGCACGATGATCGTCCGAACCTGATGAAGACTCGCCGCAAAATGACTTTCATGCCCGAAGCTAAATAGGTGGGCGGAGCGAGCCGTACTGTCACGTTTCGCTCCACCCATTTGACATTCTCAGCTGTCAAATACTGCATAGCATTCGGGAGCTCCCGAATGCCATTCGGGTCTGTGAACCGAGGTGTCATATGAAAAGTATTAGGACATCTCAGCTCACAGACCCGAATGGCAATCGGGAGAGCACCGGGTCAGGGTTGTGGGGAAGGGGCCCTTGTCCCCCATCGGCATGGGGACACCCTTATCCCGATCATCCCACCCCTTTTTTGCCCTGCCGGGCCAGTGCTCGGATCAAGGGTCTGGTAGGAATGTTAGGGGGTACCCCCACGTTTCCCCCCCATTTTTGGGGCTTGGGTTCCCCCTTAAAACTCCTACCAGACCTAAATCCTTCGAAATTCATTTGCATCCGTTATTTCTGTAATTCGGAATTTGGATACATCCGAATCTCTGAAATTTCCATTTGTAATGAAATGAATCGCACATGTCTAAAGTGTGCAGGCCCCTCCTGCTGGTGATCCATCCAGTGATAACTAAAAGATCTATATAGAGAAATCAGGACCTCCTTCCTCCTGCTGGTGATCCCTCTAGTGATAACTAAAGGGCTATATAGAGGTATCAGGACCTCCTTCATCATGCTGGTGATCCCTCTACTGATAACTAAAGGTCTATATAGGGGAATCAGGACCTCCTTCCTCCTGCTGGTGATCCCTCTAGGGATAACTAAAGATCTATATAGGGGAATCAGGACCTCCTTCCTCATGCTGGTGATCCAGCAAGGCCACACTGTTCACATTTGCAATAATCTGAAATGAGCATCCCCAAGCTTTCTGTAGCTCTGTGCAATACCCCCAATATTGTACTCCACAACAGGATTCTTTTTGCCTAAGTAGATTAAATATGCATTTAGAAACATTTTAAACTGCAATGAAAACAAACACCATGTCTTCTATATGCCCACAGTTACTGCATCGAACTGAAGACAGCTACATTCTACATGCAGATATTCGTCATTCACCGAGCTGCAAATCAGATAGCTGTACAATCCCCACATACATCACTTGGATGATTCACCTTCATTGCTAATAGAAATAACAAAGATACGAACAAGG
Organism: Nanorana parkeri; assembly: GCF_000935625.1. Classification (NCBI taxonomy): domain Eukaryota; kingdom Metazoa; phylum Chordata; class Amphibia; order Anura; family Dicroglossidae; genus Nanorana; species Nanorana parkeri. The sequence goes on from NW_017306306.1 coordinate 1,365,977, forward strand.
AATGAAAAAAAATGATTAACTATAGCAGATAACCTAATTTACACACTGAATTCAAATGGAAAATGTATATTTAAGTAACTTAAGTGTTTACAAACAGCATAATCGTCCCTTATTGCTGAGGGAAAAATGTTGTACACAAAAGCAGAGTGTCTGTAAAATAGCTTCATTTCTCACATAGCTTCTGAAAGATTGAATTCCAACATAAGTACAGTCTGTATGCTTTAATGTAGAAAATGTGTGAAGGTCGGTATGCAGTGCCACTCAAAGCTACTGATGTCTATTCACTGTCTGTATAACAGAGTCACTTCCGCCATCACGCTGAGTGAAATTTAAGTGAAAGCAAAGAACTAGATCAACTAATTGTACGCCATATTAAGCTGCTGATAACTCCTTTCTTGCAGACATAAGAGATGTAAATTGGTCTAAAGCAACCTTTCAGCCATTATGTAAACAAGCTTTGTCCCTTGTGTAGCCTGGAACGCGGTATGAATATACCAAAGTGCAACAAGCAGAGCAAACAAACCTTTCCATCGTTGTCAAAGGAATCAAAGAAAATCCCCACGCCATTCCAGGAGTCAGCAGACCCGTATACTTCGCCTTCCAGACCCTGCGTTGCTGTGTACCATATAGCCTGCACACACACAAAATATATAAGACAACAGATTATCAAAAGAAAGTCCACACTTTGCTTACAGAAAAGATCCACACACATTTCATCAGCTGGGGGCCCAAATCATTGCAAATTATGTAGGACTGCCAAGGTTAACTGCTTGTAGAGAAGGACAAGCAGTTAACCTTGGCAGTGCGGGGGTAGCCCCCCCCCCTTTTTTTTTAATATACCCGGAGATGGGGTTTTAGCATTTTTCCTCTAGTGTCACCTTTCCACTATAATAGTTTTAGATGGGGAATGGCAACTGAATGTACACACCACAGGCAGTGACTGGGAGCAATATCCAGGAGGCTATTGGCCATTTTAAATTAATAAACAGCAGGCTGGCAATTACACCTGCCCACTGCCTGCTGTCAGTCAAAAGAGGAGGGAACTAAAGGAGAAAGGACCTCCTCTGCTGATTTAGAGAAGGCAGTGGGCAGGTGCAGCAGCGAGTCTGCTATTGGCTATTGCAATTTGAAATATTTCTCCCAGCCGTTGGATGGGAGACTTGACACCGGCTTTCTACTCCTGGCAGAAGTGGGGGCACGGGGGAACAGCGGAGGAATATGGGGGGCAGTAGTTGTCTCTCCTTCTTGCTGGGTGCCAGCTGCAGCG
>NW_017306306.1:1367257-1372597 GCF_000935625.1 Nanorana parkeri
GATTCTTATTATTAGTTATGATCGATTAGATCGATTAGTTGTTGCAGCCCTAACCTGCACTTTATTTAAAACCGATAGTATTTACATATTATTGCTTTTATTTAAAATACAGAATTAAAAGATATTTTGCGGCGTAAAATAAATTTTTGGACGTCAAACCTAAAAATTGTATTTCGTGCAGCTCTTACAGCATATGGGGAGACAGTACAATTACAATAGAATACCATGCAAAAGGATTAGAAGGACCCTGCTCCTGAGAGCTTACAATCTGCAAGGCGGGTCATGTGATACAGAAGGTAATAGCTATGAGGGATGAGCTAATTGAAGAAGTAGATGTGCAGTTTTTAGGAAGAAGTGGAATAGGCTTCCCTGAACAGATGAGTTTTCAGTGACTGACTAGGATATCATCGAATCAGTTTCAGTAGGGAGTTCCAGAGGATGGGAGAAGCTCTGTAGAAGTCCTGGAGGTGAACATGGGAGGAGGTGATGGAGTTAAACAGCAGGCGATCTTGGGAGGAGAAGAGAGGATGGTTTGTATGACATTTGGAGAGAAGGATGGAGATGTAGTCGTGGTGGAGTTGTAGATGGCTTTGTATGTTAGTATTTTGAATTTTTTGCATTGTGCTATTAGAAGCCAGTGGAGGGATTAGTAGAGGAGGGTGACAGCCACTGACTGGTTGGTTAGGTGGATGAGTCTATCAGCACCATTCATGATAAATTGGAGGGATAGCCTAGTAGAGGTAGGCCAATGAGAAGGGAGTTGCAGTAGCTGAGGTGAGAGCTGACGAGACAGTGAATTAGTAACTTTGTGGTGTCATTTCTTAAGAAAGGACGAAGTTTGGAAATGGTACCGAGATTAAGATGGCAGATTTGGTCAATGATTGGATGTGGGGCCTGAAGGAGAGTTCAGAGTCTAGAATTACACCTAGGAGTCAGTAGAGCTGGCTCCCCAAAAAGTCCTGCAGGCTCCTGGATTGGACAGCCTGGCTCCTGAATTCCATGATGGGTATTTTTATGATCATGCAGTTTATTTATAATAAAACCCTTAGGATAGGCCATAATGTGTGGGCATCATCACATTAAATCCTTTACCTCACTAACGAGTCACACAGCTTGACTTGTATTTTCAAACATTGTTAACAAAAAATCCAATGCTTATAAATCACAGAGAATCAGGAAAAAGATAAGATGGGAACGTACCAGACCATCAGCGCCTACTCGCCCGCGTCCGGTTACCCGAAAGGTCACTTCCACCTCCCAATTGTTAAAGCTTGGGGCTGTTTTCGTCCAGGCAGATCCTTTCTGACTCTTCAGGGACGGGGTAATTCTGATCTGATCAGCGCTGGGAATGGCATCTAGAATGGCAAAAGTAGGCTGGGTTACCAACGAGGAAAAATCAGAGCTATAGCCAACCAGATACAATGCACTGAAAACACATGAAAGAGTCGTTTGTTTCATTAAGGCTTATGGCAGGGCATGAGAATAAAAATGGAGGTTTTAGCAAATGTGACCAATTAGAACAATTGTTTCTTTTTCCCATAAAAGTAAGGTGATACCTAATGGTCCGGCAATCACAACAATCTAATTTTCATTTAGATGAATCTGCCAAAATGAGCAAAAGTTCTGATCTTAAAGGGGAATTATGAGGCGAGTGATTTTCACTCAACCTCATAGTACGAGCCGACCTGTGACAATGAAACTGTCACGTCGGCTCAATAGAAGTGAGCGAACACATACCGTCGCTCACTCACTTCTCGATCATGTCCCAGCAGAGAGCCGTGACCGTCACTCACGGCTCCCTGCAGGGATTCCCCCCTCTGATCCTCCAGCGCTGACTGGCGGAATGGACGTGAGAGGTACAGCTGGATCTGCCTCTAGATAGGCAGAGCCAGCTGTCACTCAGGCAGCTGGGTGGATCTTGACAGTAATGTTGGGATCCGTCCCGGCTGCGACGGTAGCTTGCTATATACTGAGCTTTGGATCACGGGAGGACGCTAGTTTGTGTCCTCCCGTAACCCTTAGGAAAACTATGGGGAAAAGCACTGACCCCATAGTTCTCCTTTAATGAGTGCTTTTCACTCACCTCATAGTTCTAGCCGACCTGTGACAATGAGACTGTCACAGGTCGGCTTAGTAGATCGGGAGGTGAGCGAACACATACCGGCTGGATTCCCCCCTCCGATAGCGCTGACTGGCGGAACGGACGGGGAAGGGGGCGGGTACAGCTAGATAGGCAGAGCCAGCTGTCAGTCACGCAGCTGGGCGGATCCCGGCACAATTGTCGGGATCCGCTTCAGCCGTGGCGTCTCAGTATACCGCGAGCTACAGCTCGAGGTATACTGAGCCTAGGGTGACGGGAGGACGCTGGTTTGTGTCCTCCCGTTACCCTAAGGAGAACTATGGGGAAATGCCTTAACCCCATAGTTCTCCTTTAAGTTCCCTCCGCAGCCATTTCCAGAGAGCTTCACTGACAGTGAGGTGTGAGGCTCCATGGTGGCAACCAAGGAAGATCTCCTCATCTGACTGCCCCAAAGATTTACATGACCGTGCAGATTTCTCCCCAAACTGCATTTTGTTCTTTTATTATATCCAGCCAAAACTTTCTCAGTTTTGGATAGAGTGAGGAACCAGTCAGATTTATACTGTAAATCAGGGCTTTAATTCATCAGCAGGAAGTGAGGAAAGTATGTGTTTGAGGATCATCATTTTATACCCCCTTTCTCACCGGGGCGGTTCGGTCGCGCGGATCCGCCGACATGAACGATCACATACATTGCTATGGGGACAGTTCATGCAACCGCGCGATCCGAACAGACCTGCCCGAACTGCTCCTTGCACTGAGATCGTGCTGATCCACAACCGCCCTGGTGTGAATGGGCTTTAAAAGGTGTGTTTGTTGATATTTTAAAGATATGGGTAAAGTTTCTCTTAAGTGTTCTTTCCTGTAAATCTACCTGGGTGCACTTGGGGCCCCAAAATTTTAAAAAAACAAGAAAAACAATATCATGTGTCTTTTGGTGCTAAAGTTTCTATGTCAGGTTCACTATCTGTCTGGTAGTTATTCATTAGAGGAGACAATTCCCTTTACTTGCAAGTCCTCTCTGCCAAGCACATAAATGATGCAATTAAGTCTCCTGCAAAAATAAACACTGATTTAGTGAATCCTTATAAACCAGTTACTGAAATGAGTATAAAAACTATCCAGACCAGCAACGCAGGTAACTTTTTGACTTAATTTGCAAAGCGCACAGACTTAGTACAAAGATAAACAGTGGTGTACAAAGTGCAGAAACCCGATGTCACTGCACTCGTGTCACCAAAAGACAAATTGCTGGATATAAATCCTTGGTTCTCAACTGGTGGGTCGTGACCCAAAAGTGGGTCACCACATGCCTTCCACTGCACAAGGTGAGAGGCTCCTCTGCCTCCCCCAGTGCAGCACTGTCAGTTCTCATACCGAGCAGCCATTCAGAATATGTTGCCTGGTGCCGAGTGTCAGTTTGAGGTGGGATGGGGCTATGGCCGCGAGGGAGCTTCACCCATACATGCATTGCTTACAGCTCCCTCATGTGCCTTGTAGAAGTGCCTGGACTGGAGTGACATCACATTCTGGCTCCCGGCACCTCTACAGGGCGCACAAATGAGCGGTACAAGCAATGCACATATGGATGGAGCTCCGTCACAGCACAACAGCCCACACTGGACACCAGGCTGAGGATCCACTCCAGTTCTTCTAAGATAGGGAGACTGGGGGGGGATCTTAAAAAAAGAAAACTCATTATTTTTGGAGTGTATATAAAAGGTCTGTGAGATTGTGTCTATGGTTGTGCTTGTCATTCAATGTTTTTGACGGCCTATTCAAAAAAGTACAGGGATTAACACACTGTACCGCGCAATCACACCTACCGCGTATTCTGGTGTGGGAAGCTCGTTGCATTGCCATTCATTTGAATGGCACCCAAAAACGCACCTCCCACCCACACTTCGTAAGCCCGCACCGGAACAATGGCATGCTTTCCATTGCAGTGTGACTGGGTCACCACTGACCGAGCACAAATGTGGGTCCTGAGGTTACACAGGTTGAGAACCACTGATATAAATTATTGCACTTCTCTCTCTATACTAGTAAAATGAAGTCATAATTATAAAAGGGGTAAATTAAAAAGTATTCATAAACAAGTGAGTATTGTTCTAGGGCTGCAACAACTAATCGACATAATCGATTATTGAAAAAGTTGTCAACTTTTTCAATAATCGATTAATCGGCTTCCGATCAGTTGGCCCTGTTCACGGCTCCACACACGCTGCGCGCCGCACCTTTTCCCCACCTCACGCTCTCCGCTGCCAGACCCGCCCGCATCCACACCGCACCTCCTCCCCGCCCGCCCACATCCACGATTGGCACAGGGACGCGGGGAGATGTAGTAAGGAGGAGCAGGTGTGGGGGGATGACAGCCGCTGATAGACAGGTCCGATCTCAGAAGCAAGTTGCTGGAAGACTGCTCAGGTAAGCCTGCACTTCCCACACATGGTGCTCTGTAATGTATTGCTGGGATTTGTATTCCTCTATAGCTTATGGTACATTGTGCTGTATATTATACATAGGAATACACATCCAGCAATACATTATACACTGTATGTATAATGTATTGCTGGGATTTGTTGTATTCCTATATAGCTGGTGATATTCTGCACTGCACTGTATAGAGGACTACAAATCCCAGCAATAGTACATTATACAGCGCAATGCAGAATACCACCAGCTATAATGTACTATTGCTGGGATTTGTTGTAGTCCTCTATAGCTGGTGATATTCTGCATTGCGCTGTATAATGTACTATTGCTGGGATTTGTAGTCCTCTATAGCCGGTGCAATTCTGCATTCATTGCTGTATAATTTTACACTTTCCTTTTCACTATATTGCACACCACACTATTTTTTTCCACCGCTCCAAGCTTGCTCCTGTGATGGACTACAATCTCAATACAAACTAGTAGTCCCATCACTGGAGCCATTTTTAATTTTTTTTTTATTGTTTATCCGATTAATCCAAATTAATAATCGGCTAACTAATCGATTTTGAAAATAATCGTTAGCTGCAGCTCTATATTGTTCACCATTTTCCACCACCTAAAATGTCTTTTTTTTTTGCTGGTCTCATCCTTTGTCTGTTTTGCACATGAAAATTCATAAATGCAAAAATAATAATTGTAGTCACCCCAGTACTCTAAATGATGGTTTGTAATGTATGTATGTATGTATGTATGTATGTATGTATGTATGTATGTATGTATGTATGTATGTATGTATGTATGTATGTATGTATGTATGTATGTAT
>NW_017306306.1:1372873-1377214 GCF_000935625.1 Nanorana parkeri
TGCATGGGAAAAACTCTTCCCTGAGGCTCTAACAAACCTCTATAAACTCTGTCTTGTACAGACAAATTTTTAGGGGGATCAGGGATCTGCTCAGTGGTGTATATGGCCTGAAGCAAGTAATCCATATCCTCTAAGGAAAACAAATGCCTAGACGGGCGAGACTCAGCAGATTCCTCAATGGTCTCACCCTCCTCCAGAGAACTTTCTGATCCGGAGCCAGAACCTGACACTGCTCTATCCAAATCCTCTGTGAAAGAGAGCGGTTTCTGTTGTACCCCTGAGGTACTAGGAAGACTGGCCCCTGCCCCCATAGGAGCACTAGAGGTGGATGGCAACATATCAGCCATAGCACTCTTAAAAGATTGGACTGTAGCCACCATTTCTGTCTTCATACAATCCAGAAAACCTTTAATAAAACTAGTGGATCCCAGTAGGGTGCGGTTTGGGTCGCAACTTAATGACCAAGGACAAATGTGGGTCCTGAGGTTATACAGGTTGAGAACCACTGGTTTAGGGAGTACCATCATTCACGAAGTTTTAAAATATAGATGAGCAAAGTACGACAGTGAAATCCCATTCTTTTAAATTGTTCCTGTTCACAATGGGCGCCCAGGCACCTGTATAGCTCAATGCCTAAATCTCAAAAAGGTACATGAGCTACTTTTGAAGCAGGACAGGGCCTTTTTGCCACCATAGACTTCAATGGAAGGGTTTTTTAAGGCTATGCAACCATCTCCTTCTCCTAGTACCTAGCATTTGTTTGTCAGAAACTAAAATGCTCAAGCCTGAATACACCTGAAAAATGCTCAAAAACACACAAATAAAAATGCTGCAAATTGCCTGTAAACGCTCACACTCGGGGGGGGGATGTAGACTTATGTTGGGTATACACGCGTAGATTTTCACAGGAACGTTCATAGGAAAAATCCTGTCAGTACGTTCCAAAATATCATCCGAGTCTTGGCAATTGCTGCTCGAACGTTCGCTTGATTTTCGTTTTTAACATATGGTTTTGTAAAGAAAATATTTCAACATGCTCTTGTGAATTTTTTCGTCACTGCGGTCAAAATCGATTGATTTCAATGCATCAATAAATAGAAAGTCGAACGAATGTTCTGGAATCGATTTAGTTCAAAATCCCAACCGTGTATACTCTACATGAGACAGTTGTGACCAGAACAGGTGCCCCCACTGAATGATTTCCCCTCACCTGCTGTTCTGGGAAGAACGCTACAATTCTAGATTTCCCATTACCTTCTTTCCATGTGACAATGGTGACCAGTACAGAGGGGTGAATCTCCCCTATTGGGACACAGACAGAGGATCTAACCTTGCCAAGTTTTCCCTCGAGAGACTTTACATTTGCTCTGCTCATCATTCTTCCCAAAACATTAAAAAAACGTTTTTAGCTAAAACAAATACAACTGGAAGCTGTAATATGTGCACAGTACACCTTGTTAATACCGTTGCTCACATCTCCTGCAGATTTCTAGTTGTTTTCTAAGCCAGAGTCCACAAGCTTGCTCAGTACAAATATTAGGATACTGACACCGCCGGCATGGCAAATAGGGACACATCAGCATTAGCAGTTTATCAGATCCAAGGGGAACTGAAACCACCACGTGTCACATAATGCTGCAGAGCCGACACCGAAGGAACCTCAACAAGAGGAACGCTGCTAGAAAAAAACAAAACCACAATGATACAAATTCACGGAAAGAATATGTTGTTCTGTTAAATGTGTAATATAATAAGAATGTACCCCAAAGAAAAGCCACAACCTGGTGACTGGAGGCACAAAGTCACAATGGGGACTATTTCTGTAGCAGCTGTTGGCTTAGACATATATTCACTTTTCACACGGTGGTCCGATTGGGTCCGCTGTCAGTTGATTTATCGATTGAAAGAGCCAGACAGAAAATTATTGACCAAGAACTGACTACAACCAGTCAGCTGCAGTCACTGTTTGGGAATACTGGCAGAAGCACCCGCTGCTCACAGAATACAATAGCCTAGCAGGGAGGATTCCTCCATCCACTGGTTAGCATGAATGGGGAAATCGAGCCAAACCTTTTGTGGAACTGGGGGTCCCAAGGGGGCCACACACTGGTCGAAGTCATACAAAATTCAAGCAATGTATGGCCCGCATGACACCAGCAAACCAATATGACAAAACACGTCAAAGTTCAGTGAACCTTCATTTTTCAGAAGTCACTTAAAAGTAATGTGTATATATACACACACACAGTCAGAGTGTGTGTGTGTGTACACATACAATAAATCCATCTATCCATACACGCTCATTGGAGGGATGGACAGGTAAGGAAGCGGGCTCTTTAGAGGCAGATCCAGCTGTCAGACAACCAGGTGGACCCTAACAATATTTGGAATCCTTCCTGGCTGCAGTGCGGCTCGGCGCTGTCAGCATATAGCAGGCAATAGCCCGCTATATGCTGAGTTTTGGGTCACAGGAAGATATATGAAAGGTCCTCCTGTGACCCAAAAGAGAAGTAAAGCCATAAAAAGGTTTGGCTTTACTGCGCTATAAAAACGGAGAGGTGATCAATGGCAGCCATCATACTATTCCCAGGACAATCATAGTGCTCATTTGTGGAAGTGTCAGAACGGAGACCTTCACATCAGTCCCCAGTAATGCTCAGCGAGAGATTCCAACACCAGATCATCAGCATTTACCTACAGCAAAACCCAACCCAGACAATTACTTAAAGTGTATCTAAACCCGAGAACAAAAATGTCATATATTGCAGCTTTCCAGTTCTTGTATTGGGTGGCTGCATTAGTTTTCATTTTACATCCCAAGTTCTTTCTCTGCAAGTACAGAAAACACCTCTTGGCCTTGCCAAAAATTCAGTGTCCTTGGCACTTCCTGTGCACTGAGCTGAAACCCAAAACAATCTTATCTTTATTTAATCTTTCCCAGCTATCTTCTGTGAAATACAGACCTCCCCTCCCCCATATATGTCTTTGTAGTCACAAGAGGGAAAGCAGCCTCATTATAATTATTATACAAGGTTTATATAGTGCTTAAAGTTTGCACAGCTCTTTACAATATAAGGAGGACATTACATTTACAAGACAAGATGGTAAGGAGGGCCGTGCCCATGGGAGCTTACAATCTAAAAGCCTTGTGTGACAACTTTGCATCTCCATAGACAGAGTATGATGAGTGAGCGTTGTCACCCTAGGACAGAAGTGTGTTACTGGAGAGATCACCAGGAGAAAATGAAAACTAATGCAGCCACCACATCTAAGGCCTTGATAAAGTAGATTTTTGTGTTTAGCTTCTCTTTAATTATCTCCAACAAGACATCTATACATTGAGGAAAAACAATAGTTTCTTTTTTTTTTTTTTATATATCCAAAACATTATTTTTTCGTTCTGTTCCCTCTTCACTTCCTTTCCTGGAGACAACAGAAACTGAGGGGAAATTTCCTCCAGTGTTCTATCGAAAGCTCCAACTCATCAAAATCTCCAACTACCTCACTTCTGGTGCTCCGAAAGACTGGAGCTCTGTACAGTTGCGGTGCGCATGTGCACATAGCCCTTTCAGAATACTCGACAAGTTTGCCACCTGCTGAATATTGTTAAAATGCAGCTGTACAGAAGCTCCGTCAGTCTTCATATTTTGCAGTGTAACGCCATCTGGTCGAAATCTCCAACTTGCAAGTACCCGGCAGTGAGGTAGTCGGAGATTTTGATGAGTTGGAGCTTTCGATAGACCTCCGGCTCTTAGAAAGCTGTCCCTGCCACAGCTGTTTCCTGTGAGAGATTTCCCTTCACCCCCTGTTCCGGTGACAACTGTACCGTTCCTGATTTTCAGTCATATTCTGTTCCTATGACAGTGGTCACGAAGAAAATAGAAAAGGCAAATCATTCCTTCATATTTATTAGATATACATACACTTTTAGTTACACTTAAAGAACTCTGGGCAAACTTTTCATTAACCCTTTGCTGTAGGGCTACCTCTGCACTGTAAGGGTTAACTGCTCATTTTTATCTAGGTTCCAGATAAAAGTTCTACTCACCCAAACCTCCTAGCCGGCTTGTTCTTAGACTAGTCCTTCCAGCGTCTCTCCTCCGCTGCAACGGTCTAAGGATCCCAATGTCATTACGTTCTATACACTGTGTATAGGACGTGAGGGCTCAGATGGACAAACCATCGCTGCAGCGTAGTAGGACAAAGGCTGGAGGGAGCACTAGGACAGCTGGTGGGCTCAGAGGTCCGGGTGACTAACTTTTTTTTTTTTAGGCACCTAGACCAAAATAAGCAGTTACCCTTACAGTGTGTGTGTGTGTGTGTGTGTGTGTGTGTGTGTGT
>NW_017306306.1:1377259-1400612 GCF_000935625.1 Nanorana parkeri
TGTGTGTTGGTGTGTGTGTGTGTGTGTGTGTGTTTGTGTGTGTGTGTGTGTGTAGACCCACTGCAAGGGTTAAGAAAAAAAATTGCCCGGAGTTCTTTAAATGCCAAAAACTCCTTCTCAACAATGCACCCAAATAATGAGAATGACAGGTGGGACATTTTTAATTTCAAAAAGCAAAATAAACTGCAGATGTTTGTCCTCAGGAGCCACCATCCAACAATACTGAGAGCATACCTCTCGCTAGCTGAGAGAGGATGCAGAGTGACAGGAGAATAGACATTGTGAAAGGAGCTCAGGTATGTGACCCCAGAGTGGAAAGGTGACACCTGCATTCATGAGCTGTACAGGAGAGGTCGGCTCTACAGATGGACAAGCAGGGGAATGTCTGCTCTCATCAGGTGTATCAGGAATGTCTGCCCTCAGGAGGGGTATATTCTAAATGTCTACTCACAAGATGGATATATAGATTTCCGCATTGAAGTGTGTATATTAGGAAGAAATGCCCATAGTAGGGGTACACGGGCAAAGCTTACAAATATGATGGGTATATTAGAAATATCGTCCTCAGGTAGGATATGTAGTGAATGCTGTCACCTGTCACCATGAAGGGTATTAGGATTGTGTATGTCCACAGGAAGAGTACCTGGGGAAAGTGTTCCACCCGGGGGATGCCTGCCCTCCGGAGGGGCACCCGGGGGATGCCTGCCCTCCGGAGGGGCACCCGGGGGATGCCTGCCCTCCGGAGGGGTATACGGGGGATGTCTGCCCTCCGGAGGGGTATACGGGGGATGTCTGCCCTCAGGAGGGGTATATGGGGGTGTCTGCCCTCAGGAGGGGTATACGGGGGTGTCTGCCTTCAGGAGGGGTATACGGGGGTGTCTGCCCTCAGGAGGGGTATCTGCCCTCAGGAAAGGGACATAGGAGATATCAGCCCCGGTGGGACACAGACAGCCCCTTCCCTCAGCCTGCACTGCGCACACACACACACTTACTTCCAGTGTGGGTCCAGAATGGGACGGAGCCGTCAGCCTGCACCAGGTAGGGCCCCTTGAAGCTGTACTTGTACTCGAACCTGCGATGAGCGGCCTTCTCCTCCTCCCCAGCCACGGCACAGCTCAGTGACCATAACAGGACCAGCACCGACCACAGCCCGGCCAGTGAACGCTGATGCCGCTGCTCTATGGACATCGCCATCTTGGACAGTGCTGACGTAGCGTGACCGGGGAAACCATGCACAGCCAACAGGGCGCTCCCTGATTGGTCAGTCGGCGGTCGGTGGGCGGGGCTACACGCGTTGCCTTGCCGATGGCCAATTGATGGAGGTTGTGCGCTCCTCCGGCCGCAGGGGTCGTTGTAGAAGCTGACGTGTCCCCTCTGTAGGACATTACAGGGGGTCACATGGGATGGGGTCTCATAGAAGGGGCTGAGAGGAGGCTGAGAAGGGGGGAGGGTGTCTTCAGTACTTCATTCATATCTATTATATAATGTTTTATTTTAGACAGAAAGTGTAATTCTGGCAATCTAATTTGCACCTTACTGGTTAAAAATAAACTGTACCAAAGAGTTAAAACCCAGTGAGAACTATGTTCTAAACTGTGCCAAAACATCTGTCATTATGTTCAGCCAATCGTTTGATCTTATTTGGAGTACACCTAAAACCACACTGCTCCCAACTTTGGGACTTAAAGTGACATTAAAGGCAACATCCCCCCCCCCCACTCCCACATGGTAATGTTAGCACTTACCTTAAATGATGTCTCTTAATCCGATCTTCTTATTTCCTGATGTTTTCATCTGTCCCTCCAGCGGTGCGGCGGCTCTCTGATCCAGCGCTGACTCCTCTGTCCTTGCAAGCACTTCCGATCCCACGGTGTCTGCATGCGGGTGCACGCGTCCATAGACTTACCTTGCTACTCTGCTCGTCTCCCAGCCGAAAATCTGAACTGCGCATCGCCCGCCGCCCCAAGATGCTTTGCGGCCGCCAGAGCAATTTCGGATTCTCGGATGGGAGGGCTCGGCGAAGACGGGGTAACAGGGATCCCAACCTGAAAGAAGCACTTTCAGGGAGGTGTCCCTCTCATTTCCGGGAGGTGCTCTCCCCCCCCCCCATCCACGGAGGAGAGGTTAGGGGGGGGCTGGGAGAGAGCACCCCCCCTGAAATGATGGCAGATAGCACAGGAAGCAATAGCTTCTTTGCTATCTGCAGGCTTTCTTTTTTTTTTTTAAACTGCTGTTTAAACTTACCCCGTCTTTGTAGTAGATATATGCAAAAAAAACCGGAGGTTTTAGAAACCCTTTAAATCTAAACTCCGGGCACAAAAATACAATCTTTAACAGCCACACAGATTATAAATGCATTTTATGTGCACCAATTGCCCTTGGATACCTAGATATTACCTTGCAAAAGTAGCAGTGGATGTGTCCCCCACCACCTGCATGCCTGGCCCTATGTAAATACTGACTTCCCGAGAGCTGATCCTTTCATTTTCATGGGTCTTCGGTAGCTCAGTACAGAGACGGGCAATGCTATGAATGTACAGCATTGTACCTTCTGTGCCCTCTGTAATCTAATCCCTCTTCACAGTATACAAAGTAAAAAAGAAGGTTCTGGCTTCAGTTGCACTTCATGGGCATGCTTTATTGAGTTGCAAATTATTTCTCCATATTGTCAGTGCAGTTGCTCTGTCATCAGAATTTGAAACCATTTGTAATGAGAGGAAGGAATGGTCCATTATTGATTGTCTTCCTCAAATGCTACCTGCATGACTGTCTCTGTTTTTTAATGCTTTCTGAGTCATTAATCCAAAAGAAGCACACAGCCACTGAAGCCGCAGTTCCTTATTTGCATACTTGTTCTGGTTTAGAGGCAAATTAAGTATTAAAGTAATTGAAAGAGCACAATAGCCAGGCAACTAGTATTTTCGGAACAATAGATCCGACATGGAACCCCACAGCAACATTCTGATGGGGCCTCCACTTGCTGCTGCAACAACCTCTCCCTGCCATAGTTGGAAGTTTAAAATAGCAGCCAGCAGCTCGTTGCTGTATCTAGACCCTAGTACCCGGGGCACATGCCCTGGGTCCTTTACTGAGTGCCCCAGGTCTTCTACTGAGTGACCTAGGACTTCCACTGAATGTTCTGGGTTTTCTACTGTGTGTCCCAAGTTTTCTACTGAGTGCCCCAGATCTACTGAGTGCTACGCGTCTTTACTGAGTTCCTCCAGATCTTCTACTGAGTGCCACACGTCTTTACTGAGTTCCTCCACATCTTCTACCAAGTGCCCCATGTCTTTTACTGAGTGTCCCAGGTCTTCTACTGAGTGTCCCAGGTCTTTTACCGAGTGTCCCAGGTCTTCTACTGAGTGTCCCAGGTCTTCTACTGAGTGTCCCAGGTCTTCTACTGAGTGTCCCAGGTCTGCTACTGAGTGTCCCAGGTCTTCTACCCAGTGCCCCATGTCTTCTACTGAGTGCTCCAGGTCTTCTACTGAGTGCTCCAGGTCTTCTACTGAGTGTCCCAGGCCTTCTACTGAGTGCCCCAGGTCTTTTACTGAGTGTCCCAGGTGTTCTACTGAGTGTCCCAGGTCTTTTACTGAGTGTCCCAGGTGTTCTACTGAGTGTCCCAGGTCTTCTACTGAGTGCTCCAGGTCTTCTACTGAGTGTCCCAGGCCTTCTACTAAGTGCCCCAGGTCTTTTACTGAGTGCCCCATGTGTTCAACTGAGTGTCCCAGGTCTTCTATTGAGTGTCCCAGGTCTTCTACTGAGTGCTCCAGGTTTTCTACCGAGTGCCCCAGGTCTTCTACTGAGTGTCCCAGGTTTTCTACTGTGTGTCCCAAGTTTTCTACTGAGTGCCACAGATCTACTGAGTGCTACGCGTCTTTACTGAGTTCCTTCAGATCTTCTACTGAGTGCCACACGTCTTTACTGAGTTCCTCCACATCTTCTACCAAGTGCCCCATGTCTTTTACTGAGTGTCCCAGGTCTTCTACTGAGTGCCCAAGGTCTTCTACTGAGTGCTCCAGGTTTTCTACTGGGTGCCCTAGGTCTTCTACCGAGTACCCAAGATCTTCTACTGAATGTCCTAGGCCTTTTTTCTGAGTGCTCCAGGTTTTCTACTAAGTGCCCCAGGTTTTCTACTGAGTGCCCCAGGTCTTCTACTAAGTGCCCCAGGTCTTCTACTAAGTGCCCCAGGTTTTCTACTGAGTGCCCAAGGTCTTCTACTGAGTGCCCCAGGTCTTCTACTGAGTGTTCCAGGTTTTCTACTGGGTGCCCTAGGTCTTCTACCGAGTACCCAAGATCTTCTACTGAGTGTCCTAGGCCTTTTTTCTGAGTGCTCCAGGTTTTCTACTGAGTGCTCCAGGTTTTCTACTAAATGCCAATTGACGTCTACTGAGTGCCCCAGGTCTTCTACTGAGTGCCCCAGGTCTTTTTTTTGTAAGCAAAGATCACACATTACATTTTTATTTCAGTCATCTCATCATAATATGACATTTATGTCTTTAGACCAGTTACTCTTTGTCCCCTAAAAAGATATTAGTCTAAAGCTGACCATACACCATGCAATCTGACTGTACAATCTGCTTTAGGTCTACCATCAACTATATAGTACAAGGGTCATCCTGATTTGATGCAAATTGAATGGAGTGTTTAGGTTTGTCCTCATACTGCTCCAAAAAGGTTATAAAGGTAGGTGAGGGAAGGGGAGGATGAGCTGGGCCAGCACAAACACTATTTAGACACTCACAGAAGAGGAGAGGGCTATGCGTGTCAGCATGTGATGTCCCAGGTTGATCAGGAAACTACAGGCATACTGCATATTGGCATGGTGTCCTGTTGGTCTCAGATAAGTATATGGGGCACCACCTGCCCATGCCAGTATAGATCTTTTTACATGGCTACTATGGTCAGGAGCGCACAGGAAGCCATTTCTCCAGTACTCTCCCCTATGGACGCCCTCACTCTGCGATCCAGAACTGGCCCTCTTCTGGGCTGAATGATCACAGCTTCATCTAACCAACTTCCTGTGTGTGATCGGGGTCAAGGACCTGGACCACCCCAATGGTACAATGATGCAGAGGTGGCACTGACATCATCACGTCAGCAAAAGTCTCCGCTTTATTGAGGACCACCCAGAGCTGGAGAAGAGGCAAAGAAGAAGAGAACGGGCTCAAAGCTTCTGAAATAAATGCATTCTGAATGTTTTGCGCATGCAGTAATGAATGGCAAAAACACATGTTACTGTGTATGTATACAGTATGTGTGAAAGGGCCCTAATGTGGCTCCGAGTCTTTTTTAATGTTATCACTACACTCCACCAACAAATTGCTTGGTTGTCTGTGAAGGTCTTCATTCAACCAGGTCATGGTATTAGTAGCTAGTAGTATGTAGTCACAAACAACTCACTGAATTATATGTGAACCCAATCACTCAAATATCATATAAACTGTAACATGTTAATCTAACGCAAAAGTCATTTTAATATTTTGAAAACTGTAGCTTTCATTTAAATAATCCCTGGTGATCCTGCCATGGAGATCATGTTCAGGCCCTTCCTGTTATAGGGTGACAACGCTCTGTCCCCGTCTCCAAATAATTATTCGGCTTTGTCACATGGGCTTCTAATGGAGATTAAAAGTGTCCATTTCAACACACATTACACCAGCATGGCTCATTGTTGTTGTCATCATTACAGATGAGCTCAGGTACAGACTATAGAAAGAATATCTCTCTACAAAGAAAAGCAATACAAATTTACTAATCAAATAGCCAAATTCCACTTCTTCCAAGATCCAAGTTTTGTTGAAACATTTGTAGCATTCGACATTTCCTGAAGTATTGGATGCTAGCAACCCCTGTTTGCTTTGTTGTTTTGTCTGCTGGCCTCTACCTCACTGCAGGAAACATGGGTCAATGGAGTGAACCACAGAGCGCAATGGGAGACAAGGTATCCCACACACCTGGACGTGTGCTTTACACTGGAGATCTATCAGCAAGCCCTGCAATGAAGCAGTGTTTAGTGGCTTAAGCTGGCCATACACCTATAGATTATCTGCAGATTTTCTATGGTCAGATGGAAAAAGTGCCACAGATTCCTCCATCTACGCTAAACTGTGTGGTTGGAGGAATCTTCCACTGGGCCAAGCTTCAGTATCTTGCTAGTCGGCCCAGCTGGCTCTCAAAATACCTGAAGAATGCCTGCATCCAATCAGATTGTTCAGGTATTTTGAGAGCCAGCGTGGCCAACTACAGGTACTGGCTCAACAGACCCGTTGGACAGCGTTTTGCCCAATGCAAAGATAAACCAATTTGCCTTGTGTCCTATTGCTTCAGTTCACACCAATGTGCTGCATTGGTGTGCACTGAAAAAAAAAGTAGGACATGTTGCATTTTTGTGCAGCACAGTCAGTTCCGTAGATTAAGTGAGCTGTCAAGTTTAATGAAGTTTAAAAGAAAAGAAGCAAGTCAAGCATTGCAATATTTTTTACGATGCGGTTCAGCATGCGATCACAACGTACACCAACGGAGTTGTAGGTGGACATCCACCAAACCCTAGACTCCTGCCTAGACATCCACCAAACCCTAGACTAATGACTAGACATCCACAAAGCATTAGGCTCTTGCCTAGATATCCACCAAGCCCTAGTCTCCTGCCTAGACATCCACTAAGCCCTAGTCTTCTGCCTAGACATCCGCCAAACCCTAGGCTCCTGTCTAGACATTCACCAAACCCTAGGCTCCGGCTTAGACATCCATCAAGCTCTGGGCTCCTGCCTAGAAATCCACAGAACTCTAGGCTCATGTCTAGATATTCACCACGCCCTAGGCTTCTGCCTAGAAATCCACCAAGCACTAGGCTTCTGCCTTGACATCCACCAAACCCTAGGCTTCTGCCTACACATCCACCAAAACCTAGGCTCCTGTCTAGACATTAACCTAGCTCTAGTCTCCTGCAAAGACATCCACCAATCCTTAGGCTCCTGACTAGACATCCACCAAACCCTAGTCTCCTGCTTACACATCCACCTAGCTCTAGGCTTCTGCACAGACATCCACCAAACCCTAGGCCTGTCTAGACATCCATCAAGCCCAAGGCTCCTGACTAGAAATCCACCAAACTCTAGGCTCATGTCTAGATATTCACTAAGCTCTAGGCTCCTGCCTAGGTTGCCTTGTGGTTGATCTGGTTTTACGTGTGCTAGAAAGGCTGTTTATGTTAGCTATAGAATGAAAGTGATTCCAGTCACCAGTGCCCCCCAAAATTAGAAATATCAAGTGTGGACGTCTCTAGTGGCTTATTTATGCAGTAATCAGAATACACCTTTGTTTACCCCATCATTTCTGACCAGCTCTTCATTATCGGCTAAGTCCACTTACAAGAGCAAACGAAGTAGATGAGATTAGGTAATAGTTGGATAATGACCCCAGGAAGGTAGTGACAGACTCTTTACAAGGGGCACACTGGCTCCTACTGGCATAGTCTGCCCTCGTACTGAAAAGAGACGCCTTCAGGGATCATGAAGTTTGAATTCCCTGCAAACTCAGTGTCATCTTAGCTTGACCAGATTTGGAAGAACACATTAACCTCCTCTTGTGATTTTCAGAAAACCATTCTAATTTAGCAAGTAATTAAGGGTCACATGCGGGATAAAGACCGGGATAATCTTGGATTACGCACAGGAAGCTTTGTTTCCAAGACAACCCTGGCTGAGGGGGTGTTAATGCCGAGGTCAATCAGTTAATGAACTGGGAATGGTCAGTGACTCCAAAACCTGCAGGAACTGAAGAAATGGAAAGTGGAGGAAATGTTTATTATGGCAGCAACTAACGACTGGGGCACAGGGGGAAAAGAAAAAAAAAGTTGGTCAAACAGGACAACAGTTACAACAAAACAAAGTTAAAAAATGAAACTACAGAAAGAAAAATGACAATTAGAAGAATTAAAGCCCAACCAAAGAGCAGTCATTGTTCCTTTCTTACTGTTACAAGTGCAACTGTAACTAGATTGGTCTATGATTGTTAAAGACATTTTCCACATATTGCAAAAAAAATAGTATATGCCCTCACACTGATGACTAGAAAAAAATTGGCATTAATTCATGTTTTGCATGAGAGCCTGCAAAGCATGCTATCACTTTTAGTGGATGGCGGGTGCAATGCACAGGCTGCTGCAGACAGTCCTTCCAACCCCAGGTCTGTATGGACCTTCCGTTATGGTGCTGGAGGAAGCAATCAATGGGCTGCAAGTTTGATGACATCACCGCACTTGGAGCCATGAAGAGCTGTGCCAAATTTAAAAAATATAGGATGCTGTGGGGGGAAGAACCCTGTGATTCAGGGAAGTGGTGGGGGGTTGAGGATGGGAGCTGGGGAAGGTGGCCACGTTTCATGTTACACCCTAAGCAGGGGCTGATCTGTGTTAGACACCAGGATTTACATGGCGGCGTCATGTCTGAGATGGCATCTCAGTCCAGGAGGTAGATACTGACACTGGATAATGCTTGAACAAAGATGGTGCTGTCCTTCTTGAGAGTACTGTGATCTCTGGGAGAGGTAATAAATGCCCATAGATACTACTCTTACACATTACTTGGCATGTATGCATTTAACATAAAAACATATCTAAATTTGTTAGGCTCACTTTTAATTTACTTTTATTTTGTGGAAGGAAAACAATGCAGCTGGAGAAAACTCACATAAACTTAAGGACTGCATACAAACTCTATGTAGATAACGTGCCTGCAGGGCCGGCCTTAGGCCTTTAGGCGCCCTGTGCGAGAAAGCTTTACAGCGCCCCTCAGTGGCCACACCCCCGTAACCACACCCATTTTCCCCAATATCCGCACCATTTAAAGACTCCTATTTTGTTAAGCCGCAAAGAAACATATTAAAAAGTATGATAAAAATAAAACTTTTATTCAAAGGTATTAAACATGTAGGCACAATATAAGTATTCTTATCAAATAAAACAACAGAAGGTAAACAATAAATGTCAAACTACAATAGAGTCTATAAAATAAAGTGTCAGGTTGTCATGCCGATCCCTTTTTTCAAGTAAGTGCATCTAGAAAAGTAAAAATAAACAACAGAACACAGACCCCGGGCTACAAGTAAATTAATGAATTACTATATGTCCGAATATACGAGAAATGTATTCAGGCACATAATAATAATTTGTTTGAGAATGCTTGCCACCATCTTGGAGGCAGGGAGCATGACGTTACATGACGCCATGCATGCATGGCGTCAGGTGACCTCACACGCCGATATTGGCCCCACCATCTTGGTGTATACCTAGATATACACCAAGATGGCGGCGCCCAACACGTGCGGTTTTATATGACGTCATGCGCCCTGCCTCCAGAACACGCCAATGGCTGAATACAAAATAGCATGTAAATGTGTTTTGTTTGATGAAACAAATGAAAACTTTTTTAGTTTTTGTTCATTTCATCTGAAATGAATTTTTAGTCTTCGCACTTGATCAGTATCCTGTTGGTCACAACCCACCTGAGTCCCTGCATCGCCCACCATAGACCCTGCATCGCCCACCATAGACCTTGCAAAGGCTAGCTGAGCCTCTGCAGACTCCACAATAGACCCCGCAGAGCCCACCAAAGACCCCACAGAGCCCATCATAGACCTTGCACAGCCCACCTTGAGTCACTGCAAACCCTACCAGAGACACCACAGAGCCCACCAAAGACGCACACAGTCAACCATGGACCCACACAGCCCACCATAGACCCTGCACAGCCCACCATAGACCATGCACAGAGACTTTGAGGTGGGCTGTGCAGGATCTATGACTTTGAGGTGGGCTGTGCAGGATCTATGGTGGGCTGTGCGGGGTCGCTTTCCTTGAACACATGCTGCTTCCCTTACCTGCAGCTCCCCAGCCTACTTCCAGGACATGCCACTTCTTCCTCCAGCCTGGACTTTGGAGCCGCCCGCAGCTTCTTCCTCCAGGCTCGAGTCACCCGCAGCCTCCGCCGGCCAGGCTGCATCTCCCTCAACCCCGCATTCTCTTTCACCCGGCAGCACGCTGCCAGGCCCCACCAGCAACCACCTGATTAGGCAGCCGAGGCCCAAACAGCTTGCCTCTCTGATTTGCAAAGTGCTGCCCAAGGCAAACACCTTGTTTGCCTCGCTGTAAATACTCCCCTGTGTCTAGACCTGGGTATACCAGAACTAATTAGAGATAGTTATTGAAGTTAGAAATAATCCCATCAATTACGATTTTTACATAAAGTTACTTAGAAAATACCTGTTTTCAGTCAGCCCCCAAAAATGTAGGAGCTTGATATACGTGCAAAAACTCTTGTAAAAACCATGCACAATGCTTTAAAAACATGCGTATATGCTCTTATAAAAGTGTGAGTGTTTAATGTGAATCAAGCTTAGGGCCACTGTCCATGGGCTTTTGAACACATCCACACTGCTTCTGTCCTCAAACAAATCTTTGGCAATCGGGGTCACCAATAAGTGAATAAAATAAGTGTTAGCAAAACAACATGTGATCAAAATCTGAGTGAGTGTTTGCAATCATAAAGGTATACTAAAGTGATGACCGGTGAACAAAAAAATTAAAATATATAATATGAATTTCACTTTGTGCAAAAGTGCATTGAGATTAATTAAATTAACTATACCTTAATAAAAAATACTATGTTGTAATCACACGTGTATCAAGTACAAAAATTAATGAAAGTGGTTAACAACAAATTAGCTCAAAAATATCAGTAGGAGTGATGAATCACCATGTGAATCCAAAAGTAATTATAAAGTTCAGGTATAGATGATGTATTGATGATGAGAATAAGCTTCAAAAACAAGTTCACTCTTTCTCCCACACCAAGTGTCCACGCCAAAACTCCCCTCTGGGATGCGCACTCACCAGACCCACGGTGTTTGTAGGCAAAGAGAGACGAAAAGCCAATTAGTAGTCGCACGGCCGTCTCATCAGCGTCACATGGATCAATAATTTAGCGAAAAAACAAAAAGGAAAAAGAACTCCTCATAGTGTAGTCGACATAAACGTTTATTAAACAAAAAGTAGTCACTTACAGTTAAAATCGATTAAAACGGCCCCTCACATGCAGTGAGTAGATATCTTGTACTTCCTGGTTGTTCGTGGTATTGAGAAGTATAGCCCCGCCCCGACGCGTTTCGTCATCAAAAGACGTCTTCAGGGGGATCGCAGGTAGATTGATGCAGCTTAGAAGGAGGTCACCTGTGCCTGTCAGTAAACTCTGGAAGATCTCACAACCCTTTAAAAGTCATCTCAAATACAAGCATATTGCAGAATAGTGGATATGAAATATTGGGGTGCATTTCAATGATTCAGCATGAAATTCCCTCAACATTCACCCATTTTTCCACCAAGATGTATTTTTCCACCTGCATCTATCTCACACAGTGGTTTAGGAGCAAATATTTTGGAGCATATTAACAAAGCCTTTTTATTTATTCCACAATATTTCTTCTGAAAACCTAATGTGATGTTGGTGCCTTTAGGTCTCCTTTAATTTTCTTTCACTGTAAAGAAAAGGAAATAAAGAAAAAACAGTTATGTATCCACCTCACTGAACAAACCAGCCAGCCATGCCAGGCATGGAGGCTGGTATCCACGTAGTAAAGGGAGCAGCAAGCGTGCAGACCCTGGCTATTCCAATACCAGCCCACATGCCCTTCAGAATTGGGTATCATAGTTTGAGTTGAGAGCCCAGTGTTGACTAGTGCACAGCAGAGGGTGTCAGTAAGATGAGGGCTTATGTTCCAACTACCTGCACCCCTCTGTGGTGGACAAGTAGGTGGTTGCCCCCTCCACAGGGAACTGGTTTTAGAGGTGTCTTGCATCCATCAGTCCACCGGTGTGTGCAAGTAAGTGAAAGTTGTTAAAAAAAAGACACTGCACACACCAATAAAAACTTTTACTATACTTTTTTAACTAATAGTTATCTTTCCAGGGTTCAGGGATGTCCAACGATGTCCTGCACCATCCGCTCCAGTGATGGACTAAGTCCAAATGTGGGCAGCACTGTCATGAAAAGTTCCCTCTGATCCCATCGACCATATTTGGACCTAGGCCAGATATGAGCAGTGATATCAGATCATGTCCCATATTTGGCCCAAGTCTGAATATTTGCAATTACATCATGGGGAGCTTCATCCCCAGATTTGACACTTCTCTCAAATGGGAGCTGAAACAGTAAGGAGGAAGGATTATGTTGCTCCTTCTTCTGATTTGCTGATGCTGGATCAGACCGCATGGAATATCTTGGGGACATCATTGGTCCTGGGAAAGGTAAGTTTATATTTGTTAATGCAGTAATGCAGAGACGAATACCAAAAATCAATGGGCTAGTGAGCTTTGGGACCCAGTTGGTTGAAGAACCCTCCCTCAAGGCACCCTCCATGCCAAATTGCACATGGGCTGGTATTATCATAGCTGGTGGGGATGGGGGGTACCAGCCTACATGCTTGGCATTCCAGGCAGGTTTGTTCAGGAAGTAGGGGGAGGGATACACTGTTATTTCGTTTTTTTAAGCAAGGAGAGGTGGGTGGTTTCACTGGCCAATTGGAAGGTGTACAGGGTAAAAGAAGGCAAGCCACAGAATGAGCAAGAGTGTTCTGGTCACTGGATTTAGGGGTCTTAGGGTACTCCGGCATTTGGATTGGTCTGCTTCTTTGATATCTGAATGGCTGGTGTGCAAGACACACCAATGAGGAGATGCCAACAGGCAAAAACCACAAAAAATCAACTGGCCGCTGCTACATTGTATGCTTGCCAGTGTTATATGAAACTCGCTCTACTGCTCTTTGTGTATTTTGATTTAAAGATGTATATCAATCTGTAGTGTTTGTTCAGATACTGTAAATATTCTTCAAAGGGACCGTGTTCTTCTTAAGCTTTCAGAAGTACAGTATTTCCTGTGAATTAAATACAAGTTTCATATGTGTTATTTAATCTATTCTCGGCAGCTTTGAACAGTTCTGTTGCTGAATTGCAGAGATTTCATTCATAGTAATTATTGTGAAAACCAATCCTGGAGTCTCTACTGTACCTGGCAATTTTCAGGGCACCTCGAGGTGCGAGCGTTTGATGGGGACTTTGTAGATAAAACTAGATATTACAGGCCCTACAGAATACCGCTGCAGCTTAACTCGGCATTATACATAAAGTCCTCATATGTGGAAAGTTAACTCTTCTTCCGTATGGACTTTCCGATTCCAGTTTTCCTTTAGTGCTTAGTATACCGAAAATAATGAGAAAATTAGCGTTTGCATTAAAAAAATATCCTTGTAAATCTAGGTATAAGAGCGCACAAAACAAAGTCAAATTACATTTGTAGGAAGAACTGGAAAAGATTATCTAATGTTACTCATAAAGATCTATAAAGCTATTGAACTGTAAAGGAGGTGACAGGTCCCCTTGAGTGCGGGCATACAATGGTCGAAACTGAGTGCAGGAAGCGTTTTTTGGTTGGTATCCAGGGAAGTGATTGGGGAATAGAATGTGGGCTTTGACACTCGTAAAGGGGTTGGTGTTTGGGAAGAAGGGGGGTCAGGTCATGTTTGTATGGGATGAGTAGGGCATCTTGCTAAAATACATGAGAACTTACGGCTCACAACAATGCATGTCAAATACTAGGTGCTAAAAAAAATTTTACGTAGATTTTTTTTTAGCGCCCATGCCCTGATTGAGAGAAAGCGGTGATATTGCTACAGAAGGAAGTTCCAGTCTTGACTGCAAAATGGTATGAGCTGCTGTCAATCAACAACTGCAGGGGGTGAGGTCACCTATTAAACTCCCATAGGCATTTTGAGACTGGCAGAATCAAATGCCAATTATAAATACAAATTCATTGTTATGGTTGAAGCCCCTAGGCTCTGTTAGTTTTTTTTTTTAAACTCTGTTCATTGAGCACATGTACCTATACAAAGACACCGTTGTGTATGCAATGTACAGTATATTTCAAAGGCAATAGTCATAGACCAGTTTCTCAAATGGATTCCCGGTGTTTTAATGTTGGCGTTGAGGAGCCCATCCACTTAAAAACTATTGCATTCCTGGGCAAAATACAATGAAAAAAGGTCAGCTCCCTCTAGTGGCTATACCCACAGGGACAATTTTTTTTTTTACTTTTTAATTTTTTTTGGAGGGGGAGATCAACCTGCATAACTTATTAGTATCCCATCCACTTTAGACCTATCGCTTTCCTGGTCAAAAAACTGTTTCTCGTAGAAATGTCCAAAAACATATGGACCAAATCTCTTCATCCAATATGCCACCTCAGGTGTACATGGTACCATACAATGCAAGGCTTTGCTTATTTACTTTGGAAATGACCTCTATATTTACAAAATATTTTTTAGGGTTTACATTAGGGATGCACTGAAATTTAGTCCGCTGAAACATATCGGCCAAAAATCTTTCAGCTGAAATTGCAGTGCATCCTTAGTTTCTCTCCTCCCCGCTGTGCATTGCTCTGTGTCCCCTCTGACACAGTGCATAATTTAGCGCGGAGGAGAGAAACTGTTAGAGGAGGCTGAGCAGGGTGGGGAGTAGAGCGCTGTGAGTGAATGGTGTGTCACAGGAGGAGCTCTCCTCCCGCACCGCCCCACTCAGCCTGCTGTAACAGATCAGGAGAGCAGTGTGAGGGTGGAGACAGCTGTCAGCTGTCACAGGAGCTCTCCTCCCCGCACTGCCCGCTCAGCCTCCTGTGAGAGCCAATCCAGAATGGGGAGCGGTATGCATTGTAAATAATTGGACATCGTATGAATTACTATGTACCAGTTATGAATGAATAGGAAGTGATCTACATCACTTCCTATTCATTCATGATTGTGTACATAGCAACTCATATTATAGCCACAATTTATGAATGAACAGGAACACTCTATAAATAAGGATGAAATATTCCAATTTTTTTAAAAAAGGTTAGAAACATTTTTTTCGGTTTCGGTTTGAAATCTTTTTACATTTTGGGTTTCCGTCTCAAAATTTAATTTCGGTGCACCTCCAGTTTACATACTCTTATAGCAGGTTTGTGTGGCATTACTCATGTGAAAGTGACATGTGTACCCCCCTATTCTGCAAGCCTTTGGACTTTAGTAGAGAGTCGTGGCATGAGCCCTAGATAACTAGCTTCACTTGGGGAAAAATGACCGTAAAAGCAGGTCGGTGTACCAAGACTCCATTCAAATGGATCCCTATTTAGAGAGGTAGTTGGAGAGATTTGTTTAGATAAACCTTTAAGGCCTCTGGATGTCAGATGTGTATACTATTGAGCCAAGATGGACCAATGTAAGTTTCCATTAAAAGATCATTCCTGGAGTTCTGCTTAAGGGCCAATTCACACCCTAAGTGTTGGGGCTGTGCGGACCGCTTTTTCCAGTGAAGCCTCAATGGATAGACAAGATGATTTGCTTTGTTTTAAATCGGCACAGTTCACATCACTGTGTTGCGTGTGCACTGAAAAAAAGTCCTACATGTTGTACATTTTTTCTGCCCAGGGTGGTGGAGTGTGGTACAACTGCTTTGCGCTGTGCTGTGCCAATTGAACTTCATGAAATGTGCAATGTGCTCAGTGGGCAACGGGACATCAGCAATGTACCTGCCATCACCTGTAATCGCACACCAGAGTTCAACGCAGCCTGCTGTTGTACTGCTGAAGCGTATGTAAAAACAACCGGACTTCATGAACTCAAAAAGTCCCAGCAAAGCACAGATTGATAGTTTGACCTTAGGGATAGGTTTATACCACGACATGTGCATTGTGGTGTCTTTGTGCATGCGTATTGTGGCTTGGGTTTTTTTTGCTTTATCTAAAAAGACACATTACTTTGCACTTACCCAACATGCACTGCAGCTTGTGGCAACACATGCTGCAGGGTGTCGAAACCATGGACTTGAGGTCTGAGCAGGCAGATGAGGCAGAGTGTCACCTGCCATTGTGGTAGAAAAAGCTGTCAGCTTCAAGTCTGAAGCTGACAGCCTTTTCTCCATTCAGATTGGCTTCTCACAGGTTACATAGTGGGGGAAGCTTCTAACCTGTCATGAACATGTTAATTACAGGCATCGCTTCACCTGGCTTTTGACAGCTATGTTAGGTTCCACAGCAGCTTATTGTATGTAACTGATCACAGTGATGTCAGAGCTACAGCAAGCCTCTGACTTGGAGTCAGAGACTTGAGGTCTGTGGATGGTTTTGACCAATGGCAAAGCGCCATTGATGGAAGCAATCTAATCAAGAAAAGAAAAAAAAAACACTGATGGCATCCATCTACAGCCTCATCAGTGATGATCAAGTGAGGGAAAGGGAGTCTCCCCCCTGTCTCCTCCCTCACTCTTCCCACACCACACAGGCAGAGCAGTTTCCACAGTTGAATAGCTCAGTGAGCAGGCCTGCATGGGGCAGAGTAGGGTTTGGGCAGGGGTGGTGTGGGGTCTGGGCGGGGGCGGACTGGGGAGTGCTACTACTTGCCCCATTTGTTTTTCAGCGTGTGGGTGTGAGCTGGCAAAATAGATAAACAAATATATGCCCTGCACACCATACAGCAATTGAGACCGTTTTTTAAGATAGTGATGGTGCTTGTAGTGGTGTCCATGGAAGACGCCGTGCATATCCAAGGTTATAACGATGAAGATCACGAGCACTCAAAGGATAAGATAAATCCAAGTGTTCTTTTATTCAAAGAAGCATGTCACAAGTGTTATATAGCCAACGTTTCAGAACCATGCAGGGATCCTTCACCAGGGCAAACATAGTGACCAAAAATAGTACTGCCTAGTACTGCATGTGGTGTGAACAATCCCTAAACTGTAAATGGACTTCTAGGAGTCACAGTAAGCCAGAAGTAGGACCAGTTGGATGAGGATTCTGGGAGAATGCAACTGCAAAATAAATAACACTGCCATATTCGCAGGGAAGACAGAATCAATTTTTTGGCAGATACAGAAATCATAGCAGCTGAAGATTAAAATGGATATTTTTTTGTACTAATATTATATTACAAGCAGATAATATAGAAAGTTTTATATGTGACATAATTTTAAAAAAAGCAACTCAATTTGCCCGTCACGGATCACACTTGTCTCTTCATGCCAAATATATCAATTAAAAGGTTAATGGTGGTTCACAGAAGTGTTACTGTGAAATTTCATTTCACACATGACCACTTCCTCTCATTTAACATGTAATTGTCAGATCCAATTACATCGGGAGCGATACTGTGACGCCTATATTAGGGGAAACTCTGCACCCTGTTAACGGACTAAGTACTGTGCTTTGAATGATAAGGGCGATAATATGTTTTACATTTGCAGTGAGAATTCACTTACACCTGGTGTGGGCAATCCACTGACCCCTTTTACATGGTAACAAATGTTCCCCTATTGAGAGGGCAGCAAATTGAGACTAGATATAACAACAGGCATCAGCGACAATCCTAAAATGACGGGGTCCAATCATTTCTGGCCATGAAGTTGCTAAGTGTCCTCACTTAAAGTAGAACTGAAACCCAAACCTTTTTTTTTGCAGTTTTAAGTAGAGTAAAAAGGGTTATAACCCCTGTTAGCTTTTTTTGCCATCTGATTTTCCTTCACTTCCTGTCCAATAGACACAAGGGGAAGTGAGAGGAGATTACTCCAAAGTGATGGAAATTCCTGGTGGTCAGCTGGAGATCATTTAGGAAGGTTTGGTCTCCGCAGTGTGAATCTGAGCTTCCAGACATGAACCCTAACATCTTTCAATTGGCATAATACCATTGCTGGCTACTTTCCACGAATCTTGGGGCTCCCATTCCTTTGTCGTTTCCCTTACTCTTTTTTGTCTACTCTTCTTCTCCCCTGTGCCACTTATTCTGTTCCTCTTAGCCTTCATTTCCTTTTTCTCCTTTGCTTCCAATCTAGCACTTATCTTTATTCACCTTTAGCTGCTACCTCTTTCCCAGAGGCATGAGTTTTATCACATGCCTGCGCTCATAACTATGGGTAGTTAATGTCAAGAGCTTTGTGATATTTACCCATACATGTCAGGCTGTTGTCCGCATACCAGTGACGTGCAGGCAGGTGAAGCAGAGCCTCACCTAGTATTACGGAGGAAAAAGCTGTCAGCTTTAAGTCTGAAGATGACAGCTGTTGCTCCATTCAGATCGGCTTGTTACAGGTTACACAGCAGGGAAAGCCTCCCCGCTATGTAACCTGTCATGGACGGAGTGCTGACTGTTAATTACAGGCAACGATGCATCCGGCTTTTGACAGGTAGTTAGGTTACACAGCAGCGGGCTTCCCCACTGTTTGTGTAACCTAACTTGGTGAGGAAAGAGCTGTCACAGCCTCTACTCTGTGTTAGAGGCGTGAGCTCTGTGGATGGTTTGGACCAATGGCAAAGCTGTCCAATCAAAAAAAGAAAAAAAACTCCACTGAGGCCATCGATCTCGATGCCTCAGCAGTGATGAGCAAGTGAGGGACAGGGACCCTTCCTCCTCCCTGCCTTCTTCACATTAGCCGGGGCTTCGGGGTTGGTTGCAGGGCTTTGACTGGATATGGGAGGGACTTTGGTACCCTGGGGCAGGGCTGGGAATCCCGAGGCCGGGGCTGGGGAATGCCTCACCAGGAAGCGAAGGCACCGCATGTCACTGCCACATACATACTGCCACATTAGCAATGTCTTAACACGGTCCTTATTATTGTGCATGTTTGCGCACATACATAGTTTGTATCCTATTTCTATACTTCATAACTTATTTTGTATACCTCACTATTCTCAAAAATAAAATGTTTGTGAAAAAAAAAATATCTTGTTTCCCAGATCAATTTCTCCTACACTGAAACGCTTTTGCGTTTACATCAATCCTTAGATGTCCATAAATCCTATAGAGCTCCTTACCGGAAATCCCAAAGTGATAACCGGTGCTTGAAATGACCGTGGATGACGCCGCACACAGCACAACTTTATATAGAGATGTCTTCAGCACACCAGCACGACCTGAATCCAAGTCAGTGCAAATCCATTTATTGATAGATATCACTCAAAATATCAAGCACTTGGGGTTGCACAGGGTCCCCTTCATCAGACTCAGAGTAGAGGCTCATCTACTCTGAGCCTGATGAAGGGGACCCTGTGTGGCCCGCGAAAGCACTTGATATTTTGAGTGACATCTATCACTACATCAATCCTTTATCTGCTTATGATGTCAGTAAAAACAACTAATGTGGTAAAAAAGTTTTAAAATAACCTAATCAGCCCTAATTAACTACTAAATATTATTTTCTTGCTGCTTTTAAAATGTTTTTAATTTGTTTCTCTAAACATTAATAATTACGGTAAGCTGTTTTTTTCTTATTTTGTTTTGTTCATTCTTTTTTTTTAGTATCACAATCAAAAAGCAAAATTTAAAGTAGAACGCCCGGCAAATAAAATCTAAACCCTTGCAGTGGGCCTACCCCTACACTGCAATAGCTAAATGCTCATTTTGCCAAGGGAGCTAAAATAACAGAGTAAACGTGCCCACACACCTTACGATAATCGTACGATAATCGCGGGAAATCCCGCGATCGTACGATTATCGTAAGGTGTGTGGGAGCCGTGCGACCTCGGCTGCTGTAAGGTCGCACAACTTTTATCTTAGGAACATGTTCAAAAACCCGCCGAGAATCGTATGATTTTCGGCGGGTGTGTAGCATGTTCATAAGATAAAAGCCGGACGGGCCGGTATGCGCAAGCGGACACTGCCCGTTCAGCATTGCGGTCATCGAAAGCACGCCCCTCAGCGGGGCGGGCTTGCGATCATCGCAAGTACGATCTGCCTGTCCAAGATAGGCAGATTGTACGTTTTTTAAATTACCTTACAACCATCGCAAGATAAAAGTCTTGCGATGGTTGTAAGGTGTGTGCCCAGCATTATACTGACCTGCACCTCCATCCTGACTTGCTCCTAGACCGCTCCCTCCAGCTTCTCTCCTCCTCCACTCCAGCAATGGGGTGTCAGCATCCTCGCGTCCTATACTATGACTCAAAGGACCTTAGACCGCTGGAGCGGAGGGGGATAGATGCTAAAGGGACCGGTCTAAGAGCAAGCAAAACAAATGTCAAACGCACTCATCAATTTGTCACCAGCTTTACAGCAAGGTGCACATGGAAGGGCTTTATACAGTACAACAGCAAAAAGTTTCCCAGCACACTCACCAGGCAGCATGCAAAAAAACTTGTCTCACCTCTAAGGTTAAAAACAGAGGTTTAGATACACGTCTTCTGCAGAAAATGTGGAAGCCGCACCGCCTCGCCAAGGCACCTCTGTGTAGTGCGGTCCTAACTCTAAACTATGAGAGTCTCCATGTTGGAGCACATGTAGCAAAAGATAAAATTGGGTGCAGGTTTGTCAGGATGAAGCCCAACCTCCTTAAAGGCTAAGAGCAAGTCACGGTTCAGGTGAGTATAACTTTTTAGCTCCCTAGACAAAATGAGCGCTTAACCCTTGCAGTGCGGGGGTAGCCCCAGAGCAAGGGTCAAGATTTGATTTGCCCAAGGTTCCTCTTTAAAAGAAAAGTTTTATTTCATTTGTAAATAACTTTTCATTGCTTTGTACAGCAATCATAATTTTAGTGTCATTTAAAACAAATTATGGAATATAATGTCTACTTTTTATCTACAGTGACAGTATGGGGTCTATTCACTAAGCTGCTGTAGGCAGCCGAGGTGAACGACCGACCTGAAGCGAAGTGAGCCGAACGCTGTTGGTTTTTTCCCCTATGGCTGTGCCATAGGGGGAAGTTCCATTATCGGGGAAGGTATCGGAGCATTTGGGCGAATACGAGTATCGGTATCGGTGCATCCCTAATTCAGTAGTATGTTTATTATGTAAAATAATACTAGGCTTTAGAACCACTTGAAGTAATTACAAAGTTATTGCTAAATAAATAGGCCTAGAGCAGAATGTAAAAATTGCTCTGGTCCATGGGGGGCGTACAGGTTTGAGAGCCGAAGTGGTTAAATTTTTTTAAACATGAGTATCAATTTTAACCTCCCTGGCGGTATTCCCGAGTCTGGCTCGGGGTGAATTTTCCCTACCAGGAGCGGTAACCCCGAGCCAGACTCGGGGCTACAGAGAAAAGTGACACTCAGGATTAGGTGAGTTATTCCTAAGATTTACTAAGAATTGCAGGCCTACAATACATAACACCAAATTTCCATGCAAAAAATTGTACCGCTTTTGGTACAAAATTCCTGACATAATCATACCGCCAGGGAGGTTAAGAGACATGGGAACCATACAAACAGTAAGGGCCCCTTCACACCATTGCATTGCAGTAACGCATATTACCTTCATTGGTGTGTAGTGGTGCTATTCATTTTGAATGGCACCTCAATGCACCTGCACAATGCACCTGCATTGCAGTGCGCGACAACAGGTATGTTTTGTCTGCTCTGGTGCATTGACAACCCATTTAATGAAGTGGGCTGCTTTAATGTAATGCAAGGTAATGGACAACATAATGCACCTTAAAACAATGCATCAGAGCAGACAGGTGTAAAGCCAGCCTGACTACTTTTTATTCACATAAATAATTTCTGTCTTCTGCATTTCATGTCACTGCAGTTATGTGGTCCATTATGTAGCACTTAGTAAAGTTCCTTAATTCATAGTAAAGTTCCTTAATTCTTATTTAATTCCTGCTGTGTGGTCTGTAGACCCGGCAAAGTTTCTGAGTTTGTAGCTTTACCTGTATTATTATCTTCTGTCCCAAAGTTTGCATTCAGTTGCTTTTCTGGTTTCTCCCTTTTTGTTTGCTTATTGTTCAGTTAAGCTAGCGATAATATTCAGGCTCTACGAGTCATTAAATCTATTGTTTGCTTAATTTAATCCTCCTTAGAACTCTCCTGATGACAAGTCATACATTGAGGAGGCTACTTACAGCACACTTATGCTCCATCCTGTTTGAGCTCTGCCTTCTAGCGCTTGGGGAAACTGTCACTGGATATTAATTCCTTAATTGCAATGTCTAGCCTTACAGGAAGTGTTTTTGTCAGAGTTTAGTCACCACCGTGTAGAATAATGGTGCCAAAAAATTGACCAGTCAAATTTATTTCATACACCACAAAAAAAGATTGTGGGCACCTGACCAACTCTTGTATGCCGTTGTTGGACATCCCATTCCAAACCTTGAGCAATGATGTGGAGCTGCCATCCCCCGTGCAGCTATAACAGACTCCAGTCTTCTAGGAAGGCTTTTATAGGAAAAATGTTTCTCTGGGAATTTATGCCCATTCAGCCAAAAGAGCATTTGTGAGGTCAGGTACTGATGTTAGATGAGAAGACCTCACAACAAAGTCCAAATCCCATTCGCACTGCCACGGTCTCAAAACCACAAGGTATATGTGGTGCCAAGGTGACCACACGGATGGCGCAGTGCAAAACACTAATAGTAAATAAAAGTAAATCACCGGCACACACTTGAAGGGTTTTTAAAGTATTGATATGTTTATTCAATACCCAATGTCACATACTGTCATACGGTGCTAACGTTTCGGGTCTGCACAGGGATCCTTCATCAGAGCGACAGTGTCAGTGTCGCTCTGATGAAGGATCTCTGTGCGGACCCGAAACGTTAGCACCGTATGACAGTATGTGACATTGGGTATTGAATAAACCTATCAATACTTTAAAAACCCTTCAAGTGTGTGCCGGTGATTTACTTTTATTTAAGCTGAGAAGACCTGGCTTGCAATTGGCATCCCATTTCATCACAAAGGTGTACAGTAGGGTTGAGGTCAAGAATCTGTGCAGGCCACTTTTGGTTCTCCACACCAAACTCATAAACCCATATCTTTATGGACCTAGCTTTGTTCTCGGGTCCACAGTTATACTGGAACAGAACAGGGCCTCCACCAAATTGTTGTCACAAGGTTGAACGCACACATCTGTCTAAAATGTCTTTGTATGCTGTAGCATTAATGGTACCCTTCACTGAAACATCTGAACTCAATTATTTAGAGAGGTCTCCCATACTTTACTAGGTTTTATGGTCAGGTTCCCACAAACAATGATCACCAGTACAAACAAAGAGGTTGAAACTCCCTATCAGGGACAGCAATACAAATTTGACAATTTGACAGGAGCTCTAACATCTTAGCGTTCTATCCATAATTTAAAAAAATGGCATTACATACACTTTAATCAGAACTTATGGTTGTTTTAAGTCATTTTAGAAGGTACGTGAATGTAATCATTATATTGATATATACTTTATATGTATATACAGATATATATATAGATATATATCTGTATATATATCCATATATATATATAGATATGTATCTATGTATGTCTATACATATATGTATACATATAT
>NW_017306306.1:1400627-1417985 GCF_000935625.1 Nanorana parkeri
ATATCTATATATATATATAGATATGTATCTATGTATGTATATACATATATGTATACATATATGTATGTATATATATATATATACTGTATATGTAAATTATATATTTTTTAAATTATATTATACATTGTCTGTGAAGGTTCTCATTTATCCAGGTCATGGTATATCTGTAAAAAAAAAAAAGAAGTCAAGGCAACTGGACTTGCTGTATTTTTCTTGAAGGCGTTTCACTGGTCATCCGTCCAGCTTTCTCAATTCTGAATCTTCAAGAAAAATACAGCAAGTCCAGTTACTTTGCCTTATTTTCTTTTACAGATATATTGAAAATTATTAGTGATATCCCATCATTATCTGCTTACAAGCATTGATTATACCTACCTATATAGGTACCCTTGTAGATGGGTTGGTTGCTTGCTTGGTTAGGAGTCCTTTGCTGCCTGTTTGGAGAATAGAGATAATATCACAATTTTGTATTGGTGTGTTGATTTGATGCTTTTCATATGTGTGGCCAAACATTTTCCTAACACTCCATTACGGACATTATTGTGCTAATTCAGACATGTAAATAAAGAATACACCTAATAAGCTAAACAAAAAACAGTTTGTTTAATTCCCCAAAGTATTTTTGGCTTAGTCCCGGGTGTAATTGTTTTAATTATTTTCCTTGTTAACTCCAAAATACGCCGGTTTTATAGTTGTTGGGGACAATAGGTACAAATAGTAGATTTGTAGTTGCTTTGTTTACTCTGCACCATAACTAGCTCATTAGAAAGTTACAATGAGCCCTGTAGGAAATGCTTAGTCACAATAGGAGCTCAGTGTCAGCGGGCTCCTTAATACAGCTGAAAGGAAGGATTAGTCGTGTTTTAAATATCAATGGAAAGTACAAATTGCTTGGTGTAAACATTTACATAGCCCCATGTTTAGGGAAGGAAACCCTTTTCTAGATTGCCTACAAACAAGGAAAGCGTGCAGAGTTGTCAAATTATCACTTAAAGAAAATGGATAGTGCATATTTACATGCATTTTTCCTTTATTTATTATAATCATGAAAAAAATGTATACAATTTTAATAATAAATGTAAAAAAATAAAAAATATTTACTTAATACTTTCTGAGGTTGTCCTATGTGGGTATGTGAAGCTAGGATATACTAAGCAGTACATATTAATGTGCTGATGCCGTTTAAATAAGTCTAGAAGGAAAAGGTCCCCCATGGCTCAATCCGATCACCACACACTTGAGTTGATATATTATAAAAACATTTATTGCATTATTATTATTATACAGGATTTATATAGCGCCAACAGTTTGCGTAGCGCTTTACAATATAAGGTACTAATTTAATTATAGGATATTACGGTTACCATACAATTCAAGACAAGATGGTCCTGCCCGTGAAAGCTTACAATCTAAAAGCATGATTAAAAAGGTACAAAGCATTTGGAGGTTGCAATCCTCTGTAGAAAAAGAATCAGCACCAAGTAAAGGAGTACAATCAGTTGTAGAAAAGTTAGTGAATGTTAGCATTCAAAAATAAAAATAAATCCCCTTTTACTTATCATGTGGTCACATGTTAGCATTGCCAACATTGCAGAGGAGAAGGCTCCTTCTTTGAGTGTCCATGTCATTGCCTGGGTGAATATTATTATCATTACAGGTATTTATATGATGTCATCAATTTACGCAGCGCTTTACATACTATTCAATCACATCAGGCAAAGGAGCTTACAATCTATGGTCCCTATCTCATATTTGAATACATAGTAGGGTCAATTTAGATAGGAGACAGTCAACCTTCCAGCATGTCCTTGGAGTGATGCGGACACCCACTGTTGGCTAGCCAGCAGTGGAGTACTCTTAGGCTCCAGGAGTGATGACCTGGAACATGAGGCAACTAGTCACTATGCACAGAAACCGGCACTGGATTATCATTCGGCACATAAGTGGTTAACATGGGGTGCTTGCAGATGGGCCTTAAGGCACAGGGCTTTTTGACCCAGTGCAGTAATGGGTACCATTTAGGACAGGGGTAGCCAAACTTGGGCCGTCCAGGTGTGGTGAAACTACAAATCCCATAATGTAACTACCTTTAAAAGTCATGCCTGTGGCTGTCAGAGTCTTGCAATGCCTCATGGGACTTGTAGTTCCACAACAGCTGGAGGGTGGAAGTCTGGCTGCCCCTGGTTACCAGATACATATTAACTGCATGGAGTTTTCATATTATATGAATTCATCATTTACTAAAGTACAAGAGTCCACTGGAGTTTATATAGTGACGTCATGGGTCCTTTCTCTTCTCGCCCAGTATTAGCGGTGGGTAGTCCTTATGTAATGGGATGTAAGCTCTGTGAGCCCAGGCCCAGGTGAAAAGGTCCATGACAGCCCTGGCTCAAGTAGGAGTAGGATGACAGATGGTGAAAGAGGACTAACACTAAGGGGTCTATTCACTAAGCTGCCGAAGGATCTAGCAGTAGCCGTAGTCTGCAGATCCACACCTGATCTGGACCTGATCAGGACATGAAACTCATGTGAACAGGCCCTTAGTGCCCATTTACACCTAGGTGTTGTGGGAACACACATCACGGAGACACACGTTCCCGCACATTTGCAGGCATTTGTTTCCACGTGTTGCATCCCCAATGACCCCCATTGTATCCCAGGACGTGCGCGAAATGCAGGAAAATTTTCCGACATGCGTTCTGCGTTTTTCCCTGTGTTTTTGTGCGCGTTCACATGCATGTGAACGTGGGGGAGAGCACTACATTTGCTCAGCCGTGTTTGGGGTGCCATGAATTATGGCACTGCAATCATGTTCCGTGTTTGGTGCATATTTCCGTGAATGCGTACTGAGGCACATGCTTTTGCCGCGGTTTGCACACGTTCATGGAACAAGATGCTGTAATCAAGGGATAGGGCACAGCAATCATGTTCCGTGTTTGGTGCATATTTCCATGAATGCACGCTGAGGCGCATGCTATTGCCACGTTTTGCACACGTTCGCGGAACAAGATGATGTGATTGAGGGCTGAGGAGTGAAGAAGGAGGGTAACACTGGTGAATTGTGCAGACATTTTTTTTTTATAACACTCTGGGGTGTAAGTTTTTCTTTCTTTTAAAGAAAAAACTTCCACTTTAACTGTAGAAGAGAAAAGTCAGGTCAGCAACCTCGCTGTTAAGAGCTGTGTAAATCTAAGGACTGGATAAAGTAATACAAATCCTCTTACAGATTATGAATGTATCAAATGTGTATTTAGTTGTTTGTCTGGAGTTCAGATTCTATTATAAATATCACTATTATTGCAATGCGATTTAAAAAAGGAATTTCAGGCAATGCCAACTGAAATAACGAACAGATCAAGTCATGTATGTGTGTTAATGTGTCGCTCTGATTCTGAATATCTGAATAGAGACAACGCTATTCAGGAGGCTCTAATTAAGCAATGGAGGTTTCTACAATAGTTACTATAACAGTTCACCATTGAGACAGAAAGAGACACAGATGGTACAAGATAAGCATGTGCAAGGCTGGAGTCATTTACCCTTGTCTCTTTTTATGTAACAGATGTGTGTTACTTTAAATGAAATGTACCTGTGTAGGCAATTAACAAATCGGGGCATAATACCGTCATTTCATAAAGATTCAAGAAAGAATACATAAGGCTTTTGTATTTTCACAACATTTGTTTAGCCCGGAGTTCAGCTTTAAATGGAACAAACCTCTAAGAGGTAAATCTACCTTTAACCAGTGCTCTGGCTAAGTTAAAGCCCAACTCCGGGGCACAAGAAATGTATTATTGTTATTATTATACAGAATTTATATAGCGCCAACAGTTTGCGCAGCGCTTTACAATATAGGGAAGACATTACAATCACAATAAAATTCAAGACAAGATGGTAAGGAGGGCAATGTACTGGTTTCAAATGAGTTGCACACTCCGTATCCTCCTATTCCAGCAGCTGTACGGTACATTTACTATGGTTGATTTACTAAAGGCTGTTCCCTTTACAAAGGAATTTTCACTTCGCAGGGGAAGTTTTGCCTTATGTCTGTGAAGGTTCTTATTCATCCAGGTCATAGTATATCTGTAAAAAAAAAAAAAATCAAGGCAACTGGACTTGCCTTGATTTATTTTTTACAGATATACTATGACCTGGATGTATAAGAACCTTCACAGACATAAGGCAAAACTTCCCCTGCGAAGTGAAAATTCAGAAAATTCCAAAAGATGGTTGGATGACCAGTATAACGTCTTTAAAAAAAATAAAAAATACAGCAAGTCCAGTTGCCTTGATTTATTTTTTGCAGAAGTTTCCTCTTAGCGTACTGAATGAGGTGAAGCTCTGCTGACTTACATTAGCCAATCACGTGCAAGCAAAAATATTTTTATTTTGGGTTGATTGGGTATTCTTTGCAAAGTGAATCTTCACCGCATTCACTAAGCTAAGAGAAACTTCCCCTGCAATGTGTAAATTCCCTTGCTAAGTTAACAGCCTATTTGCCTTTAGTAAATCAACATCCTAATCTTTTGTACTCATCAAATGTTTCTCAATATTTTTCGACAGAGAAGTAAAATAATTGATTTTTTGCATGGAATCGACTTTCATTGACATTGACTAAAAACAGGAGATACGTCTAATTAAAGTGACACCAAACTCAGGAGTTTAATGTTAAAAATGCATTCAAGTACCTCAACTATTAACAATAATGTATCTTTTTTGTGTATCACTCGGCTGTAGATCCTCAAATCATCTCTGAATTGGTGCTGACACTGTCCTTCCTTCTGGAAGCTGGCTACTTTTGTTCCCCATGGTCCCTGTGTGTGTTGTAAAGTAGTCACCGCTCCAAGCTCCCTTCCCTCATGTTTAGTTTACTAATTTGTATTAAAGGGTTATTAAACCATCGCGTGTTTTTGCATATATATATATATAAGGCTAGCAAACAGTAGATATATGCAAAAACATAAAAAAATGAAACTTTTAAAAAGGGTTTAAACTAAACTGTCTTCGCCGCGCGCTCCCGTCCGAACATCTGAAGAGTTTTGGGCGGCCGCAAAGAACCTTGGGGCGACCTTGGTGCATGCGCACTTCAGATGTTCGGCCGGGAGACGAGAAGAGACACAAGGTAAGTCTATGGAGCAGCGTGCACCCGCACAGACTACGTGGGACATCAGAGAAGAGGAGGACAGAGGAGTCAGCGCTGGATCGGAGACCCGCACCAGCATTGGAGGGACAGATGAAAAGGACAGTAAAGAAGAAGATGATCGAATCAAGAGGCATCACTTAAGGTAAGTCCCTACAGCAGGTTGGGAAGGGGCAAAAAAAAGTTTGACTTTAATGTCACTTTAAGATTGTAGTCCTTTCTCAAACCCATGAGTTTAGTGTTACATTAAAAAACACCATGTGGCCCCATGCAAACCACAAGTTGCATCTACAATACAAGTTACAAGGAGCAAGTTAATATATATTTTTGTTCATTGCTTAAAAACACACCGGATTTCCCAAATGTCTTTTGTGGAAAATTTATCCGTTTCTATACATACATGGAGTAAATCCTCCTAGGAAAGGGAAACATGGAAAACAGGTGGAAAAGACAACCAGGCAAAGGAAGTGTTAGATTATGAAATTCTTCAAGCGGTATTTGTTCCCCAATACCGTGGAGAGGGGCGGCGCGGGAGAGGCAACATTAACATTTCTTTGCAAATTTTTTAGCATTCTTATTTTAATAGCAGAGTTGCTTTAAAAAGACTACAAATCCTCTTCTAAAAACTAATCAGATATTATTAATGACAACGTTTATTATTATACTGCCTTGCTTTACAGTGTCAACTTTGGCACATAGGCAGAATAATTAAAGCGGACCTTTACCCCCTTTCGCTAGAAATTTCATGAGCATGCAGCTCTGCTTGCCAATATGAAATCATCTTACATTCATTAGTTAAACAGATATACAGTATTTTTCTTTTAGTTACAATTATTGTTTTTTTCACTTCCTGGTCCGCTTAGTCATTAGTGATGTAGCCTGTGCCTGAGAAATGTACCCTGGGAAGGTTACATCACAGTGAGATGCTGGGAAAGATCATCTGTAAACTGCAAAATCTCAGGGAAAGGCATTTTTGCTCTCCTGAGATGATGTGCATGGCCACATGTCATAGTTACATAGTTACTTAGTTACATAGTTAGTCAGGTTGAAAAAAGACACATGTCCATCGAGTCCTAGTCACATGTGCCAGAGTTCCAGGAAGTAAAGGGAGATCTAGTAACCTCCCCTTAGTAAACATGACCACTGTCAGAAGACTGGGGAAGAAAAGAGGAATAAGGTATGCAAAGAATACAAAGCCGGCAATTATCTAGAAGTATGTGTTTGTAGATTGTCATCACTAAACATTTCTAAAGGTGATTTTGTTGTCATTTTAGAGATATGGGTCCTCTTTACCGTCATAAAACAAGAACAGGCCATATCAATTTAGAGTAGGATAGTAGTAGGATTTTGTTCGTAAAAATTCATTTTCTGAATGTTTGTTCGATTGTTCAATAGCTAATGTGATCAAAGCAGCGGATGCTTTAATCCGTAGTGATAGAAAAAATTGAAGGAGCGGGATGGAAAATTTTCCTTGAACCAACTAAATTCTAACAGTGAATGTGTTTTTTGTTTTAAAAAAAAACTCCATTAATTTAAAAATCGAATGTTTATATCAAACAAAATGTTTAATGGCATTTGGTCTCCAAAATCCTGACATCTCCTGGTCTTCATCATGATTAATATACAGGGTTATTCACAAAAGGGTGAAGGGTTTGGAGAAGGCAGGAGAAGTGAACAATCTAGGACTAAATAGCTGAACTGGAAAGTGAGCTGAATTGGAGAATTTTCCAAATCAGCTATGTTGTCCTAGATTGTTCACTTCTCCTGCCTTCTCCAAACTCTTCACCCGCTTGTGAATAACCCTGATAGTGTTTATTTTATGCATTACCTAAAAAAATAGTTTCTATGTGAAAAGAGAGTGGGGGGAATTTATCAAAACTGAAGCAGACAAAATCTGGAGTAGTTACACATTTCAACCAATCAGCGTCTCTCAGTATGATCAGTTAAGATGTGAAAATGAAAGGTAGAAGCTTGTTTGTTTCCATGCACAGCTGCTCCAGATTGTCTCTGCTCCAGGTTTAATAAATCCCCCTCAGTGTACCTCAGATGTAGTGCTATTAAATGGTGTGTGTTGTTTTTACTGTTGAAATAATTACTGTGGTCGCTTTTACAATCACTTTGCTTTTTATGAATTCGACTAACTAAAGTCAGCAATAAAAATCTCTTCCACGTCATGGTGTTTCTAGGATTAAACTACATACTGTATATTAGTATTAAACATGTTATGCAATAAGACTGAATTGGTAATAATTAAAGAACAAAGTACAGTTGTAAAAATGATGCAATATAATGTCAAAATGGTTGATTAAAACAACCGAAATCTTGAAGTGCAACATCAAAGAAACCCACATACTAAACATAATGATTTTGTAAAATATTTATAATATTCTCCCTGGTATCTATGATTCATGACATTTCCCATGTTATAATACATTTAACTGCAATAAATAACATTAAACTGATTACTTTTTTATTATGAGCTATAGTAATATTTATCAATAATGTACATATTGTACAATAAATTGAATTGATATGAAGGATAGATTAAATACAACTCTTGTTTTTATATTTTATGATATATGAACATTCTTTAAACATTTAAAATTGTAAGCCCTCATGGGCAGGGCCCTCCTTACCTTCTTGTCCTGAATTGTATTGTGATTATAATGTCTTCCTTATATTGTAAAGCGCTGCGCAAACTGTTGTATATAAATCCTGTACAATAATAATATTAATTTTAATGTTTACATTTTCTTTCTCGGTATCTAATTTTATTTATACCTTTTTTATAATAAAAAAACATTTCTTGGTATTTAATTTTGTATATAATATTTTTATATAATATAAAACATTTCAATGGTGTCTTCAACATTTCCTCTTTTATATCATTGTAGTTAAAATAATTTTACCATAAAAGTTTTTCTCACTATGTAAGATAAAGTTCTATCGTGTACGCCATTTATATTTTAGAATGGTTTACTTTACAGAATACAATTCACATGGGCTGCTAATTATTTTTCTCATGGGGTTTTCTGCAGTACCTCTAGGTGGAACAGTGCTAAGAGGTTGTTCTGAGTTATAGAAATTAAAATTGACAATGGCAGGGCAACTAGTACCCTCCTATGCAAGGTACAGGGAAAGGTAATCAGCATGTTAAAGTTGCCCTGCCATTGTCAATTTTAATTTCTATAACTCAGAAGAGCCTCTTAGCACTGGAGTGGTGTTAAGAGAGTCTGTATTATTGGAGCATGTGACTCACACAAAAGTAATCAAGTGAAGTTTGCATGTACTCCAAGAAAATATACATCGGCAAACCGTAAGGTCGACTATAGAAAATCTCCGTCATCGAAACAGCCTGGGTCAATCAATTCACATGAAAAAAAAGAGTGGCAGTGGGGGTAACCTCCCTTCTCTTTGGCTAAACCCTCATTAACTCCACTCATGCTGTCTCACTCTACTTGCCAGGTCTTAAGTAGCGTTTTTTCCTTAAAAAGGAACCAATTAGCACCTCATCAGCTCCAATTAGAGGAGACAAAAACAGGGTAAAGATAACTCAATGAGAGGGGGCAGCACAACATCATGTAATCACTTAAGACAGTATTCAGCGTCCATTGTGTTTGCTAGGCTGAGTCTATTCACTTTATTTTCAAGATTGTTTTTCTGGGAAGACGGGCCTCCCAGGAGTCTCATAGAGCTCATTCATGGTCTACCTGTTTACAGCACATAGAGCAGAAAAAGCTAAACAATCCTACTTTGCAGGCCTTTAGCCGAGCTCTCAATAATGGTATGTTTTCAGTGACTGGGCAGAAGAAGTGGAGGGCTGGCTGTATGCTCATTAAGTGCTTTGCTTGTACTGTCCTCTAATTAAATGGGAGGGCTACAATGTATTTTTTTTTCTCAATGAAAGTTCTTTGGAGCAGTTAATTTGGTGCCTGTACAAAATGCCCCAAAACATTAATTAGAGTGGAAGGAACCCTAATTTCCTCCGCTTCTTTCCTCTCCATTTACTCCCCTTGTTTCGACACAGGCTTGGATGGGTCTTCATAATGAAATTACCTCATTAAGGGCTTTTATACTTGCACAGTTACTCATTCACAACCCAACATTTAGCTTTAATTTAATGCTGTCAAAAGCAAAATGTGCATTCATATGTCTCCGAATTAGGAATTTTTTAGGGGGAGCGGACAGATTTAAATTATTAAGATGGCAAGTAGTGAGTTATAATTGAGTACAAGAAGCACTTCTGCAAATATTAAATGCGCTCAAAGCCAAGGCGTCGCGGCCTACGGACTATTAACCGCTTCCACGGGGGTTAGATTAAAGATTTTAAAAAGATAGTACGGCTTGTAGATAAGTATTCAGATTTCGCTGCCAAAATCCTGACTTTGAATTATATTTTTGAATTTCTAAAATTGTCATGTTTCTGTAAAAAAAAAAGAGCATGTGCATATCCCGAAATTTGTGATGTTTTTTTATAATACTGCTAATAATAAAGACAATAACAATAAGACATTTTACATTACAACAATAATACCGTAT
This sequence comes from Nanorana parkeri, assembly GCF_000935625.1. Classification (NCBI taxonomy): domain Eukaryota; kingdom Metazoa; phylum Chordata; class Amphibia; order Anura; family Dicroglossidae; genus Nanorana; species Nanorana parkeri. The sequence continues at coordinate 1,410,307 of NW_017306306.1, forward strand.
ATCTTTTACTTCAGTTTCCTTGACTTTTGTTACACACAGAAGGCTAGAAATATCAGCTCCCAATATTGAAAGGAAAAAATAAATATGTGGGTTATAATTTTTGAAGATGTGCATGCAAATTCCAAAATATCAATATATCTTTTTAATTGACATTTTGGGGGGGATTTATCAAAACTGGAAATTAGAGAATCTTGAGCAGTTACCTAGGGCAACCAATCAGCATCTCACTTCAGTTTGCTCTGTTGAGATTTGAAAATGAGACAGAGAAGCTGATTGGTTGCAATGCAAATCTGCTCCAGATTTTGTCTGCTTCAGTTTTGATAAATTCCCCTTTTTATATCTCATATATAAAAAATAATCTTTTTTTGCATTAACTGCATGTGTCCTTATTTAAGTTGAGAATGTAAATACAATGCATGCATTAAATGTAAATAATGTAATTAAGAGTTAATTTAAATACTAAAATACCTAATTTAATATAAATGCAATGGTAAGTATAAACATTACAACTGTATTATGGCTATCCCTGTGCCTATTTTTTGTTTTGTTTGCACTGCGCGCAACTGTTGGCGCTGTATAAATCCTGTATAATAATTGTAATCTTTTTTTTAAGTAGATTTGTCACAACTGTAATAAATAAGTTATATCTTGACATTTTTTATTTTTTTTTAACTTTTGTGTGCTCTTCCATTTGAAAAAAAAAATAAAAATAGCATGTCCTAGCTTTACAAACTGGGCTAAAAAATCTCTTACCATGTCTACAACATACATCAGCAATATGTTTGGCATACTTCTGAGTAAAATCCCTTATGTAAAAGCTAGAAATACCTGGAAGCAGCTAACTTGAGCAGATTTGTTTTATTCTTTTCCCGTGAGATAAAATCCGTATGTAAGTTGAAGAGGATGATGAATTTGCTTTTATTCAGGGTGATGGAAAGGAGGTCAGGACACTTGCTACCCAGGACAAGTAACCAGTGATCTGCAACGTAATGGGGCCAATAGCGTCTTCTACTACTGCTCAATGAGACTCGAACGGAAGACTTTTTTTTTATAAAGCCCATTTATGTATGCTATAGTGGCCAAATGATCTTTCCAACCCTACCTATCAAGATAGTAGGGCTGCAACAACTAATCGACATAATCGATTATAATCGATTATTGAAAAAGTTGTCAACTTTTTCAATAATCGATTAATCGGCTTCTGATCAGTTGGCCCTGTTCACAGCTCCACACGCTGTGCACCGCACCTCCTCCCCACCTCACGCTCGCCGCTGCCAGACCCGCTCGCATCCACGCTCCACACGTCGCACCTCCTCCCCGCCTCACAAACTTAATAATCGGCTAACTAATCGATTTTGAAAATAATCGTTAGCTGCAGCTCTACAAGATAGGTTTGAAAAAAATGTACGCATGTTGTCACATGTTCATAGCATTATAGAGCATCATGAAACAATTCAGCTTTTGTTTTACTTTTCAAAGTACAACTCCATCCAAAACTTTTTCATTTGTTTTGGAAAAAGTGGGGAGAGGTTAGAGCCTCTGTCATGGTTTTAATGTTGTCCTTGTCCCTGTTTGGGAGAATTACCCTTACTTCTTCTCATTAAAGGAAGTTATGGGAAAACTATACAATGGGTACACACACAAAAACGTAAACACGTATTTAGTATAGTGGGGAAGGATTAGAACTTCTGACCATGTTCCTATAGCTGTACGTGTCTTCTCAACCTTTTGACATAACTGTAGATAACTGCCGCACTCCTTACCGGATGCCCCTTGTGCTGAAAGGTGGCTGCTGAAGCGACTGTGGATGGCGCAGTGCATCACAGTGTACATCAGAGATGTTACCAGCACACCAATGGATGATGTCTAAAATAAAGCGTAGTTTACTCACGCATATTGTCACATGAAAAATGCAACGTTTCAGGGCCAAGCGGGGTCCCCTTCATCAGGCTTAATATTAGGCCTGATGGAGGGGACCCAGCGTGGCCCCGAAACGTTGCATTTTTGATGTGATAATATGCGTGAATAAACTACGCTTTATTTTGGACATCATCCATTGGTGTGCTGGCGACATTTCTGATCTTCCCCACCTTTTGACTATTGTATCCCTCTATTCCTGTTCAGTATTTACAAATGATGCTGCAATGTTACTAGGTCATCCATGGAAAGTTTAAGCCTAAATCAGAGCGTGATAAACTTGTCAGGATTACAGCAGTAAACACTCCTTTATGGTGTTAGAATTAGAATTTCTGATCCCGTTCCTATTACTGTGCGAGTCTTCTCAACCGTTTGACTACTGTACCCCACCCAGCTGTGCCCGCCCCCTTCCCCATCCGTTCCTCCAGTCAGCGCGACGGTATGTGTTCACTCACTTCCCGATCTATAGAGACGATGTGTGACAGTATCAATGTCACACATTGGCTCTAACTAGATGAGTGTACATCAATTACCTTTTAGTTCTCCTTTAATTTACTGATTTATATTAAAACATACCTGTTGATCCTATCAACAAGGTATATCCACAGGTACTTCTGTTCTTAGGGGGATGTGCACTTCTGTTCTTAGTTGGATAACTCTATTACTTGGTAATTCATATAAAATGATTCCTTAGTTTAAAGGAGAACTATGAGGTGAGTGCTTTTCACTCACCTCATAGTTCTAGCCGACCTGTGACAATGAGACTGTCACAGGTCGGCTCAGTAGATCGGGAGGTGAGCGAACACATACTGGCATTCGCTCACCTCTCGATCCTGTCACGGCACTCTGCCTTAACAGGGGAGGGGCTGGATTCCCCCCTACCGGCTCTTATCCGCAAGCGCTGACTGGCGGAACGGACGGGGGAGGGGGCGGGTACAGCTGGCTCTGCCTCTAGATAGGCAGAGCCAGCTGTCAGTCACGCAGTTGGGTGGATCCCGGCATAATTGTCGGGATCCGCTTCAGCTGCGGCGTCTCAGTATACCATGAGCAGAAACTCGCGGTATACTGCGGCGTCTCAGTATACCGCAAGCTACAGCTCACGGTATAGTGAGCCTAGGGTGACGTGAGGAGGCTAGTTTATGTCCTCCCGTTACCCTAAGGAGAACTATTGGGAAAAGCCTTAACCCCATAGTTCTCCTTTAAACAAAAAATGATACTTACAAAAGTTAATTTGAAAATGATATCATGCCCCCGCACCCCCGGACTTTGGCAAGATGGTGTCAGAGTTCCATCTATCAATATGGTAGCTTCGTTGCACAAAATGATGCTTCAATTCCCAGTAGACTTTGCCATGTGCATGTGCAATATATTACCTATGTGTGTTCTGTTTTTTTGCGGCTCTGTATTCAATTTTCCCATGCCTATACAGTAGAATTCAATATCTGGGGATGCATGTGCAATACAATGTACATGGACCAGTATGGCAGAAATATCCTGCACATGGTAGTGGCAATAAAGACCAGCGACTACTGCACATGCACAGGATATCTGTTCTCATTCCAAGGATCCCTTTAATTCAGAGGTTTTCATTAGACTTGTGCGCCGTCAAAAAATTTGTTCCGTTTCGGAATATCCGTTATTTCTTATTTCGTAATTCGTGTCCGAAACTCAATTCGGATTCGTACGAAATACGAATTTTCGTTAGTATCGGCACATTTTCGTAACTTTACGAACATTCGTTATGATGAAGTTAAAAAGCAAAAATACCTTTGTTAATATTGGAGTCGATGTGGTAGTTGTTTTTTTATCCGAAATACGAATTCCGTTAACGGATTCCGGTTCCGTATTTCGGATAAAAAAAAACGACCATCAACTCCAATATAAAAGTACTTTGCTTTTTAACTTCAATATAACGAATGTTCGTAACGGAACGAAAATACGTCAACAGAATTTCGTATTTACTGCCTGTATTGTAATGCAACTGTCAGCAGCAGAAGAGAAAACCTCTGATTGGTCAACCAAACAAAATACGAATTCCGTTAACGGATTCCGTATCCGAATTTCGTATTTCGAAATGTAAAAAAAAACTACCATCAACTCCAGTATATTAACAAATGTACTTTGCTTTTTAACTTCAATATAAGGAATGTTCGTAATGGAACGAAATTCCGTCAACGGAATTTCGTATTTCCTGCCTGTGTATTGTAATGCAACCCCCAGCAGCAGCGGATCCGTATTTCGGATTAAAAAAAAAATCTTGTCATGTTGTTCAACCTCATTTACAGGGGTAATATTAGTTCCTGTTTCAAAGAAATTCGGATCCGAAATTCGTTAACGGAATTTCGTATTTCGGATATAATTCGGAAACGGCAATTCGGATTTCGGATGATTCTGAATTTACGAATTTCAGGAAAATTCGTACGAATTTCAATTCGTAACGAAACGAATCGCACATGTCTAGTTTTCATACAATTAAAAACAGTTTTCTTTAAGCTTACCTTTTCGTATGCCTATTAACAAAGCTCATGAGGCTTATGATTCCTGTAATAAATAACACAGACATATAAACTCATTAGAAGAAAATAGAAGCTTTCAGTTCCTCAAATTTTCAACGAAAATCAAGAGATTTCTAAATTTTGCCATTTCCGATTGGAATCAATGAAGAAGGAAAAATTAAGGTGTTTTACTAAGTGGTGCAATGGGTAATAAATAGCTTCTGATGATTATGAAAGTTCATTTAAACTATTCTGGACTTGCAAACATTGTAGAAGATAAGAGATGTCGCACTGCAGAGTAAAACCCGATATACAAAGTTCCATTTCAATAATTTAAAAAAAAAGATTTTTAAAGTTACAGTAAAATAATATATTGCAATAAAATGTGTTGTCATAGACATAAGAGATACTGTTACAAAGTCAGGTTGTAGCAATAGTGTGTAACATGCATTTGAGGAAGGACGGAAGTGGTACCCAATATAACCAGGGATTGGGAGACGTGTCTGCTACAAACTCCCATAAATGTAGCACATACCCGAATATCTGCTGCATTCTGTGCATTGGAGTCTGAACTAGGCTGAGTTGTCTGGACTATTGGATCAATTTCATTGTAAAAGAAATAGAGAAAGATGGAAAAGCTAGGGACCATAGAATGGGAGAAGATAGGTAAAAGCAGAGATCTAGAACCAGTGATAGGAAGAGGTGAGGAAAAGGAGGTTCCTGATGTGAAACAGATGGGTCAGAGTCATATAGTTAGTAACAAATGATCAAAGTAATTCTGGAGAAAGTGGGTTATGCACAGTGTCTGGACCTTTAGGTATTACTTCTTTCTCCTTCTTTTCATTTATGATATAAAGTCATTTTGTTTTTGACTTGGACTATAGTCGGTTGTTTGAACCACAACGCTCCATCAAGTGTCTACTTAGCTGCTGTAGAAATGAAAGTAGTTCCACTCGATGTTTCGCGCAAGCTTCAATTTGCAGATTAAGAAGAGCTCATATAGATATTTATGTACTCTCCGGCCTAGGACCGCGAGTATTAACCTAAAAGTCGTTTGATTTTAGGGCAGTTCCACCAATTAAGTTTGAGAATGCCTGCCTCCCCGAGGAACCCCAGAGACATAGACCTGATGTATACAGTCAGTATTTTGCCCATCCCTGAGGGACCATATATCATCGTAATAGTCATTTTTAATTAGCTTCTACTTAATAACAAGTGAGGTATACAGTATATACATATAGGGAGGCGTGTAGCTTCCCAGTGGAATGGGAAAGCATTCTGGGAAGTGTGAACAAGAGCTTCTCATAGGTTATTATTATTATTAATAATAATATTACAGGTATTTATATAGCGCTGATAATTTACAGATTACAGATTCGAAGGCAATGAGCCTCCGAATCCGAACAATAAACTGCAGGATGAGCGGCGTTCTGCGCATGCGCACCGCCATTTATATACTCCAAAATGTCCACCAAGATATACTCCAAAATGTCAGCACACATTCGTAGAACGCTCCGGCGGCCACTGCTCGTTCAGCGCATGACGTCACCGTCATGTGACATCATGCGCTCCGCCTCCAAAATGGCCCTCCATTACAGATGATTAAGCATAGGATTGTGCTTGATCATCTGTTTACACGTCACTTCAGCTGGGTTTTGACAGCTCTGAAACAGGGAGTGCTGAGGGCACAGCGCTCCCTGCTTCATTCAGCACAGAGCAGATGGGGAACAGACATGCATCCTGACACCCTCTGACGTGGTTTCAGGCCCCCCAGAGGAACTGGGGACCCTGCAAACCAAAGTGAAGGGGGTGCCGAGGAGAGGGGGGTGGCATGATTGCAGGCTAGTACAAGTGATCTTGGTGGCTGCGCAGCCACAGCCAGTTATTGAAGAGGAGGGGGCCTGCACTGGGTTAATTCTGGCAATGGCTGCACCATCCTCAGAGGCCTGTGTATCCACTGTCAGCCAGCTATAACCCAGTGCAGGTCAGCGATTGTGGACTGGACAGGACCACCACTCGGTCCGTGCATGGACGGTCCACCATTTAGGGACCCCTGTTCTAGAGCATCCCAGGAACTTCAAAACATGGAGTAATTCAAACTTATTTTTCATCTAGGGAGTCTTCCCATCCTACCTCCCATGCCTCATGTCTGCAGTGCTCAGTGAGACTGCCTGGCACCCTGATGGTTTAATAGGAAGACATGGGTAGGGGCATGACAGGACAAAGTGCTAACTGCCTAAATTACCTGAGATGTGCCTAATAAAGTGCCCTGTATTTTGGGGTTCATGTAACTTTATAAAGGTTCCAATATGACACCCCTGCTGTTGCCTTCAGCTAATAGGTTAGTAACCTCATATTACAGATTGTCTAAATACACAGACAAAATACATAGTACATTGCAATTGTCTTACCGGCTGAAGAATTTGCCATATTATACAGTCAGCTCAACCAGGTCAAGACTTCAAATGTCAAAGCAGCAGCACAGCTTGGTCAAGAATGCACCCTAGCTTGTTGACTGGGAGGCGAGGGAGCAGCAGCATTTTAATCGGATCAGACTTCTGCTCCTGTCAGCATAAGAAAACTGCAGCAGACTTTTAACCTGTTTTCTGGGGTGTAACAGGAGGATGGCAGAAAAATTCAGGCAGTTTCAGTATTTTCTCCTAAAAATACATGTAATGGATTTTTAATGAATACTTGGCTTGTTTTTTTATTGACTATTTGTACTGTATTATTGGCTAAAGGTCAATACCTAGACTTTTGCCCTTGCTTACAAAACAAATTGCCCCATCTGATTTCACAACACTGAATAGATTGTGACGCCAGGAAAATCCACTAAATCCAGCCTTGGTTTTCCACCTTTAGACCCCCTCTACCTACTCAAATTCCTCTATAAGCCAAGTCATATTTTTTGCATGTTATAAAAATAATTCCCTTATTTTTTTTTTTAACTTTTTTTGGGTCTGTCTCTAAATGTGATCTGACCCCGGCACAATTCCACACGGCTCTTTATTTACAGACATTGTCCATAAGATAATTAACATAATTACTGGCTTCAATGGGAGATACACATTGAATAGCACAAATATTTGGATTCAAGTATGTGAGTTAGCAGTGATCAATTAAACCCCTCATAATGAAGCCCTGTGGGAACCAAATGTGCATAAAGGCAGCGAAGGGGTATTGCTAAATAGAAAAAGGACTATAGAATTTGCTGAAGTGGGGCACTGATGGAGGAGAAGGTATTTTACAGTGTCTGACTGAAAAAAA
>NW_017306306.1:1418013-1501398 GCF_000935625.1 Nanorana parkeri
AGTGATCTGAGCTAAGGCCGAATGGCTGGGTTCTACACATCAGGAAACAAGCAAAATGACCCTGGAGTGCCGCGCTGTATACGTCTTTTAACCGTGGTTCTGCACAGACGCTTGCAATGAGAAACAGCAAGTGAACGCAGGTTGGCATTATCTATATTTATTGGTTACTTGTGACAAGAACGCTTCATTAAACCTTCCGTGACCAGAGGTCATAGACACGTGGATGCCCAGACCAAATTGAGCAGCATCAGCATGCCTCAGTTACCTTGACAATAACTCTTACACACTTAAATAATTGAATAAGTAAATCCTTTTTACATAATAGTTTAATAAATTTGAGGCTTATATATAGTACAAAAAACAAACAATAAGGTGATCAGCTCCAGTAGGTGAAATGTAAAATGAGAGCTACCAAGCACTATGGATATAAATATCTAGAAATGAGAATTAGTGTCAAACTAATAATCATACACATCTAATACAATGAAACATATATTTAATCATATATTCTTTTATTAAGTTTTTTAAACGCATTACAAGAACATATTGCTTTCAACAAGATATGAATTGCAGCATATGAACAAAGTATCGAGCGCAATTACACATTCAAAAGAAAAAACAGCACGTACATATAGAGAGAAAAAAACAAAACAATAATAGCTCCTGAAGCCGACAGTACAACCCCTCTCGTGTCACTGCTCCCCCACCGGGGCATTCCCATCACGCTTACTTGTCATCCTTATCCCTATCCTCCGCCTATTTACCAAGTCTAGTGTTTCCAGGGAGCCCATACACTTCCTCCTATATAATTCGGTAACATCAGAAGTACATTTCCCATCTAATACACCTCAGCCATAGATCTATCGCCCGCCTCATCTGCCACATGAGGTATAGAATACTGATCTGTGTAACCATCTCGTCCATATATCGTAGACAATTAAACATTTATAAATGAATCGCATATATGAGCCTTCAAAGAAATAAGGCATAAATGAATATTTACACAAAAAAACACAAAAGCAACAAAAAGAGTCCCAGAAAAAAAGGAAACATTGGTGATCGTGCAAGAAAATTCCTCAGATGATTCACAGCCAATCTGCATGTAACTCTCAGGTAAGGATAATCACACAATGCAGGCAGACCTTTACCTCCACCCAGTGAGTGATGATAACAAGTGAGTGCTCACCTGGGGAGGTAGACCCACAGAGCTAGGTCAAATGCGCTTTTTCCCTTCTTAATGGGGGAGGGAAGCCCATGCACAGAAAAGGCGATACCTGTGATCTGAGGGAAAAAGCGCATTTGACCTAGCTCTGTGGGTCTACCTCCCCAGGTGAGCACTCACTTGTTATCATCACTCACTGGGTGGAGGTGAAGGTCTGCCTGCATTGTGTGATTTTCCTTATGCTGGGCACACACCTTACAACCATCGCAAGACTTTTGTCTTGCGATGGTTGTAAGGTAATTAAAAAAACGTACGATCTGCCTATCTTGGACAGGCAGATCGTACTTGCGATGATCGCAAGCCGTGCCCCCTTGAGGGGCGGGCTTCCGATGACCGCAATGCCAAACGGGCAGTGTGCGCTTGCGCACACCGGCACGTCCGGCTTTTATCTTACGAACATGCTACACATGTTCGTAAGTTAAAAGTCGTGCAACCTTACAGTAGTAGAGGTCGCACGGCTCCCACACATTTTACGATAATTGTACGATCGCGGGATTTCCCACGTTTATCATACGATTATCGTAAGGTGTGTGGGCACCCTTACCTGAGAGTTACATGCAGATTGGCTGTGAATCATCTGAGGAATTTTCTTGCACGGTCACCATTGTTTCCTTTTTTTTCTGGGACTCTTTTTGTTGCTTTTTTGTGTGTAAATATTAATTTATGCCTTATTTGTTTGAAGGCTCATATATGCGATTCATTTATAAATGTTTCATTGTATTAGATGTGTATAATTATTAGCTCGGCACAATATTGTATATAGTACAATCTTTAATAAATACTGTACTCAGATGGTACTTTATAAACAAATGACAAAAATGTGAACACAAAGTTTTACCTTTTGTAAATATTTATTAAAATGTTATTTAAAAAAAATACATTTAATTTTTTTTATTTCTTTCTCTGTGCACAGCGCATATACCAATTCAACTTTGTGTCCACCACAGCACCTCCCTGCATATTAGTGTTAATAGAAAGGGTAGCGCAGCAAATATATTTTCTATTTATTTGTTGAATTTCACTACGGCGTATATTGAGTGCTTGCAACTTATTTATTGGCGTGAGGTAAATTTATAAATTGATTGATTTCCATCCAGAGTTGCATTAATTTTTCACCAAGATCCTGTAGGGATGATGGGAGAGTCTGACCTCTGCGTAAAGTCTTCTCCAGCACATCCCACAGGTTCTCAGTGGGGTTAAGGCCAATGTGGTGGCCAATCCATGTGTGGCAACGATGTCTCATGGTCCCTGAACCACTTTTCACAATTTGAGCCCGATGAATCCTGGCATTGTCATGTTGGAATATGCCCAATGTGCCATCAGGGAAGACAAAATTGATGGAAAAAGCTGATCAATCAGTATATTCAGGTCACAGCTGACATCATTTTTGGGCACTTGACATTGCTGCACCTAGATCTATTATCCAATGGAAGTATCTGACCTATCTGCTTAGCTAAATCCAGGCAGTGACTTTTTTTGGCCAGGCTGTATATATTGGTGAACTGCTTTTCATTATAGTGCCAATGTACAACACATGATGAGGGTCTATTCACGAAGCTGCCGAAGGCCGTGGCTTCGGCCGATCCTTCGGCTAGCTTCGGCCCCAGGACCCCTTCGGTTCAGTAGAACCGAAGGGGTGCTGTACGGGCTATTCACTATAGCCCGTACAGCTCCCGAACGTGGCTGAGCGGCTCAGTCGAGCCGAACGCATATGCCTCGGCTCACGGCCGACCCGAAGCCATGCGAACCAAGCCGATGTACGGCTGATTTCAGCCGTACCAGCCTGAAGTGAACAGTGTTCGGCTCACTTCAGGTCAGTCATTCACTCGGCTGCCTACGGCAGCTTAGTGAATAGACACTTTGGTGTTGTTTGAAACCCATTACTAGATATCTTTTGTGATTTCTATTTCACACTTGTAGCACATAGTGAACTGAACTGGACGTCTGTTATATATACTGTGTATTGTAAATACACTTTTATAAGTTTGTATTATTTTTATGTACAGTATATTTTAGGGTAGGTATGTTTTGGTGCCATTCATTATTTATACATTTGTGATTATTTTTAGCGCTTCTTTTTTAGATTTATTATTGGTTTGTCTTAATTAGGGTTGCACAGATACCAAATACAGTACTCGGTACAAGTATGAGTACATGTACCGATACTTTTGAGCTCCAAGACTAGACTAGAGAAAAACTAAAAAATTAGGAGGCAGCTGTCATTTGTAAGGAGCACACGGAGCTCCTGGGATTTGTACATCTATGTTTTAATGTATGATTTTGTTTTTATAAATATAAATAAAGGGATGCACAGATACCAGTTTTGCGAGTACAAGTACTGGTACTTGCCGAGTACTTACAAGTACGAGTACTGATACATTTTTGTTTAGTGTCATGTGACAGTTGTTCGAAAACAATACAGACTAATGATCTCAGGACAGTGATGGAGAGCCAGAGCCATGTCCCAGCTACAACCTCTGCAACCCTGGTAGTTCTCATGAAAATGCCAAGTATCTGCACTGGTACTCAAAAAGTATCTGTGCATCCCTAGTCTTAATAGATTAGCTGCCACATCATTTTATATTATTTAATTTGCAGATATTTATTTGATATTTGGAAGGCACGGTATATTTTTTGTTTTCACATAATAATCCCATTTATTACAGGTATTTATAAAGTGCCAACAATTTACGCAGCACTTTACATTCACATCAATCCCTGCCCTCTAAGAGCTTACAATCTAATGGTGCCCATACATTGTACGATTGTTATTCGGAAATCATACACGAACGGCCTTTTGGAAAAGAAGATCAAACAGTTCATGGTACATCACCAATTTTTGTTTTTGATACTGTGATCAAAATGTTTCAATCGGTCAGGTTGGAAAATTTTTCTCTGACCGAATGAAAATCGATGAATCAGTGGGGTTTGCGTTCGTTAAAAATCTGAACAAGAACACAGCACATGCACAAAAAGGAGATATTTTTCCACCATTCGTCAAAAACTGGTTGGTTAGTATGGCTAACGAATGCTTTCGGAAATCAACATTTGACTATGCTTGATGGGGTATTCGAGCTGTAATCAAACGAGGGTTCATGGCAGAAACAAAACATTTTGATTGAAAATCTACTAGTGTATGGCCACCTTAAGGTCCGTATCTCACATGCAGACACATACTAGAGCCAATTTAAACAGGAGCCAATTAACCTTCCAGCATGTCTTTTGAGTGTGGGAGTAAACCGGAGTACCCAGAGGAAACTGAGGAAACCCACACAAGCACAGTGAGAACATACAAAATCCATGCAGATAGTATCCTGACCAGCATTCAAACCCCAGTGCCACAAGACAGAAGTTGCAACCACTAAGCCGCTGTCCTGCCCAGATCTTTCTTCTCAACTTGCGGCTTTTTCGCAACAATTTCCCTGTTGCAATTTCTCACACCCAGTTAAGCCCCAGGACCGAAGGAAGGGATAGAGGTAGAGGGCGGCCATTCCGTTGGAATGTAAAAGTGATCGCACGTCTGCCCAGCTACCTGGATCCCTTCTGCATAGAACACAAATAAAAAAAAGCAAAACCAACAGTGGTCGCTTGTTTGCTTTCATCCTTTCAATACCCCACCACCTGCCACAGCCATGTCAATGGTTGCAAAAGTGATAAAATAGATGTCTATGCAAAAGTGTTTTGAATGGAGTGGGGAAAGTTTTGTCGGAACCACAATTGGGGGGATTCACCCTTTGTATTTGTATTTGTACTTGTGACTATTGTCACCAAGAAAAAAATGATTGGAAATCTAAAATGTTAAAGTTGTCCCCAGAAAAAGAAGTGAGGGGAAATCTTCCAATGGGGACAACCTAAAGAGGGAACCTCCCTCTAGATTCCCAATAACGTCCTATTAAAGTGTATTTCCACTTTTGCAGTCAAATTTGAGAAAACACCTCTATATGTTTGTTCTGTGTTCCCATTCACACAGAATAACAAAAAATATTTAAAAAAAGAAGATTTCTTACCTTTTAGATGTGTCTGTGTAGCAGGCTAATACAGCTCTGCTCTAAATTTCCAAGCATCAGGAAACTGTCTGTCCCCATATAAAGACTAGGGACACTCTGAGCTTCCTCTCATTAACAATGCTTCTAGATCTTTAGCCTCTTGTTAGGACAGAACATATTCAAATGTAGTATACAAGTGATAATGAGATCTGCCAGCACAGTACAAACAGGATTAATAATGTGAACATTACTTGCCCAGCCTCACCGTTCCAGAGCAAAACAGAGAGTAACTGTTCTTTTAGAATAGAGCATGTATTGTGCAAGCAGCAATAATAAAAAAAAAAGTAATGGTGTGTGAATGAGAAACATGTAACAAATATAAAATAAGTGTTATGCCAATTGGCTGCAAAAGTGGAAATATACTTTAGGTCTCTGGCACAGGAAGTGAAGGGAAATTTCCCAGATGGTACAGCAAAAATAAATAAATAAAATGAAATGAAAATAAAAATTGGGGACTTTAGATTTACTCTAAAGTAGTATTAAAGGAGAACTATGAGGTGAGTGCTTTTCACTCACCTCATAGTTCTAGCCGACCTGTGCTGACTGGCGGAACGGACGGGGGAGGGGGCGGGTACAGCTGGCTCTGCCTCTAGATAGGCAGAGCCAGCTGTCAGTCACGCAGCTGTCAGTCACGCAGCTGGGCGGATCCCGGCACAATTGTCGGGATCCGCTTCAGCTGCGGCATCTCAGTATACCGCGAGCAGCAGCTTGCGGTATACTGCAGCGTCTCAGTGTAGACGCGGTATACTGAGCTTAGGGTGACGGGAGGACGCTAGTTTGTGTCCTCTCGTTACCCTAAGGAGAACTATGGGGAAAAGCCCTAACCCCATAGTTCTCCTTTAAAGTCTCTCTTTTTTTTCCATATATCTACTGCTAGCAAGTAGTAGATATATGCGAAAACATTGTAAAAAATAAAAAAATTACCAAATAGGCAGAAACTTACCTGTGTCTTCGCCACTAGCTCCTGGCTGCAGAATCCAGGTTCCCCCGAAAGGCCGTGCTGAGAGCAGGTGCATGTGCAGTGGAGATCTTCGGTGGGGAGAAGAGGAGAGACACAGTGGAGGTGAATGGACGCAGCTGGGAGCGTGCACGTCGGACAGACACCGTTGGACACGAGGAGTCAGCGCTGGATCTGAGACCGGCACCAGCGCTGGATGGATTGCTGAAAACTACTGGAAGGAAGAAGATGATCGGATCAAGAGGCATCATATAAGATAAGTCCTTACAGCAGCATGGGGGGGCGTGAGTTTAATGTCACTTTAAGGGTATCTATGTTCTTTAGTAGTCCTTATTTTAGTTTTGATAAACTAGTTTTTGGATTGGTTTCATGTGCGGTGATATTACTTGTGTCATAGGTTTTAGTGACAAATAGTACATTTATTTTGTTTTAAAAATTCAAGTAACGAAAAACTCAAATACCCCCAAATAATATACCCCCGTGACACTTTTCAGATGGCAAAAAAGCAGCGCACTTCAGAAATTAGGGTGCACCCCTTCAATAAATTTAAATGCAAAATGCTGAAGTTTGACAAGTGTTTACTTTATCCATAAAGGGGTGCATGAGTTCATACACGAAGGAAGGCACTTGACAGCTAACAATTAATATGTAGAAAGTTGATTCATGTACTGCTCTGACTATATCAAAATCTCCAGAAAGACGAAACTGGGCTCCAAGTCTGTTTAACTTGTGAAAAGTTGTCTCCTCTTGGTGTTTAGATAAATAATACTTAAGGAACTATTGCTTTTGTATTTGCTGTGTATAATTTTCATTACAATTTGCTGTATTCAAACGAAGGTCTATGAAGTATGTTCGTTTCGTTGTACAAAAGCGCCATCTGGTGGGAAGACTTGGCATTACAGCACACTCATTCTAATGTAGAGATTTTGTACATGAAATTCACAAAGCCAACTGGAATCCTAAAATAGAGACCTAGGTTCATTTAAAGTGACACTAAACTCAGGAGTTAAATCTTAAAAATACATTCAAGTACCTTAACTATTAACAACAATGTAGCTTACTTGAGCATCACTCGGCTGTAGATCCTCAAATCATTTCTGAAGTGGTGCTGACACTGTCCTTCCTTCTGGAGGGGGCTACTTTTGTTCCCCATGGTCCCTGTGTGTGTTGTAAAGTAGTCACCACCCCAAGCTCACTCCCGGGGTGGACTACAATCTCAATACAAATGAGTAAACTAAACATGAGATTGCAGTCCATCACAGGAGTGAGCTTGGAGCGGTGACTATACTTTACAACACCAGAGGACCATGGGGATAGTGACATATTCAGGGTATATTACATGCCCTGGGTGCCACTTAAAGGGGGCGCCGCTCCATAGTTCATCAACCCATAGAAGCAGCACACTGCCGCTGTCATTATTTACCCCTGCTGCTGCGGTTCTAGCAACCAACCACTGGACTGGACTCTGGACTCAGTAACGCACTGGACTCTGGACTTAGTAACGCACTGAACTCTGGACTTAGTAACGCACTGGACTCTGAACTCAGTAACGCACTGGACTCTGGACTTAGAAACCCACCTAAGGCCCCTCAGAGCCCATCTCAGATCCTGCAGAGCCCACCTGAGACACCACACAGCCCACTGGAGAGTGACCCTACAGAGCCCACCATAGATCCTGCACAGCCCATCTCAGACTATCTATCTGCATACAAAAAATGCATTGAATGATGTATTAATGAATACAGAGATGAGATAACTTGTGTCTTTTATATTTGTGACGAGTTCAGCTTTAACCGTCTTTCCACGGTGATTACTGTAATGTGTGTGAAGTTAAAATCAGAATTCATTAGAAGCCACCGAATCATGTCATACGTCTTCACTGTTTTCAATCATTTTCAACTTTCAATAAGAAGTGGATTTTCTTTGCAGAAACATTGACCGTGATGGGCCTGCTCTGCTTTACCTGCCATAACATTCTGTGTGTTTGGAATTTGGAATATTTGTCACAAGGAAGAGTTATATTCCTGAGAAGACATTTGACGTGTCTGATCATCATTATATTTGTAAAGGTCTCGGGCTGAAGAATGGCTAAAAGACAAATTTATTCCATGTGAAGGATTATCAAACTGTTGATGTAAAAGGCAGAAGACATATTAATCTGGAAAACATAAGGTATTAGAAAAGCAGTGTAATAAACAGTGTAGACGCAGTATCACATCCCTAAAATAACTGTAGTTTAAAGTAGGGCAACTGACATTTAGTTTGCTAAAATACATTGGAGTCTATTTATCTCTGTGAATCTTTGTTCTGTGCAAATCAAGGCAAAAACAAATGTTCTTAGTATATTTTCTTTTCAGGTCGAAGGTAATGTGATGTAATACTGCATTGTGGCCATTAGATGGAGCTGAGGAGCACAGGAAATAAATACTTTTCTTTTCAGACTGAATGTGATGTAATACTGCATTATGGCCACTAGATGGAGCCGAGGAGCATAGGAAATACATTAGGGATGCACCGATACCGGCATCGAGTACAAATACTGATATTTTTATTTCTTTTGGTATTTGCCAATACCGAATACCGATACTGGCATCCTGAGGTAGCGTGGGCCTGGCCAATCAGGTCATGACCCACCGCCTGGCTTCCTGATTGCCTGGGAGGCCGGTGTATTATTGAAAGCACACTGGCTTTACGTTCCCTCGTGACACTGCGAGGCAGCCTGGCTTCCTGACCAATCAGGAAATCTGGCGGCACGTCATGACCCGCCTCCCTGATTGGTTAGGAAGCCAGGCTGCATCGCCGTGTCTCTAGGCAGCGGGAAGCTGGCTTCCTATCCATTGATGAAGCTGGGAGACGGAGGCCTAATTGGTCGGGAAGCCAGCTCCATGCTCCCTCACGGCACTGCCGGTCAGAGGGAATCTCCTTCTGACTGGAAGTTTCGGTATGGGGTAAGTATCAAAGCATTTGGGCGAGTATGAGTACTCTGCCCAAATACTCAGTATTGACCGGTATCGGTAGTGGGAAGTACTGGAAAAAAATTATTGGTACTCGTACTTGGTGCCGAAATAACAGTATCAGTGCATCCCTAAAATACATATCTATTTTCTAAACTTCTTGGCTCCATCTAGTGGCCATATTATTAAATAAAAGTATTTATTTTCTATGCTCCTCTGTTCCATCTAGTGGCCATATTACAGTATTACATTACATTCGACCGGAAAAGAAAAGTATTTATTTCCTATGCTCTTCGGCTCCATCTAGTGGCCATAATTTATTATTACCACAACAGGCTACTACCAGACTGAGAAACTCCATCTAGTGGCCATAATGAACTGGGGAAAACATATGAAGAACCTTTGTTTTTGGCATTAGTCCCCCAAACTGGACATTCAGAGATATTCACAAGATGAAGGACCCTGCAAATTGTTTATAAATTCCCTATTCTTTGTGTTACAAATAATTACCTTTTTTATTTTAGAAAATACTGTTTTCACCTTTTTTATATTCTTTGTTGCATCTCAGTGCTTCTGATCTCTCCCAGCCTCTTTCCAGACACTTCATGTCTATATGCACTAACTCCAGTGTCAGCTACACATCATTGCTCTGGATCAGCTTCCTGACAAGGGCAGAACATGTCTGTATTCTAAGCTGCTTGTAGTCTTCATTAGAGGCACATGTGACAAGAGGACAATGCAGGAGCACAATTGAGAGACAGGGGCCCAGTTTTCTCACCTTAGAGGAGGAGGTCCTGCTAAAAATGCCTTTTGGTTTATGCCCCCATTAGAGAGATTTCCCATCACTTCCTGTGACTTAGAAGATGAAAGAAACCAAAAACTGTAATCCTTTTCCATTCTATCTAAAACAAAATAAGAAGTATTGACTTAAAAAGGTTGAAGGGTTACAGGTAGCACTCCTGCTCTCAAGGTGGTGTAAGATAATACCCCAAAGTGGCGTGGCAACCTAACATCTAACTCACAGGGCAGAATTATTGGCTTAGGGCTCATTCACATGGGCACAGAGATCCATGTACCATAAAAAAAAGGTTTGGATCTCTGTGACAGGTGTTGTGTACAGCCTGTTTTTACCAATCAATAACAGGCTGCAACTGTATGTTGGTAAATGCTGCTCCGAGCTTCTGCTTGTGTACAGGTATGTTCAGGGCCGTCCCTACCTTTTTCACCACCTGAGGCGGCCATGAGAAAGGAGCCGAGCTTTCAGAATGAGAGGTGGGAGGCAATGGGTGGCTGAGCAGTCAGCCAGCTGAGTGGGATACATAGGCAGGACTGCTGTTAGTCACCCATGCTACGGCCCCCCCTCCCCTGCACCTGCTAAGCCCCAATGAGAAGCTGCCTGAGGCATTATGGGCATGCCCCCTGGGTACGTCGTACAGGAGGACTGTATGCAACACCTATGGCTCCTGAGCACAGAGATCCAGCAGCTTTTTACCATACACAGATGTCTATGCCCATGTGGATAATCTTTTATAGTTGGGTAAAAGGATAAACATTGGGTGCCTGTGACATTAGTCTTTTTAAAATATATTTCTAAACCCAACGTTAGGAGAGATGGTTGATGATACAGCATACCCAAAAATATATATAATAGCTCGGATTATTATAGTGATAGTTGACCCTTTAATAGCAGGGAAATAAATTAATCATTTGGGCACCATGTCACCGATGGGGGTCTATTTATAAATAATGCAAAGGGCCATTTACCTTATGAATATCTGTGAATGTTCGATCTGTGTGGATGTCTGCCAAAACGAACGTTCTTCAGTTCTTCAGGCAGTGGGGGGAATTTATCAAAGCAATTGCGACAATTTTAGCCTCTTAGATCATTTTTTTTATGTGCAAATCTGACTTTTAACATGTGCCCCTGTTTTCACCTTAGCTTGCACTACTTTTTCAATTGCACGTTTCTTGCACCTGTTTTGCACCTGTTTTCATCTGCACTTGTTCTGGGGCTGTATGAAACTGGAGCATCCCTAAGAAAACAATCACAACTTAAGAAGTCCCCATAACCTCTTCTTCAAGAAGTGTCAGTTAGGCCTTTTGCCTGGAGTTACAAGTCTTCTTTCCTGAAGTCTATTAAACCTCATTTATGAACAGACATTACACTAGCATCATAAATCTGGTGCAAAGTGCATCAAATATATTCTGTGCAAGTTCAAACACTCGGAATTGCAATAAAAATTCCACCCAATGTATTTTCAATTATTTATGTAATATCATATTATGGCCACTAGGTGGTGCTGAGGAGCATAGGAAAGAAATACTTATTTTCTATGCTCCTTAAGCTCCATCTATTGGCCATAATGCGATATTACATAAAGAATTGGAAATTAATTGCACGTGTAAAGAAAACAACTAAAGAATGTTCATTTCGATACATAATTGCACAGATATCCACAGGACATATGGTCCTGAAAACTATTTATTAGCGATGTCCCGATACCGATACTAGTATCGGTATCGGGACCGGATACAGGGCATTTTCACAAGTACTTGTACTCGTGAAAATGCCCCGATACATACAGCCGAAACCGGCCCTTTACATGTTTTTTAGCTTTGGCTGCCGGAGAGGAAAGACAGGCAGAAGGCAGCACATGGGAAGCTATTGACCTGCATAGCCCCTCCCCCGGAATACACTCTCCACCAATCGCAGCCTCCCTCTCTGCTCTGACTCTCCGGACGGAAGTGTGACAGCGTGGCGGGCGGGCGCCGAATGTTCTGTGTGATGGAACTCTGCAGACTCTACTGTGCAGTGCATCCATGCCGGGGAAGAGCGAGAGCCGGGAGATAGATCCGGTGTTCTGCTGTCGGAAGTTCGGGTGCCGGAAGTGTGACAGCGTGGTGGGCGGTGAGTGTTCTGTGCGATGGAACTCTGTCTGTGGACTGTACTGTGCAGTGTGGAAGTGTCGGGGAAGAGCAAGAGCCGGGAGATAGATCCTGTGTTCGGGTGTATGAAGAGTGTCTACAGTGAGTGAAAAACGTATTGTTTACATGTGTATGGCATTGTATGGCATTGCAATTGGCACCCTGTAGCATATTTTGCATTTGCAGTGGAACGGAACGCAGGCAAAGGGGGAGGGGGGGGGGATTTTGTGGAAGTGTACCACCACATCCCCTGAGGGATTGCGGTGCGTTCCAACAGCTACTGCTCTGGAACGCACCGCAATCGGTGACAACAAGCTCTTACAATTGAAAATGCTGTATAGAATGTACTTGTACCTTATGTAGGAGAACACCCTAGGTCTGCCATTCTCAACCAGGGTTCCTCTAGCGGTTGCGTGGGGTTCCATGAGCTGCTACTGATTAACCTCCTGCTGGATGGTGCCTGGCTAGTTCCAGGAACAACCACTAATGCAAAGGTCATTCTTCCCTACTGAACCCCTGTAGGCAGCCCTGGTGAGACCTGCACGCAGCTCTGGTGAGAAAATGCCCCTAAAATCATCAGTCAGTATTGTTTTAGACATGTCCCTTTAAGAAAAGGTATTGGTAATTGATATCGGCAAGTACCTGAGGGAAAGTACTTGGTCTTGGTCTTGAAAAAGTGGTATTGGGACATCCCTACTATTTATACATATACCCATGTGTGCAGTACATGTTTTCCATTCCACAGAAATCTGGCCCTACCTAGTTGGCTGTGTTTGCCCGCCTACCCCCCCTCTCTCAGTTCTAACTTTACTAGTACCTCCTTAGTTGACCATCACTGGTCCAAGCTGGTTAAGGACAGTATCCCAGGAAGGATTAGACCCAGAGCTGGTGGGAAGAAATTACCAAATACTTGGCTGCTTGGTTGTCCATACCTTTTTGGCACAGGTGTGTACATTGCCTTATTCAAACCTGGCCCTGGAATGTTACTGCTACATAACATTCCTCAAAAATCCTTCAAATAATTAATATTGTTTGAATAGAAAGGATATAACCACCTTCTAGTAAAACACATCTGGTAAGCACCATCCATCCAATCTCCTTCACACGTGTTGAAAGGTCGAATCACGGAGACATGAGGGTGTTTAGGTGTGAAATACTATTTTATTCCCAAAAAAATGAGTGATGTGTGACTTTTCCCTGAAATGCCAGATAAACAATCGCAGCTGATGTATGAAGTTTCTTTCCTCCGCTTTGATCTGCTTGGAGGAGAATGCCAAAGAAAAAAATCTATTTCATACATCAGGCACAGGTTGTTTTGTTCATGACTGAAGGTATTTGGAAAATACATATTTTTTAATAAGAACTAAGCTGCACTGTATAAAGACATCAATAATACCTTCTACTAAAAAATTCCAATATACAGTATTAGTAAGGTGCGGACTTTGGCTTAGGTTCCAGAACCCATGGCTGTACTGCTCTTTACCTACGGCAATCACCATCATGGTGTACACTAGGGGGATTTACCAAAGGAGTAGACACTGTTCACTTTTTTGTGGACAGAGCGGTGTCTTTTGCTAAACTACTCAGACCCTTCCACTTTCCTATCTCCACAGCACAGACACACATTATTCTGTGTAGGCTAATATGTTGCGCTTGGTGTGTGTATTCAACCTTTTTGTGTTCTCTCATAAACTAATGTTTGAGAAAGTTAATCAACAATAGTAAAAATGTGATCAAAGTGTATAGAAAACAAATCGTGTCTCTGGTGATACTAATTCAAAGTGCTTTTAGGATCTTTAAATCGTGAAGGAGTAATTGAAACAACTAAGTAACTGATTGGATAATTAAATAAATAAATGCATAAATAAATAAACCTTGCCTCGTCTTTTGTTGTTCAATCTCTACTTTGTGGTAGTAATTTATGTGTAAAAACCGCACATATGTGATCTAAATATCAACTGTGTATAAAAATATGTGACAACAATATAAATCACATAAAGCGATGTGAGTATAACAAAGTTCATCACCGAAGGAAATTATTGAATAAACGGCAGAGTCCAGCAGAGGTGGCGGCAAGTGAAAAAAACGCTTTTTATCCACTCTATTAGAGTACAGATATTTTAAGCATACAGTTTCTTGGGGTCAGTCTGTGCTGTTCCACAATGTATCAGTAAAAAATGGACTTCTGGGAGGAATAGAGTTCTTACGGACAGAACTACAAATGTTAAAAAGGAAAATGGTAAGTTGAAAATAAACAAATGTTTGTTACTTTTTCTTCCGTCGATGGATCCACGGAGCTTCTCTTTTAGCCTCTCTCTCCTCTCCTGCATGCAGCTTACACTCCATCTCGGTACCGATGGTACGCACCCTCCAGGTGTAATTGGAGGTAACCACGGAGGGTCCAGCCAGAGAAAAATAGAAGGGGAGAAGCCACAGAAGAGAGACAGATCTAAGTGCAAAATTGCTATTTGACTGACGCCACCTCTGACGCTTAGACTGACGCTTAGACTGACGCCACCTCTGCTGGACTCTGCCGTTTATTCAATAATTTCCTTCGGTGATGAACTTTGTTATATTCACATCGCTTTATGTGATTTATATTGTTGTCACATATTTGTATACACAGTTGATATTTAGATCACATATGTGGGGTTTTTACACATAAATTACTACCACAAAGTAGAGATTGAACAACAAAAGACGAGGCAAGGTTTATTTATTTATTTATTTATTTATGCATTTATTTATTTAATTATCCAATCAGTTACTTAGTTGTTTCAATTACTCCTTCACAATTTAAAGATCCTAAAAGCACTTTGAATTAGTATCACCAGAGACACGATTTGTTTTCTATACACTTTGATCACATTTTTACTATTGTTGATTAACTTTCTCAAACATTAGTTTATGAGAGAACACAAAATGGTTGAATACACACACCAAGCGCAACATATTAGCCTACATTTGATCATTTTGATACACATTGTTGCAGCTGGTATTTTATTTATCTATCTATTTATTTCACATTTCCCTAGCACAATCAATTTGGATAAACACATTATTCTGTAGTGCAAGATAAGAACTGGGAGGGCTAGTTAGACTCTGCACAGTATAAGCTAGGTTGTATGGTATACTCTTGTCCCCTGCACTGTATAATCTATGTTGTGTGTTATACTCCTGTCCCCTGCACTGTATACACTGTGTTGTATGTTATACTCCTGTCCCCTGCACTGTATACACTGTGTTGTGTGTTATACTCCTGTCCCCTGCATGGTATACACTGTTGTGTGTTATACTCCTGTCCCCTGCACTGTATAAGCTATGTTGTGTGTTATACTCCTGTCCGCTGCATTGTATATGTTATGTTGTATGTTATACTCCTGTCCCCTGCACTGTATTCGATATGTTGTGTGTTATACTCCTGTCCCCTGCACTGTATACACTGTGTTGTGTGTTATACTCCTGTCCCCTGCACTGCATACGTTATGTTGTGTGTTATACTCCTGTCCCCTGCACTGTATTCAATATGTTGTGTGTTATACTCCTGTCCCCTGCACTGTATAAGCTATGTTGTATGGTATACTCCTGTCCCCTGCACAGTATAAGCTATGTTGTATGGTATACTCCTGTCCCCTGCACAGTATATGATATGTTGTGTGTTATGCTCATGTCCCCTGCACAGTATAAGCTATGTTGTGTGTTATACTCCTGTCCGCTGCACTGTACATGTTATGTTGTATATTATACTCCTGTCCCCTGCACTGTATTCGATATGTTGTATAGTATACTCTTGCCCCCTGCACTGTATACGCTATGTTGTGTGCTATACTCCTGTCCCCTGCACTGCATACGTTATGTTGTGTGTTATACTCCTGTCCTCTGCACTGTATAAGCTATGTTGTGTGTTCTACCCTGTCCTCTGCACTGTATACGCTATGTTGTATGGTATACTCCTGTCCCCTGCGCAGTATAAGCTATGTTGTGTGTTATACTCCTGTCCCCCACACTGTATACGCTATGTTGTGTGTTATTCTCCTGTCCGCTGCACTGTATATTTTATATTGTATGTTATACTCTTTTCCCCTGCACTGTATAAGCTATGTTGTGTGTTATACTCCTGTCCCCTGCACTGTATACGCTATGTTGTGTGTTATACTCCTGTCCCCTGCACTGTATACGCTATGTTGTGTGTTATACTCCTGTCCGCTGCACTGTATATGCTATGTTGTACGTTATACTCCTGTCCCCTGCACTGTATACGCTATGTTGTATGTTATACTCCTGTCCCCTGCACTGTATACACTATGTAGTACATTTTACTCCTGATCCCTGCACTGTATACACTATGTAATACATTATACTCCTGATCCCTGCACTGTATACACTCTGTAGTACATTATACTCCTGATCCCTGCACTGTATACACTCTGTTGTACATTATACTCCTGATCCCTGCACTGTATACACTATGTTGTACATTATACTCCTGACCCCTGCACTGTATACACTATGTTGTACATTATACTCCTGATCACTGCACTGTATACACTCTGTTGTACATTATACTCCTGATCTTTGCACTGTATACACTATGTAGTACATTATATTAAGCTGGGTGGCAGAGTCCTAACTAGTTCTATTACACAGAAGAAGTGTCACAGTATTCAGCAGAACAGTCAGCCTCCAATAATGTCTTCTAAATATTTGATGCCAAATGTGTTTGCCGTGTAATTGGCGTTATCACCGTATTCTCTGCCAGAGCTGTTGGGTTGCCACAACATAAATCATTTTTCTAATGAACAATATCTTCTTGGCGGGGTTTCTGTCCTTATTTTGGCAAATCTTCCTGTATGTCAAGTATTTTAAAATGTAATTGTATAATGGGATAACACTATGAGTCTTGTAGGTAACCACACACATTTTAATTGAATGCCCCACCCCTAATTAAAGTGCATTGTCCAAGTACAATGGCTTTCTGGACACACAGCAAAAAAAGATGCCCCTGGATTTTTTTTGGGGAAATGTTGCCAACTCCTCCTATTGATCTAAACGGGGTGATCAGCAAAGTAATCAACAACATCTTCACATGCTCCACAGTGCTGGATGTATAAAAAGGAGACAATTGATAGGAATTTGTGGATCCATTGTGGTATTATTCATCTGGAGATTGATTCTTGAGTTGGCTTCTCTTGGTTCCAAAACCTCACTATACTTGTTAGGCCAAAATTCCAGAAATATTTACACCGGGTGCCAAACGGTGAAGCCAAAAAAACTGCTCTGAAACTGCATGCACCTGCTGCATCTGTATGTAATTCTGCATTGTTCACGTTATCTCACAGCCAACAGCCCCTGCCAAAATCCTATCTCAGACATCGTACCCTGAGAGGCTCAAAACAAGCTTGCTCCATCTTCTACAGTTATATCATTATATTTAAAGTGGACCAAACATCGGCTAGTCGTGTTCAGTAATGTGTACGTGTAAAACCTAATGTTTTTTCTTTCCCCTCACAGAGATCACAGTATATAACCCCCAAATGTCTGACACAGATTAACCCCTGCTGCAGTCTCTCACCTTGTGACTTCCTACAAAGTTACAATATTGCTGTCTGATCACTGGGGAGAGGAGATTATGGAAATACTTCCTCTTGCCTGCGGCAGACTGATGATATCATGACAGCCTTGGTAAGGTATTGAATGGAGCTCATTTTTTTATTAAATTATGTCTTCTTATTTGGTCATTTTTATTTATTTAATAATTTTTTTATCAATTTAATTTTTTTAGATCTTTATTTATCTTATTTACTTCTTAAATTTTTAAAATCTTATTATTGTTTATTTTTATAATTATTTTCTTATTTTTTAATAATTTGTTTCTTGACCTCTCACTGTCTACACGGAGCGGCAGGGTTACTTTTAAACCTGCCGCTCTGCTCACCGCAGTGAGGAGAGACTCGGTGGTGGAGGACGGAACCAGCGAGGAGAGAGGTAAGTGCAGGGGGGAGGGGAGGACGGACCGGCCGGCTGCAGACTTTTTACATGTGATCTCGGCGACATCGAACATGAACAATCGGCTGCCTCACTCTACATTTAGTCCTGCTTGTGCAAAGCAGGGCTAAATGTAGAGAGGGCAACTTACCGCCCGGCGCCCACAACTTTTCCACAAGGACACCGCTGCCGCCCCTCTGCACCCTGCCGCCCCGAGGCCGGGCCTCGGTGGCCTTGTGGGGAATCCGGGCCTGCATGGAAGCCTTTTAGATGATACTGTTTCTGAATATTGTGTCATGTCTGGTCTTTTTCATGCAGAATTGGAAAGCCATTGAAAGGTTAAAGGAAACCTGTCATTAGGAGACTACATAGGATGCCATGCTGGCTCTGGTCCACTGACTAAAGCTGGTCCTATACGTAACAATAATTGTTTGATAGAAGGATTTCTTAGATGAAGCCTCTGTCAGGCAGCCTGTGTAGTTTAGCCAGCCTGTATTGCTGGCTGCAGCCCTGACAGGCGAGGGTTAATTATCCTGTGTCTTGCTGGCTGCAGCACTAGTCTAGTCAGCTGAATCATACCACACATCTCCATCTCTGGGATTGACCTTGTTGCTGGTGGCACCCTATTTAAGCATCATCCGCCTGTTCCCCAGTGCATGTGATAGTTTTTGCTATACAAGCTGTACGCTGGCGCTGCAAATCTTGTGACTGGAAATCTTGTTTGTCTTTGGTTCTGACCTTGGCCTGTCCCTGAATTATGCTTTGGCTGCTGCCAGCCCTGACCTGAGCTTGTGCCCGGATTACTCTTGCCAGCCGCCTGCCCTGACCTTAGCCTGTGCCTGGATTACCCTTGCCAGCCTTTGACCTCAGCTCATCCTTGGTTACTCTCTGGTAGTGTCTTTCTCCTTTTTTCCATACCTTGGTTCAGTACCTGGCGGACAGCCTGTGGGATCACCTTATCAGAGCATATAGTTTAAGTCCTGGGGGCATCCAACTACCGGTGGGCGTGCTTGCCTTTTGGACCTGCTATAGGTGAAACAACTCGTCACTATTTGCTGGTCCTGACAGCCTCCTCAGAAATGTAAGACAAAGGAGAGAGGTGACAACTACTTCTCCACAATCATTCAGGGCTGGAGTTAATTGCCCAACTCATCCTAACCATTGCCTGCCTTACGTTACCCCTTACGTTGAGATCATGTGACCCGATGCCACCTCGGGTCACATAACAGGCATGGACTGGGAGCAAATGTTAAGGGTTGAGGAGGAAATTTTATTATTTGTCATTTCAGTATTTAACGTTTTCTTTACATTACCTAGAGAATGGCTCATTTTTTTTTTTAGGCATGCTTCCAGTGAGACTGATAAGCTGTAATATATTACATTTTTGTTCTTGGGTTTAGATACACTTTAACGATGAATTAATTAATACAGAGTTACATTTATTTGCTTGTTTTATATCATTGTGCTTTAAAACTCAACAACAGGTACAATATATTTTGTGATACAGTGGGTAAGGGTTTTATTGCCATCTGTATCCCTATTAAGGAGAGTTCATCTCAATTCCTGTCATGGCAAACAGCAGGAAGTACAAAAGATTCCAGGACAGGAGCTGGAATGAATGAGTATAAACATTTTGCAGGGTCCTTCTTATTTGTTTTTATTCAGATAGTAAGTCATTGACATTAAATCTGAACTCTGGGCACAAAATGAAATATATTCCTCAATAGCCAAAGAGGATATAAATCCGCTTTGTGTTCACCAAATGCCAGATATTACATTATAAATGTAGAAGGGACATAATCACTCTGCTGGAAATAGCCTGTGCAGAGAGCAGAGCTGTGGGAGGGGTCCAGCAGGCCCCACCCACTAAAGAAAACAACAGGAAGACGGAAACAAGACCAGTCACCCTGCACAAGGAGAGAGAGCAGCAGTGAGCGGTGTGTGTTCCTGAAACTGCTCCAGAGCTTGTGTTTTTTTCATCTATCCCAGCCCTCCTGGCTCCTTCCTGGGGAAGCCATGGAGGCCGGCGGGGCCTCTCCTGCTGGGAGCTCTCAGTCTCCTGGGCTGATGAGCGAGTTGCCTAAGTCGTTATTACAGGAAGCTCCAAGTCTCAGACTGGATTACTGCAAAGATCTGGAAGAAATACACAAAGCACTCCAAGATTCAAGGAAAAATAGACATGCCTTTTGTATTGAGATACTATTTGCTTATCTTGGAGTTCAGCATTAAGAACATTGGATAATTATTGTGGTTATCTAGATAACTCCACCTACACGTCTGTATGAGAGATGGTGGGGGGGCGGGAGGGCTGAACATGCAAAACTCTTTTAGGACATGTAAATTTTCTGAACAATCAGTCTTTGTTGTTCAGATGAATATTTGCTCTCAGAAATTTACCATTACTTCGAAAATTGGAGAAAATGTTAAAATTGTTGCAATTTTTCACCGCTGACAGCTGATCAAATATATCCTATTAACATCTATTTCCTTTAGTCCCAGGATCTATTAAATCAACTCATTGTAGACTCGAGTATCATTTGAGATAATACATGTCGCCTTTTCACCACGCAACCTATGATATTCCCTTCTCTTCAATTCCTAACGTAATATCTGCGGATACAAAAAGGATTAAGTGACTTTTTATTTTTTGCAGAAATTCATCCCATCTGTCTCCCCTCCTCACACGACCTGAAACCAATTTTACCCGCTCCACGTTTTCTCTCGCAGGTTCACAAATGCTACATTACAAACACATGCACGTCGAAGGTTGACAAATAGGTTTGTGCGTCGTGTCAGGCAGATCGATAGAACATCGGCAGTAAAATGTGTTGTTAATCTGTGTAAAGTGAAAGATAAACATACGGAATGGATTTCTGGTCATGTTTGGACAAGGATTCAATGAGTTTGGTGTGTTACTAATGCGGGAATGGGCTGTCAGAGGATGACAAGGTGCTCACCCATTTCCACGGAAATCACGCCAAAGCCAAACTATGTCAAGTAAAAAAAATTAAAGTTTCCAATAAAGGAGTAAGCACAATTTCTGGAAATGGAAAAAAAAACATTTGATTAACTTTAAACAATATGATTTCTTTCCCATAAAATAGTCAAGTCGTGCTTGTAATATATTCCTCCCTTAATATATGACTCATAATTATTAACTGAAGGAAAACGCTTCTCTGGCTTGCATCACTCAGTGGGGTGACTAGATGTTAGCCAGGAGGCAAGGGAAGGAAATAACAATAGAAGAACCAGGAATACTGAGTGCTGGCTTAACATAGTTCCTTGTGTAAAAGTAGAACTGAATCCAAAACCTATAACCAGTTCAGGATATCAATGTATATATGTATGGTGGGCCTGAAGTGATTAAAGTAGAACTGTAGCTAAAAACCTATGACCAGTTCAGGATATCAACATATATATGTATGGTGGTCCTGAAGTGGTTAAAGTAGGACTGAAGCCAAAACCTATGTCCAGTTCAGGGCATCAATGTATATATGTATGGTGGTCCTGAAGTGGTTTAAGTAAGATTGAAGCCAAAACCTATATCCAGTTGAGGACATCAATGTATATATGTGCGGTGGACCTGAAGTGGTTAAAGTAGAACTGAAGCCAAAAACTATATTCAGTTGAGGACATCAATATATATATTTGTTGTGGTCCTGAAGTGGTTCACGTAGAACTGTAGCTAAAACCAATAACCAGGTCAGGATATCAACATATATATGTATGGTGATCCTGAAGTGGTTAAAGTAGAACCGTAGCTAAAACCTATAACCAGTTCAGGACATCAATGTATGTATGTATGTATGGTGGTCCTGAAGTGGTTAAAGTAGGACTGAGGCCAAAACCTATAACAAATTCAGGAGAACTATGAGGTAAGTGCTTTTCACTCACCTCATAGTTCTAGCCGACCTGTGACAATGAGACTGTAGTTCGAGAAGTGAGCGAACACATAGCGGCGTTCGCTCACTTCTCGATCCTGTCACAGCTCTCTGCCGTAACAGGGGAGTGTCTGGATTCCCCTCTCCCCGCTCCGATCCTCCAGCGCTGACTGGTGGAACGGACGGGGGAGGGGGCGGGTGCCAGCTGTCACTCACGCAGCTGGGCGGATCCAGACATAATTGTCGGGATCCGCTTCAGCTGCAGCGTCTCAGTATACCGCAAGCTATGGCTCGCGGTATACTGAGCTTAGGGTGACGGGAGGACGCTAGTTTGTGTCCTCCCGTTACCCTAAGGAGAACTATGGGGAAAAGCCTTGGATAGAGTAATTCCCTTCACTTCTTGTCTTCTAGCAACAACAGGAAAAGAGAGGAAATCCCCCCTAAAGACAGAAATCCCTGGTGGTCAGCAGGGTCACCAGAACTAGTGTTCCCATTGGAAGATTTTCCATCTATTTTTGTTCTGGTGACAACCCAACATTTGGGATTTTTTTTCACTTTCAGTCATAACAGTCACCAGATCTTGTAGAGAGGGTGAATCTCCCTAACGGGGACACAGACAATAAAAACTTGACAGGTGTTATTATCCCTCTCTACTCCATCCAAAACAAAAAAGAAAAATGTAGGCATTTAGGCACCTTAAAGCCCAACTCCAGGCATTTTTTTGTTAAGTAAACAAAATAAAAATGCAGCTCAGGCTGCAATTCTTTCTTTCTTACCTTCAATCAGAATAAACCTGGGGTGCGCTGGCAAAGTATTCATTTAAAATTAATGTGTTTGTGCATTGTAGTAAAATAAGAATTTTATCCCATGTTACTGCAAGAAATCAGTGTGAATTAGCCCTAAATCATTAGTCATGACCAATAAATTGGAAAAAGGGTGACCATATACACCTCAATAAAAGCCAACAATGTTACAAATCTGATGACTGCTTCTGCTGATCAGATCATTTAGGGAATAACATTGATTGATAACGACTAGGGATGTACCGAAATCTCGCCCTGCCGAAACAGATCGGCCGAAAATGACACTTTGGGCAGAATGCGTTGTGAGCGTGTCACAGGAGGCTGCACCCATACCGCCCCACCACGCCTCCTGTAACAGATCAGGAGAGCAGCGGTGTGGGCAGAGACAGCTGTCACAAGAGGCCAAGCCTGCGGTGAGGGGAAGGAGTCAACCTTCAATCGAGATCGAGATTTCCTCCCACACCGCCCGCTACCGTGAGAACCGATCCAGGATGGAGAACGGTACAAGCAGTCAGCGATAGTATGAGTTACTATGTACCAGTTATGAATGAACAGGAAGTGCTCTACATCACTTCCTATTCATTCATGATTGTGGATATAGTAACTCATACAGTACAGTATAGAGGATTCCTGTTCATTCAGTGCCGGGGGGGTGCAGAAAAATTGTCCTCAATCTCTTTTTCTTTTGTAAAAGGGAAATATCAGTAGTCTGTTTAGACCCCTGATATTTCACTGAAGCCCCCAGCAGTAAAGTTAAAACATAGAAAAGGTTGAAAAAAACTATTTTCAGTTTCGGCCTGACATTTTAAAAATTTTAGGTTTTGGTCTCAAAATGTCATTCCGGCGCACCTCTAATAACGACACACCTGTGCAGAAGATAATGTTTTTTTTTGAATTGAAACAACTGTGTTTGTATTTACGTTTACAAAGTAGGAATCTCTCATAATCCTATGATCCCCTTGCACTGAACTGAACCTTTATGAGATGAAGTGAATTATATCCCAAAGCAAAGATGGGAGAAAGGAGCTTTTTTCAGAGTAAACTTGTCCGAACACAAGAGGTACACCTTTTAGATTGTAAGCCCTCACGGGCAGGGCCCTACTTAGCATCTTGTCTTGAATTGTATTGTAATTGTAATGTCTTCCTTATATTGTAAAGCGCTGCGCAAACTGTTGGCGCAATATAAATCTTGTATAATAATAATAGTACACAAGAACCCAATGACCAGGCTGGGATTCTAACAGGGGTCCCCATTTGGTTTAGCCCCCTCTTGAAGTAAGTGCTTTTGAGATGAATAGCATACATGGAATCCTGCACATGAGCAGCCCTATTGCTAAGGAGAAAGCAGACCAAGTGTCCATTGTACCGGGCTGGTATATATATTTTTTAAATTTCAGGAACTGACGAAAAGTTGACTAGGTCCAGAGGATGGGAGTTCTTTGCAAATCTGCCCAACTGACCTTGATCCTGGAACTGGGGAAACTGATTAGCTCATCTCTCTGCCCATGATATTAATGTTGTCTTTTACAAACACAGTAAACGTGGAGCAGTCAGGCTAGGTTCAGTCCCAGGAGCGGGCAATCGTGTGCTAGTGCACACAGCGGTT
The DNA here is from genome assembly GCF_000935625.1 of Nanorana parkeri. Taxonomy (NCBI): domain Eukaryota; kingdom Metazoa; phylum Chordata; class Amphibia; order Anura; family Dicroglossidae; genus Nanorana; species Nanorana parkeri. The sequence continues at coordinate 1,442,394 of NW_017306306.1, forward strand.
GTCGCGCGGCCCCGTTGAATTAAATTACCTTTTTTTGTAACACACGACGTGCGGCTTTTTTTAGACACGATCGTGTTCAATGGCATGGGTAATTGGTGGGAAACCTTGCGACCCCCCCGGAACGACTGGGGTGCCATTAAAAAATAATGGCACCGCTAGCGCGATCTGCTGTGGTGAATGACTCCGTGACCGCCTGGCAATCTGTGCGTTTTTGTGCATGATTGCCACGCAGTCAGGAATCCCCCATGTCAATCGAAATTCAGTAGTCTCCAGGTATAACAGGGCCACACAGAGAACATAACTTACCTGATGTACCACAGCTATGTAACTGTGAATGTCAGGAATTCTCTCTAACATGCATTTTAGGCTTTTTATTGCCACCCGGAGAAAAGGGGTAAGTTGCCTAGCACAGGATGATGTGAGAGGACACTGTGCATCTGCTGTAGAGCACAACGTTTGCAGAATCTAAGCTGTAGTAGATAACATAAAACAGATTCATATACATAAAGAGTAGTTTCTGACTATTGACTCAAAGTGATAATAAAGTCAAAATCTCCCTAACCTATTTCAAATGCCAATTCAATAACTAACAATAGATGTGGTACAATAGAGTGTTCCTGATATACTGTTTTAGGTTGGCTCCTTCCCCTTGTAGGGTCCTATGGATCTCCCCTTTTGTGTGCTAGCAAGATGTGTGTGTCTCCAAAAACAAACAAGCACAGCAAGGCAAGCTACTTCCTCCCCCGCTCCTTCCTCCTACCTCCAAGCTAGTAAATGGACAGTTGTTGGAAACTGCTCTGTCCCTTGTGATCTTGTACTGGACAGGAATTTCAGGGAAGCTGAACTGACTGAGTTGGAGCTATTTGGAAACAAGATGACTTTGATTGGGCAAAAAATGTAAAGAAATACTTTGCTGGGCAATGTATATTTGTATGATCTGGATTCATTATTGAAAAATGTTTGAGAGTTTAATATGATTTTTAAAGTGTATTTCTTCTTTTGCAGCCATGTTGTTATAACACCTATTTTAATTTTTTTTACATGTTTCTCATCTACATAGCATAACTTAAAAAAAGTTAACATAATTAACCCTGTCTGTACTGTACTGACAAATGTAATTACCAGTTGCAAACTAGATCTAAAAGCATTATATGTTAATGAGAGGAAGCTTGGAGTGTCCCAATCTTTCTATGGGGACAGACAAAGTTTCCTGTCACTTGGAAATTGAAAGAGAAAGTTGCAAAGGCCGGCTACACAGAGACATCTAAAATGTAAAAAAAAAATTTAAAATATTTTTTTTTGAAATGCTGTGTGAATGGGAACACATAACAAACATATATACAGCGGGTTTCTCTAATTTGACTGCAAAAGTGGAAATACACTTTAAGATCACTTAGAGTATTTCCAGCATGACATTAGCAGTTCATTTGTGGTCTAGAGCTGTTCCTTAATATTCCTTGCGTGCAACTATCCAAACTTTGCCGACTCAACCTCCGTAACATTTCCAAAATACGCCCCTTTTTAACAAACAAAACCACAAAGCTTCTAATTCACTTCCTTGTAATCTCTCGCCTCGACTTCTGTAATTCCCTCTTTGTTGGCCCACCACTAAGCAGGCTATCCCCCCTTCAGTCTATCATGAATGCTGCTGTCAGACTCATTTACCTTACCAACCGTTCAGTGTCTGCCACCCCCTTCTGCCAATCCCTCCACTGGCTCCCAATTGCCCAACAAATACAATTCAAAATACTAACAAGAACATACAAAGCCATCTACAACTCCGCCCCAACCTACATCACTGACCTCACTTCAAAATATCACCCAAAACCGTCTTCTCCGCTCCTCTCAAGACTTCCTGCTCTCTAGCTCTCTAATTACCTCCTCCCACACTCATCTCCAGGACTTCTCCAGAGTGTCCCCCATCCTCAGTCCGCCTATCTCCTACGCTGCCCACCTTTAGGTGATCCTTAAAAACCCATCTCTTCAGAGAAGCCTACCTCATGTCAACATAACTGTCTTTTACTTCCTCCAATAACTCAATCTAAACAATTATTATTTCTTGTATCACTTGTCCCTCCTGCTAGATTGTAAGCTCTCACGAGCAGGGCCCTCCTAACCCTATTGTACTGAAATTGTATTGTATTGTAACTGTACTGTCTCCACTATTTTGTAAAGTGCTGCGCAAATTGTTGGCGCTATACAAATCCTGTATAATAATAATAATTATAATAATGGAAACTTGTCTGTAAAACCCATTTACACAATTTCCTAGAATAAGCAGGATACAGTAGCCAATTTCAGTAGGCTCAATTATATTAGATGCCACCATTAATAAAATGCCCAGCATTGGAACACTGTACACGGAGACCACAATATTAAGCTGTCTTGACATTGCTAGAAGTGAAGATCCAAAATAATCAAGAAGGCCTATAAAAATTGGGTCACGTTGTCTGGTTAAAAGTTTTTGGTCTTTCAGATCATAGCTACAGTATGTGTAATGTTGTATTTATTTTTGGCCACAGTTGAACTTGGCTCTTCACAACCACATTATTTCACCAAAGAACCAGATCTATGCCACTGCTGTATAGTTTGGCAAACCAACAATCAAGCGAAGAGAAAATCATTAAAAGCAGAGACAACGTGCAAGCATGCCTCTGCTAAACTCTACTTGTCCAGACATCTCAATCAGTAAAATACTGAAAGAGAATGCTTAGCTGATGAATAGTATCATAGAGTTTCATTCAGGTAATTTGTACTGATACTGTACAGATCCAACCAAATGACAAAAGAGCTAAAAAAAAAAAGCCTAACAAAAATAAATTATAACAAGTCCAAAACCACTTCACCGCAGACCATAAGCCAGGCACACAAGCCAAGACAATGATAGTATCTAAGAACAGGCTAGGCTGTTTAGGGAGGAGGAGGTCAATTCCTTCTGATTCACGATGGTCTGGAAGAACGCACAATCCGTTGCAGGGAGATGTTGGGATGGCGGCGGAGGGGGATTGCACTTCTGAAAACTTCCAGATGTATTTTGGTTTAATGTTGTGGATCAGAGTTTGACAGAAGCATTGAGATCAACATGTTCCAAAGAACCATAACCTTTTGGACTACAGGAATGTGAAAGTGACGCAACACAGTTCTCTGAAAGTAACACATTTGCCTTGAACTGCCACGCTAAGTTGTGATGCTTGGCGTAAACTGCTACGCTGTCTCTAAAACCATCAAGCTAGATCACAGTCTGTGGCCTGTTCTTGGTCATTTAGCACAGAGGATGGAAGTTAAACGTTTGCATTGTTGAATCAGCTTTAATAGGAATGTAGACAAACCCCTAAAATGTCCTGATCCTGGATTCCCAGAAGAGGTGGGTCTTAGGAAAACATGGGTATGGTACGTGTTTGCATGGAGTCTAGGTTGGAGTGTTTGATTACATGGAGGGTTGTTCTCCTCAGCAGTTCTCTAGTTGAAGGTGGTTAGCAGCAGTTGCAGTGTTAAGTGCTGCAGTGTTGCCTTCTATGCAGTCTTTACCAGGGCTGGTCAAATAGGTGCTAGAATTACCTGTAATGCCAGCTGCAAGTGCCCATTTTGAATTCAATTGGTTAACTTCTTCTCTTGAAGGTTCACATTCAAGCCAACTATACTAAATGTACAAGCACTGAGTCCCTGAAATGATGGTTACAGCAATCTCTATGCCCCTAAATTCCAGGCCCAGTCTGTACAATGTGTCCCAACAATCAACTGTTCAGTGTCAGAACTTTTACTGGCCTTTGGGTTTTTGTTATTGAACTTTTGAATGTCGGGTACAGAGCTAGTTACCATGCATGTGTTCAGGCTGATGTAGACTAAAGTCAATGCACTCTGTTCAGCCTCTGTTCTACAGGGACACACAGGTTGCTTCTGAAGCTTCAGGGTACGTTCACACCAGGCTGCGGTCCGGTGCGATCAAAATGCTGTAAGCACTATTTTGATCGCACCGGACCGCAGGCACAATGTGCCTTGCGATCCCGTGCGGGTGATCGCATTGCGGTTGGAGGGTGTGGCTACGGTGCCATTCACATCAATGGCCCGCCACGCCCCCTCCTGCCCCACAAAAAAGTGAGGCGGCCGCAATGCGATGCAGTGCGTTCCGGCCAGAATCGGACCGGAACGCACTGCATCTGGTGTGAACGTACCCTTCAACTGAAGTATATCTCAATCTAAATTTTTAAGATTTAACTCTTGAGTAGTGTGTAGTAAAGGAGAATTATAGGGCGAGTGAAAAACACTCATACCCATAATTCAAGTCAACCTGTGACACTGAAGCTGTCACAGATCGGCTCTATTGATCGGGAAGTCAGCGAACACATACTGCCGATCGCTGACTTCCCGATCCTCTCCGCGCAGAGAGCGGTGACTGTCAGTTACCACTCCCCGCAGAGACTGTCCCCCCTCCCCTCTCCATTTCTTCAGTGCTGACTGGAGGAACAGACGGGGAAGGGTACGAGCATAGCTTGCTCTGCTTCTAGATAGGAAGAGCCAGCTGTCAATCAGCCAGCAGGGTGGATCTCGACAGTATTGTTGGGATCCATTCCGGCTGTGGCACACCCCTGCGCTCTCAGCATATAGCAGGCAATAGCCCGCTATATATGGAGTTTTGGGTTACAGGAGGACATTAGTACTGTATATGTCCTCCTGTGACCCTGAAGAGAACTAGGACCACAAAGGGTTAGGTCATAGTTCTCTTTTAAGTTTGATCAGATTTGTTAAATTAAGATCAGGGAAACAATACTAAACCACATACGTACAGGGCTAAGATACACTTAAACCAACACTGTATCCCTGCCTGTGAGCAAGTTTTCATCATAGAACATGAATATATGCTATGCACTTGCGTAATCTCACAGTATCATCACAAGCCTGTGTACCCGACAAGCCTTTGCCCCTTATGGGACTGGCTATTTTGGGCCCCCTCTTTTTTAGTATTGGATAAAGTGCAAATGATACTTAAAAAGGTGTAGTGTGCATAGGTACTATAAAAAATATAAAATATAAAAATATTTTAAAAAAGAGCTATTGAGGATTTTGCATTGTTTTAAATTAAGGGCTCATTCACATATATGATTAGTGCCAGACAGCAGATTCATGTGGTAAGAACCTGCGGATTCCTGCGGCTGGGATCACAGGTGCATGTAAGTGTAGGGAAGCCTGTCTGCAACTGTTCCCATGTATTTGCACATCCAGCACTTATCTGTGGTAAGGGGCACATGACCAGCCCTGGACGCAGACAGATTTAAAAATATAAAATTTAGAGAAACTAAAAGCCCAACACAGTTGACATTACTATTTTTCAATCAGCATTTACACACACCAAAAGGTTCTATTGTATTTTCTTATATTATTTTTCAAATGATCAAATGCAATAAACTTCACATTTAAATCCCACATCCCATATTCATGTTCACCTCTGTCCATGTTCTGACTGCTCTGCGTAAAACTCAGCTTCCATCATTGTTGCAACAGAGCTTTCTGTAATGCTTAGGGATTGTCCTATATTTCCGTTGTGTTTTCACACATCCAAACATTTCTTACAGGTAGAAGACAGAAATTCAGCAATGAAAATAAAATACACAGTTCAGCCTAGGTGATATTGAAGCCTTTGTTAAAAAAAAAAAAAAGTTGTAAGACAATATAAACCAATAAATTACAGATGCAATTAGATGGAATAACATTTTTACGTAAGTTCTATGAGCCAGCTGTGAATGTTTTGAATGAGAATGCAACCAGTTAAACCTCCAGTTACCATCCTTTAAAAACCATCCTCAAATTCATAGTCAGTTCTAGATGGGTACCAAAAGTTGAACCAACCGCAAATTTACTGTGCCTCTCAGCAAACATGGTGGAGAGATCTTATGACTGTTGGGCATTCAAGTATTTAAATGTTCTTAACAAGCCGTAAATAACTTTTAAAACAACCCCTCACTGACCTCCGTAGCTGCAGGCACTGTACAGCAACTTATCCTTAAAGATGACAGCAGAACCACTGAAGTGGCTCCCTCAGCTTCCCACCCAGCAGTGACTCAGGAATTCAGCTCAACCAGCTTCCTCTCCCTGCAGCGAAATGCAAGGAGCAAGGTGACCTGTGCTGCTGAAGGAAGGCTTTGAAGGAACTTTGAACTTCCATTGTGCCCAAAAAGCCTCTACACCCTGGGTGCTCTAAATGCAAATACTGACTTCTACAAGGAAGTCAGTGCTTGGCCCCTCATCCTCTCCCATATCCTGAATAGGTCATCAGTTTGATGGGAATCGTCACTGACCAATCCTAGTTGAAGCTGATGTTTGCATATTAGATCACCCCAGGCTTAGGGGCTCCTGGTTCTCTTTAAGAAAACTGATGTTCTAGACATCTGGAGGTGCTTGCTATTGTTACCCAATGACAGATGAAAAGTTTTTTTCCCACCACAGATACACTTTAATACAAGTTGATTACAGTGTGGGCACATAGGATCTTTGTCCTACTTATCTTAAATGTATCATGCAAATATGCACTAGAGCTCCAAAGATTTTCTTTCTCTCTCACCACTGACTTGTCATTCAACAATGGGCTGAGCAAGGTACTTGGACTCCTTAGCTTCTTCCAACTGTCTTTAGAAATCATTACAATTTAGGATGAATTGCTTCATAGTACCTGCAGCTACAGCGTTCAGTGAGGGATTGTTTTAGAGCATCATTTGCTGCTTGTAAAGAATATATAAAGAAAGAAATGCCCATAGCCTGGCCACATGATCACAATTTAACTGAGATGTGATGCTCTCCCTGTTCTATCCTTTATTTATTCTTATGAAGATTCCAGTAGAAGAAGCACAGCACAATTTTTTGTAAAGCAGAATATGAATTCTTAAAACCGCCTCAAGAAGTGAAGCCAGGATTTTCTAATGGTATGGCTGAGAGTTAAAGAAAGCCGCTTCATGATCCAACAGAGCGGTTTGCCCTTAAAACTGATATATCAGTTCTTGGCGGACCTATCCTTTAAAATATGCTCCTGTACAAATGAGAAGCAAAATAATAATACAAATAATAATAACATTAATAACAAATAAATTCAAAAGTCAAAAATAGATACTCTTTACATTATCAGTGCATTGTTTTATACATTGAGAGACATTATAAAATTATTTTCATCCTGTCGCATGATTGGTTAATGGTGGTTTGTTTTGTCTGTTCGGAGGTTCTTGGATACAGTTCTTTGTTTGTAGTCCTCTCCTGAGCCAAAGTCCATTGTGTCGTGATGGTTGGAAAACTCCTGAGGTATAGGAAATTCTTCTGCAGAGGAATGTGTACGGCGCCCAAAGACTTTGTCCTGCAGCTCCGCTATATCATTCCGTATGTCGGCCATCATGAGTAACAAGAAGTCAAAGGATCCTGGTGGCCCCTGATGATAAAAATCACTCCCGATTAATATTACACAGTTAGAATAGTTCAACATTCTATGGTTCTAATAATATTATTGAATGATATGTCCACCTAAAACTGAAATTGCAGTAAAGAGGCAGACGCCAAAGTTTTTCAGCATTTGTAGATGCTCATTTTCCTATGCAATAGAAGTGCTGGTTGCGCCATTTCACCAGTGGTCGGAAACTGGAGCATTTTATGGATTGTTTTTAATGAAAACTTTAGGGAACCTGCAGCAGGATAAAAATCTAATGTACCATTCCAGGTCCCTGCACGTAGTATTAGTTTTCTTTTAGCACGCCCCAGAAGCCTCTAAACCTTTGGTTCTCAACTGGTTCTCAAAAGTGGGTCGCGACCCCATTTCCTGTGAGTCAGGAAATGCCTTCCACTTTTCTAGGTGAGAGGTTTCTTAGCCTCCCTCTAGAGAAGCACTGTCAATTCTCACATCGAGCAGCCATTCAAAAATATGATGCCTGGTGCCGAGTGTCGACTTGAGGTGGGGTTGAGTGAGGCGAGGTGGGGTTGGGTGAGGTGGGGTGGGCTGGAGCTATGGCCGCGAGGGAGCTTCATCCATACGTGCATTGCTTACAGCTCATCACATTCTGGCTCCAAGCACCTCTACGGGCATGCAGGGGAGCTTTACAAGCAATACACATATGGATGGAGCTCCATCACAGCACAGCAGCCCACACTGGACCCCAAGTTGACGATCCACTCCAGTTTCCGAAATGGCAACCCAAACGCACCTCCCACCCACATTTCGATCACCTGCACCGGAAAGCGCAGTACAGCAACATGGAACATTGCAGTGCAACTTGGGTTGCGACTTAATGACCAAGGATGTGGGATTGTTTTAAAAACACAGTACATACTGCTACTTCAAAGTGTATACCTTTAGGGAGCAAAAATAAAAAATATGGGTCCCGAGGTTACACAGGTTGAGAATCACTGCTCTAAACCCTTGGTGCTCAAAAATGCAAATACTAACTTCTACAAGGAAGTTAGTGCTTGACCCCTCATCTTCCCACATATCCTGACTGGGCCATCAATAGGGATCCTCACTGGCCAATCCTAGTTGAAGCTGGTGTTTGCATATTAGAACACCCCAGGTTTAGGAATTCCTGGTTCTCTTTAAGAAAACTGATGCTCTAGGCATCAAGAGGGCCTTGCTAATGGTACCCAATGACAGCTCAAAAGTTTTATTGCTCTACAAATATATATCAATACAAGTGTATTACAGTGTGGGCTCATGAGATATGAGTCCTGCTTATCTAATATTTATCATACATTCACTAGAGCTCCCAAATCTTTCTCTTTCTTCCACCTCTGTCATTACCTTTATTCAACAATGGGCTGAACCAGGTAGTTGGACTCTAGGTTCTTCCCCAAACTTTCAATAGGAATCAGATAAATATATGTGGATGGGAGGAAAGTGTGTGCATGGATAGTCACTATCCCACAACCAAGAGCTTCCAAGTGGAATACAAATGATGAATCTTGGAATCCTTTTTTTCACAGAAGGCCAAACTTTATAGAAATAACACAAACAATCAGAGAACACATATACACTATATAGCCACATGTTTGTGGACACCTGACCATCACACCTACCTGTATGGCCAAAAGTATACAGATGCCACTTTAAGTTATTGAGCACTGTTAATGCTACAACTAACAAAAACATTATAGACAACTGTGCACCTACAACCTTGTGGCAACAATTTGAGGAAGGCCATTTTCCGTTCTAGCATGACTATACCCCTGTGCACAAAGATAGCTACAAAAAGACATATCTTTATGAGTTTGTTGTGGTGCAACTAGAATGACCTGCACAGAGCTCTGACCTCAACCCTGCTAAAGACCTTTGGGATTAACTGGAACACTGACTGCAAGACAGCTCTTCTTGTCCAACATCAGTACCTGACCCACAAATGATCTTTTGGCTTAATGGGTGCAAATTCCCACAAACACTCAGAATTCTTGTGGAAGGCATTCCCAGAAAAGGTGAGGCTGTGATAAGGTGGGGGGAACAACTCCATATTAATACTCATTGTTTTGTAATAGGTTGCCCAACACACTCATATTGGTATGATGATCAGGTGTCCACAAACTTGAGGCCATATAGTGCATATGTTACCTGTGAGGACAAAATTAAATATGTGAAAGGTCTAGAATGGTTGTTTCTCATGGTGACAATAGTTTAAATGAGAGTTACTGAACAAATGGTGAACACTGAAATACCCAGACTTCAAAGGCTACCCTGTGCCCCTCTCAGATTGTGAAGTCCAAACTGAGCATACCAGATAAATTATTATTCCTCTAGTGAAGGTGAAGCTTTAGTCACATAATTACATGTTTTCTCTCCTCCTGGTGAAAAAAACCATGTTTACAGAGTTCAATAGGTCAAGCTGAAATCTACACACACAAGTAAATGGGTCAGAATAATGACTCATCCTTTATCGAATGGCTGAGTCCAATAGCATAGTAAGAGACAGCAAATGTGAAAGGGACAGACACACACACACACACACACACAATTTAGATATTCTTTTCACCTTGAAAGTAAAAATGTGAAAGAAATAATAATTCAGGAACATTGAAAGCAGCAAATACATTTTCTCAGCACTATAAGGACCGTCAGACATTGTTTGTTGATTCAGCCGATATAAATACATTTTAGATTATTATTAGGGAATAAGGTATAAGCTGTGTTTGCTGCTATGAATGGTATCTGTGTTCAGCTTGTCCTTGTATTTGTTATTGCAGACAGTAATTTGTTAATGGAAAACATGCTGCATTTGAACAGAACGTTTATTGGGTGTTTTGGAATAACATCGTAAAATTGGGAGATATATGGGAGAGTGCATTTAAGAGAATGTATCAGATTGGACAAATAAAACCAAAAGGTGAAATCAATTGGAAACCAAAAGGTCAGTCATAAACATAAAGCAACAGAATAATGAGATGTTTTTCGATCTGTTTTATTTCAGAACTTGAAGTGAACCTGTACTAAGTTGGGACGGCCTAGGAGCAGACATCACAACTGCTTGCCATAAACAGAAAAGCCTCTTCTGTGCCAGTCTCTGATTAAGTTTTAACATTGTTACGAGGACCTGGCATTCCCTGCCTTCATAGCTAAGCTGTATCACCTGCCATCACCCTGTCCTATGGGAATAGCCTTCCTGGCCACTATGGCAGTCTCAATGGGTAATGAAATTGGCGCTCTGTTGAATCATCGATTAACCATTTAAGAAAGATATCCAAGTCCCAGAACAAAATCTAAAGCTAAAGCAGAGAGGCACACAGGAGTTTTTTTTTATGACTTATCAAAGTATAAGTAGGCTATTTCTGGTGTCTGCTCCTAGGCAGAACTCATACTTTTAAACTTTAAAACTTGGACTTAGCAACCACTGTCAGGTTTCTATTGTTTTCTGTGTCCTTGTGTTTTCAGTTGTTACTAGAAAAAGAACAGAGAAGGGTTTTTTGGGAAAGGTTTCCTCTTACTTCCTGTTCTGTTTCTTTTACAGGATGTTATGGGATATATACTAATTGGAGACAGACAGCAGAAACAAAAACATTGACAGATGTTTTAATTAGAGGTGCAGCTAAATGGAAATTTTAAAACCGAAATAAAAAAAAATTGTCAGGCCGAAACCAATTTATTTTAATTTTTTCAAACAAAATTTCCATTTCGGTGCACCTCTAGTCTAAACAGACCCCTGATATTTCCCTTTTAAAATAGAAAAAGAGATTGGGAACACAGAGTCCTCCATCTCTTTTTCTGTGTCTCCTGTTATCAATGAACAGGAATCCTCTATACTGAGTGTTCCTGTTCAGTGATAACATAGTATGTTTACTATAACTACAACTATGAAAGAACAGGAGGTGATGTAGATCACTCCTATTCATTCATAATTGAGGATATAGTCCACATACCATGTCCTCAATTATGTACAAATACTCAGCGATCACTGATCACTGAGTGCTTGTACCTCGCTCTCCTCTCTGACACTCTGTCACAGAAGGCTGATCGAGCGGTGAAGGGAGGAGAGCTCAGCCTCCTGTGACAGCATGGCCTGTCTCCGCCCACACACCGCTCTGCCGGACTGTGATAGGAGGCTGAGCGGTGAGGGAGGAGAGGCCGGCCGCTCACAGCGCTCTCCTCTCGCAGCGCTCGGCAGGCTGTCACTTTCTCTCCTCCCCGCTGGGACACAGAGCAGCGCCCAGCGGGGAGGAAAGAAAGCAGGGATGCGCAGATGTATCGGCAGGAAAGTGCCACTTTCGGCATTTAGCCAAAAGTGCCATTTTCGGACGATATGTTTCGCAGCCGATATATCGGTGCATCCCAAGTTTGAACCATTTCCTTCTATTCAAAACTAAATAATATGTTTTGGCTTTAGGTATTTCTTATAAACATGGGCAATTCAAACTGAGCACACAAATAAATAAAAAAAGCAACAAAAAAAAAATCCAATAAACATGATAAACAAATAAGCCAAGGATATGCTCAATGAAATCCACATTTCAAAACAATCAGTAGATCCAGGTATATATAGTTATATACAATGATCATCCATAACATTACGACCATTGACAGGTGAAATGAATAACATTATGTCTTTACAATACCATCTGGAAGTGGGGGGGCTATATTAGACAGCAAGTGAACATTTTGTCCCTGAAGTTGATGTGTTGGAGGTACAAAAAATGGGCATGAGAGACTATGACGAGGGCCAAATTGTAAAGGCCTGACAAATAGGTTATAGCAACTCCAACACTGCAGCTCCTGTGGGATGTTCCCGGTCTGCAGTGGTCAGGACCTACCAAAAGTGTTCCAAGGAAGGGAAACTGGTAAACCGGCAACAGGGTTATGGGTGGCCATGGCTCATTGATGCACGTGGTGAGTGAAGGCTGGCCCGTGTAGTCCGATTGAATAGAAGAGTTACTGTACCTCAAACTGCTGAAAAAGTTGATGTATATACTGTATATATAATTACATATGTGCTGTGTAAACTAAGCCAGGTCCTGCTTCCTCCCACCTACCTGAGGTTCAGTATTGGTAATTGAGGCCTTCCATCACACTGAAGGACCAATAGAGAGGTTCAGAAGTTGGTGGACCAAGCTTATCTTTTATAGGAGTTGATATTTCCATGTAACGTTGGCTGTCCATAACCCATATCTCCGGATTAACCAATTGGTTTGACCTTGAGTTTTCGAGACTCTATTTATTAACTATTTTATGTGTTCAGCTTGAATCACTCGTGTTTGGCATAGGTTTACTATAACTTTATGTGGGAAGGGGTGGGGAGTCTCAAAAGAAGAGGGAGCATAATAGGTTCGAAGAAAGAGTAGTGTCTAAGTTGGGACCTGAGTCATCCCTTCTGGTGCCTCGCTTGGCCTTCCAGTTTATAACCTATGAACTCCTGTGCTCATTTAACAAGACAAGCAAATCTATTTACAGTAAAATAACCTAGAGTGACCAATAATATTTCAACTGGTGTTAGTTTAGAGCAATCAGAACCAGGGACGTCCCGAGTCTGGGTGACAGTCGGAGCGGTAACTGAGTGTCACCCCGCCGAGACGTCACCATGCGCGATGACGTCATCGCGCACGCGCGGCAGTATTCTGATACCTGCCGGCGGCCATCTTGGTGATGGGCGCCGGCAGAGAGAGGAGGGGACAGTCGCCCGGCGGGATAAGATATGCCGCCGGGTTCCCTCTTCTCTCCTGATACTGTCGGGCGTTCAGTACATGACCAAGCGCCCGACTTTTCAGAGGGGGGTGACACCAAAATGACTGTAAGTCTTTGTGGTGTCAACCCTCCAATGGTGTCACCTGGGTGCGGGCCGCACCCCCCTTGTGACGCCACTGATCAGAACAATACATTCTGCTTGATTGCTATGAACTTACGCACAAGGCACATAACATTCACTTAATACCTTTGAAGGAATCTGTCATAGGAGAAGTATGTAGGCTATCACTGTTGACCCCTCCTAAAAAGCAAGCCAACTAACTGTTATGTTGATCCAATGGCTTCAGGGCTTTATTAGTAAATAAAACAGAAAAGCATGCAGATCAAGAGTTCTGGCTTTACTTGCTACATATTTGTTTCAGGTCAGTGACTGGGAAAGTACTGAAATCAAAGACAATCAGACAACTAGCATTTTCAGGAGAAGCTCAGCAGTGGTTGCCTATATGCATCTCTCATCTGCAAATACAGGAATCTCACCGGAAGTCCTCTTGGTCCTGGAGCTCCTCTTTCACCCTAAAACAAATAAGCAAAATATATATTTAATCCTATTGTTACACCTCAAAAATCTGCAGTGCAGAGTACAGTGATGACTAAAAGAGCACAGCGACCATCAGATTTCCACCACATTATACCTTACAGTTCCATATCGTTAAAAAAAAAAAACGAACTCTAGATTTGGCTGTGCTCTCTCTTTAGAAAACGCTAAATGCTTTGTGAAAACAGTAGTGAGTGCACCCTGTATAAATATATCATTGTAAAATAAATTAGGCCCATCAGGGTGAATTGTGTCAAGGGTGGGCGGCTGCCAGGCAGGGACAACAGCATGTTGGCTACTCGTCTTGATTAAAGTATCTCTATGGTGACGACAGTGTTGTATGGCACTTTCTTCTGGACAGTGTAAAATAAAGATTTAATGTACAAAGCACAAAAAATATATAAAACTTGAGTTAAGAAACTTGAAAACAAAAGAAAATAATAAAATTTACCCTAAACCCTTATAGTTTGCCTTCAAGTTTCCTGAGTCTACCATCACCTGCTTACTGTCCAACCAAAAGCGAGTGATAGTGGGTAATAGTGGCAAAGTGTTCAGTGGCAAAGTGTCATTATAATGGCATAGGGGTTTCCTGAGGTCAGATTTTGCTGTAAGATAATTGTACAGGAGAAAAGGGTAAATTAACAAATTTGCTTAATGGAGATTCTCAAGCATTTGTGTATGTGCCGACACCCCATATGGGGGACAGAAACCCTGGCTACCAACAGACTGAAAAACCATTTGGGAGACATACACTTACAAGTACTGGATGTCATGTAAAAATGTCATCAAGGTCCCCATCACACCTCGCTGTTCTGTTGCAGTTGTAAGGGATTTGTCATGTTAACAAGTATTGCCTTAAAGCAGCTTGTTGATTTAGAATCAGCTGCCAATGCATGGCAACGGAAAGAAAATCAGATTTGAGAAATGTGTGCTGTGGTGGTGCACTGTAGTAAGCATCTACTGTACAGAGCACTGTGCGTCACATTAACTTGTAGTAAATGAGCATTACTACAAAGCATTGGTGTAAAAGGGGACTTATTAAAAGTAACACTACAAACCAAAGCCACTCATGACTTTTACCTAAATCTAGGCTGGGCTAGGATAGGGAAGTCATATTGACTACATACCTTTAATCCATCTTTGCCCGATGCTCCTGGTGGACCCTGCATGACACAAAAGGGAGTTTTAGTAAAGAGAATATGTATTACATAATATACAAACTACACATTCTGCCATTATAACAGCTGTATAGATGATTCATACTGATTTGCCACCATGATGTACAAAGTGAGATAAAACATGGGTTATAATGAGAACATGAATCAAGAGAAAGAGGAATTTGGATTCTAAAGTCATAGGAAGTTTGAGAGCAGTACATATGTGGTGATATTATGATAAATCATATAATATATATGATCATCATTATACACTGAGTGGACAGATTATTATGAACACCCCATCAGTACTTTGTTGGGCCACGAGATGACTCCACGAGACGACTTCATTGGGCCGCCTCTTGACTCCACGAGATGTTGAAAGGTGATGCGAGGAATCTGACACTGCACTGTTGCCCTTCTGTTGTCTTGTACCAGTCTTGCCACTCTCCATTCTGCCCTAACATTGACTAGTCACTGACGACCACAATTCGCACGTTCAGACCCAGATTTCCGGCTGACAGTCCAGTCTTTAAACATTTTAACAACAGCTGCTCTTCTTCTGCTGAATTCTGTTGTTTTGCTGATACTCGCTCCATGGCTCCGAGCGCCAACAATCATCCCAAGTTTAAAGGCTGTTAAATCACGTTGTTTACCCGTATCTTCAGAAGAAAATCACTTCTACTGTCGTGGTAAACAACCTGCTTCCCTATTAATAATGGTCTGGCCCTCTAGCAACTTCAGCGCCAAATTATAGCTAATTTGCCTACAAACGTCAGGTGGTTATAATAATCTGGCCACTAAGTGTATATATCATTATATCATCATATCAATATATAAAATATGATATAATATTGTAGTAGAAGCCATCATAGAACCAAATGGATCTGCAAGATGACAGAACTACTCAGGAAACCTACAGTCTTGACACCTTGTCTGATGCACATAAGCAACCGCAGGGAACATGTAGAGTAGCATGCTGTTGCCCAGCTCTAAAAAGAATCACTTAGAAATGGGGGCTTGTAAGAATCCGAATCTCCACTCTAAAGATGTTATCATAGTGACGCCTTACCTCTCAGGGATAACTGGGCACTTTTATTATAGTTGTATTTTCTCCTTATCAGAGCAGAAATTCAAGCCCCTTGTGGAGGGTGACCTGTGTCCTGCCTGAGCTCAGGGCTGATAACCAACACATGGTCTAGGTTGCTGAAGGAGGGTAAAACTATCAACTATCTTTTATGTAATCCTGACAACACTGTTTTATAATTATTACTACTGAGTTTGACCCTCAACATGAAATGTTTGCTCTGACAGGGTGAGAATGCAAGTAAAAAATCAAATAAGGATGCAATAATCTAAATGCACATATTTTTATTTAAGTGAATCAGTTTATGTATGTTTATGTCCATATTTCGTATTTCCATTTATTTTGTAAAGCGCTGCGCAAACTGTTAGCGCTATATAAATCCTATATAATAATAATAATAATATTTCTTTATAATTTGTAGCTTGATTTAAGTTAACAAGTCTTTTAATGAGTGAGCAGATTAGGTTTGCCACCTGTCCAGGATTCACCCGGACTGTCCGGGTTTTAAATGCTGTGTACGGGGTTCATGGCAGCAGAAACCCTGACACAAGATGTCAGGCAGACAAAAATATGAATAAGCCGCGACTCATTCTCCCAAAAAAATGTCCACGTGTTGCTAGGGTGGTCGTGTTTTCGCTTAAAGAAAAGGTGGCAACCCTAGGGTATATTGATATTCCTTTTTTTTCGGTTACTGCATTTTTTCAGGAAAAATGGATGTGTAAAGTAAATTTATAGTGAATATATCTGTTTTAAACCCTTTGTTTGCATAAATGTTGATTCCTTTAAAATTGCTGAAAAATTCACAAGCACTACAGATTATTATAATTGCTCATGGGTGACTGGTTACCTTTGAGTCACATAGAGAGTCCCACTGCACTCCTGACCGAGAAGCCCCATATATTGTGGGGGGGGGGGGGGGGGGGCTGAAGTGGCCGCGGATGGCGCCGCCAAATGCTTGCAAAACAGCACTCCAAGTTTTCTTCAAAACAAAATTATGTTATGCATTCTAGCAGGTCATATCACCATGTGTGTTTAGTCATATCACCAGTCCTCTGTTTGCCTGATGAAGAGACCGGACAGGTTTCGTAACGTTGCCACGCATGGTGATATGACCTGTTAGAATGAATTAAAGGATTTCATTTTGAAGAAAACTTGGAGTGCTGGTGACCACTTATTCTGGTTCTCTTTAAGATCCCCTGAGCAGCTCTGTCATATAGAACGTCTGCATGCTGCCCTCTACTTTAAAGTGAGTCAACAGCAGGGCAATAAAGTGGTCAGGGTGCACAATGTCCAGCAAGGGCGTCCTGCTGCATGTTTTGCTCTCCATTCCTTCCAGTTAGGAACAGATGATCTCTAGATAAATAAGATAACTAAGATAACATTTTGAGTTCCACTGAATCTCTGTTTCATGTGGAAAAGAGTTCTAGAGAAGGGGGAGGGCATAAAAGAAGTTCTGAATATGTGATTTGAAAGTAGTAAACAAAGAATAACAGGTATGATCAGGATAATACTAACCACAGGACCTCTTCTTCCTTGTTTGACATGTGAAATTTCAGGAGATGGTCCCATTGGACCCATGAATCCTCGTGGGCCAGGTGGACCAGGTGGCCCTGGGGCACCGAGTTGGCCGGCACTTCCTTTAGGGCCCGGTAATCCTTTAAACGGAAGTCAAGAAAAAAATCTTGTTATAGCCAAGTAAATAAAATGGTTGCATTTTACAAATAATAATGATATTTAAATCATGCTCAGATAAGAACAAAGTATAGTTTAGGGACAATTTTGATGTTTTTTTCTGCTGCTTGCACAGTTAAAGTCTAAGTTGGCCAACTTCTGACCTGAAGTATAAATCATTACGCTCCCTCTTGTGGCTTGTAGCTGACAATAAGTTAATAAGTCTAAGAATTAATATAAGTGAGAATATTTACACTCTTGTGATGATTAGAATACAACATAGGGAACACCGGTATATATACAATTTACTATTACAGTCCCCTCCATCCAAGATACCTTTTTGATGCCAAGCCCTGCTATGTGCCACATGAAGGGGAACACTGCTTGACTATTAATAGCCCTAATTCACTAAGATATGACTGTCGGCCGTTTTGTACTCCAGGCAAATATAGCAGGCACAAATAAATCTGGTCCAGAAGTCATTTATACATTGTTTAATGTATTTTTTGGATGCAAGCAGTGTAAATACCTGAATTTGACATGGTATCAGGCTATTGCAATCCCCTGCATAGCAGTACAGACTTGGAGAGGGAGAAGAGGCACAATAGCCAATCAGTTTTTCTGCATTGTTCATGTGCCAACAGAGAACATCATGATAGGAGTGCAGAGTGACAGAGGGATTAACTCATCAGTCTGCTGCTTCTCCTTCACTGTCCAGTCACAGGCTTGGGAGGGGTCAAGACCTCTATGTGCAACTTCACTGCAGCAGATAAAAATCACGACTTATGCCATGCCAGAAAACACTGCTGGGATTGTGACATCGGGACTGGGTCAGGCAACAAACAGCAGTTGGTGTAAATTGGCCCTTAAAGTTACATTAAAGTCACATTCCCCTCCCCCCTCCCAATGCTGCTTTAGGGACTTACCTTAAGTGATGCCTCTTGATCCGATCATCTTATTCTTCCTTCCAGTAGTTTTCAGGAGTCACTCCAGCGCTGGTGCCGGTTTCTGATCCAACGCTGACTGCTGCGTCTTCTATGTCCCATGGTGTCTGCGTGGGTGCACGCTGCCGGGCTGCCTGCATTGACTTACCCCGTGTCTCTCCTCTTCTCCCGGTTGAAGATCTCTACTGCGCAAACGCCCGCCCCATGATCCTTCACGTCCGCCTGAGAATCTTCAGATCTTCAAGCGGCAGAGATAGAGGTAAGTAATAACCTATTTGGTAACTTTTTAAATTTGTTTTATGTTTTTGCATATATCTACTGCTTGCTAGATGTAGATACATGCAAAAAAAGGCTTAATTCTACTTTCAGAGTCGTTCAAAACTGCGGAAAACCTAATTTGCTACGGATTTCATTGTAACAATGATGGTTGCACTTAGGACTAAAATAGACATGAAAACTTTTATTTGCAGCCATTATGGTGCCGCAAGGAATCATAAATCCATTGTTGCACTGGAGCTGGCCTGATACTTCAGGTGATACTTTAGTTTCTGGAGTTAGCTAGTTTAAGGGGGGGGGTTTGGCAATCTGTGACCCATTGTGACGTCTTCCTTTACTTCCTATTTTGAAGAATCAACAGTAAGTAAAAAGAAAGCAATGTACTCTTAGGCATTTGTCACCAGAACAAGTTACCCCATGCGAAGATTCTGCCTGTATTCCTGCTATGATGAGAACTAGATTAACCGTCAATGGTTTATTTTCACAGAGACACAGCAGGAAGTAAGAAGAGATCTATTTGAAGCAAAGGGATAACAGCTGGCACTATTGGAAGATTTCCCCTTACCTCCTGTTTCTCTGACAACTAAAAAATGTTGAATTTCCCATCACTTTCTGTATTAGAGTGTACAATCAGCTTTAAAGTTACCAAAATAGATGTAATACAAGGGCAAAGCTAAACTATCCAATCAATCGGCATTCAATCAGGCAGGCTCTGGCACTTCATAGTTGTTGTTAGATCTAAAGGAAATTGTGCAGTCACATTGTAACATGTGTTGTGAGCTTCAAAGAGATCTGCTTGCTTTGAGGCACACTTTGTATGATTGAAGCTTTTCCTTTAAAGAAGAATAACGGTGAAACATTTTATTAAACCTTGCAGTGGGGCTATCCCTGTACTGCATGGGTTTGGTGTTCAATTTGTCTAGGTGCTAAAAAAAAAAGAGTTATACTCATCAGAACATTAGAGCCTACTCCCTGCTTCATTGATCATTGAAGTGTGAATCCACCTCCGCTGCACAGATGGAATGCTGCTCAGCCTCCTCACGTCTATACACAGTCTATGCACAGTGTATAGAGCGTGAGGACACCAGGATCCTTAGACCACTGCAGACACACTCCAGACACTGGTCTAAGAACAAGCTGGCTCGGATGGTCTGGTGAGTATAACTTTTCTTTTTTTTTAGCACCTAGACACAAACAAGCACTTAACCCTTGCAGTGTCAGGGTAACCCTACTCCATAGGTTAATCGTTTTGTTTCCCAGAGTTCTTCTTAAGGTCTGTGTAAGAGTTAAGCTTTTGAATAGGTATAATGTTAAGAGTTCATTTAAGTGGTTTAAGTTCCTAATTAACTCCTTCTCCCTGCCCTTTAGGTAGTTTTTTCTACCAATATTGTTCTAAAATATTGTTCTAAAAAATATTTTTTGTGTTTTCATTCATCTTTCTTAACTTTGTTTTGGGACTGTCACAAACAACAGAGAGAAATCCCAGGTATCCTTTGACACATCAACAGCAAACGCATGACAAAAAAGTAAAATCTAAATTTATGAGCTTGGGATGAATGAAAAACAGTTTCCAGACTAGATCCGGAAATTTCATATTCCTTTCAATTTAGATTTTAGCATCAAAGAACATCAAAGAACGGAAAAAAGTCCACATGTCATAAAACGCAGTCATTGTTGAGGTAGCCATGGTAAACAGACTGCTTTGTTTGTATCTTAGCATGAAAAAGAATCATTATAAAATGCTTGAGGTCCAGAATGGGGAAACAAGGAAACGGCTAATGACTGAATGTATTCTGTGCTGATCAGAAAATCAATGCCATGCCAAAATTTGGGGCCCCTGGATCTGGCGATACCTTTCCCCCTGATTTTGATGATAGACTAATTGATATTTAAAATCTGGTATTTTTCATTCATCAGTTGGTAGGCTGCCTCATCCCCTCGGAATGTCTCTTTCCTTTTCTTTCTTTTCTCTCCATCTTTCTCTTTTTTTCCCCCTACCAGTCTTTCCTATTTCTCTCCTACTGCTAAGCTATCATAAGGTTCTTTATCTCCTTTTTATCTTTACTTCTTTATCCTTCTACTATTTATTTTTTCATATACGAGGTTCCCTCTGTATTAATGCTCCTATTAGAGATCGAATACCAATGCCATTGTTGTTTCAGTAGATATTAATGAGATCTATAGGATTTCGTTATACAGGTGAAACTCGAATAATTAGAATATCGTGCAAAAGTAATTGCAGTAAGTTCTGCAAAATGGGCCCAAACCAAGTATTGAGTACATATGCATGCTTGTACTTTTCAGAGGTCCGATATTGTTCTATGTACAATCCTTGTTTTATTGATTGCATGTAATAATCTACTTTTTTGAGGTTGTGGATTTGGGGTTCTTTAAGCCATAATCATCACAATTATGATTTAATAAAACTTATTATATAAAAATAAATCAGTGCCAGTTTAATCATATGAAATGCTTGCCAATTAATTAAAGTAGGTAGATGTAAGCTCTAACTCAACGGCATTTAGTTTGCCAAAATACTGAATATCATGCCCATTT
Organism: Nanorana parkeri; assembly: GCF_000935625.1. Taxonomy (NCBI): domain Eukaryota; kingdom Metazoa; phylum Chordata; class Amphibia; order Anura; family Dicroglossidae; genus Nanorana; species Nanorana parkeri. The sequence goes on from NW_017306306.1 coordinate 1,463,797, forward strand.
TTTTTTCTTCATAATACGGTCTTCACCTTTTCATCCTTTGTCGCATCTCAGCAATTGCTGATCTCATGCAGCCTATTTGGAGCCACTTTATGTTTACATGTGGCCCAGCAAAAACTGCACATTATTTTGCAGGGCAGGCTTCCTAATGGTGATAACAGTGGAATCTACCCCTGTAAAGTGCATTTGGCACAAGCGCTTGTAATGTCCATAGGGGGAATATATGACAGCATGAGAGCTCAGGGGAACCATTGGGAGAGAGGGACAGAGTGTTGTCACTCTATAACAGGAAGTGCCTGAACAAAGACCTTTGCGGCAGGGTCACCAGATATTATTTTAATGAAAGTTGTATAATAAAAAATATTGAAAATGCCACTTTAAAAAATACTTTTACATGTTAACGCTTTACATGATATTTCGATTTGGTTTCCATATACTTTCAACCATTCTGATACTCACACTTATCATACTAAGAAATCCTCCTGCATTTTATTTTTTTGTTTTTATTCATCATACAGCTAAACATACACTGTGAGATTTTCATACGATTTGGTAATTTCAAGATATTTAGCAACAACTGTGTATAAAAACAATGACTTGCCTGGATGTAAAGTGAACCTCGCTCAATGTTAAACTTATAAAAGAAACATCTTGACTATTCATAGATATCATAAGATGTCTGCAGGCTGCTGAAGAGCAACTTTTTAACACCTAGGGGTCTATTTATAAAAAATGTAGATAACTTATCCACCCAGCAAAGCTGCAGGTACATTTGTTCTGTGACAGTTACACAAACAAATGTTCTTAGTAGGGATGCAACCGAAATGATAACATTTGTCAGGCTGAAACCCAAACCGAAAATGACTTTTTTTCCAACCTTTTTAAAAATTATTAATTTTGTTATTAACCTTCTTGTTAATAAAAAAGGGGCTTTTGGGAAATATCAGGGGTCTAAACCGATCCCTGATATTTCCCTTTTAAAATGAAAAAAGAGATTGAGGACACAGAGTCCTACATCTCTTTTTCTGTATCCCGTTATGAATAAACAGAAAGCCTCTGTACTGAGTGCCCCTGTCCATTCATAAACGATGTCCACAATCATGAATGAACAAGAAGTGATATGGAGCACATTCTGTTCATTTATAACTGGAGGAACAGTAAGCTTACCACCAGATCTCTCCATTGCTCCGGTCTCTCTACTGTCCTACCGCTCGTTGATATTCTACTCTTGTGAGTACCTGTTAGTTCACATTTTACCAATTGTTGAATAAATCGATCTGCACCAGAAAAGGCGCCCCTTTTTGTTTTGTCTTTCTGTAATTTATCTTCTGGTCGAATCTTGGTCGTTCTTCTATAGGTTCATTCTTACATATCAGAGTGAATGGTGAAAATATTGCATTATGGCAACTAGACGGAGCTGAGGCTCATAGGAATTATCTCTTTACTAACATGTATTTATTTCCTATGACTCTCAGCTCCATCTTGTGGCCATAATGTAGTATTTTCCCCATTCAGTCTCTACCTATTGAAGGACATTCTACTAGAAAAGAATTTACACTAAGAACATTTGTTCTTTCCTTATTCTCTCAACACCTGGTTAACTCGCACAGAACAAATGCATATGCAGTTTCAATGGACGACTAAGCCATGAACATTTTTAGACCCCTTTAAGTGGACTAAAATTACCCCAATATGTCTGAGGTCACCATTATTACCTGGAAAACTCTCTTCTGTTCCCTTCCCTGATTTAATTCCACTTACTGTACTTACTGGGCTCTGGCTCTGCTTGACTCCATGGCTAAGCTTCATCAACTGCTATCCCCTTGTCTAGTGAGAGTGTCATTACTGGTCACCAAGTAAGGCTCAATGGACAATGGAATGGCAATTGGCAGGGCTTAGCCATTTAGTCAGCCCATGGTAGAAAAGTGAAACTAAATCATAGAGGGGCGCAGAAGAAGCCTCAATAGCCATCTTGTGCTATCAGTTATGAAATATCATGCAGATCTCTTCACTACACCCAAATTTTGTGTTGTTCTGTTTGGGAAAAACTCTGACATGCCCTGAGAGTATCAAAGCTTGCTGACATTGCACAACAGGCATGCATCTACAGCTATTGTTGGCCTACTTAAAGTGACACTAAACTCTGGAGTTAAAGTGACATTAAGGGCAAAAGTCCCCCCGTTCCGTCCCCCACAGTGCTAATATAAGGACTTACCTTAAATGACGCCTCTTAATCCGATCATCTTCTTCTTTCCTGTAGTTTTTAGCTGTCCCTCCAGCGATGGTGTCGGTCTCTGATCCAGCACTGACCCCTCTGTCCTCCTCTTCTCTGATGTCCCACGGAGTCTGCACAGGTGCACACTGCTCCATATACTTATCTTGTGTCTCTCCTCGTCTCCCGGCCAAACATCTGAACTGCGCATGCGCCCGCCCCAAGATCTTTTGCGGTCGCCCGTGAAATTTTCAGATGTTCGGACAGGAGCACGTGGCGCAGACACAGGTAAGTATTAACCCTTAAAAAAGTGTTTTTCTTTTTAATCATTTTGCAGTAGATATAGGCAAAAACATGTGAGGGTTTAATAACCCTTTAAATCGCAAAAAATACATTCAACTGTTAACTGTTAACAATAATGTATCTTATTTGTGTATCACTCGGCTGTAGATCATCAAATCATCTCTGAATTGGTGCTGACACTGTCCTTCCTTCTGGAGGGGGGCTACTTTGTGTGTTATAAAGTAGCCACCACTCCAAGCTCGCTCCTGTGATGGTTTACAATCTTATGTTTAGTTTACTCATTTGTAATGAGATTGTAGTTCATCCCAGAAGGGACTACTTTACAACACACATAGGGACCATGGGGAACAAAAGTAGCCCCCCTCCAGTAGGAAGGACAGTGTCAGCACCAATTCAGAGATGATTTGAGGATCTACAGCCGAGTGATACACAAATAAGGTACATTTGTGTTATTATTAAGTTTTAACTCCTGAGTTTATTGTCAATTTAACAAAATGCTAGTTACCTGACATCATGAGTAGGAAGTAGAGGCCACCAAAAGGTTGCCTTCCCGACAAAGGTGGATGTTTAATAGGATGAATAGGGTGAAGCTATTTGCTATTTCTACATCATTTTTCCTAATAGTATAGAGGAAAGACCTTTTACACTTCAAAAATCAAACCAAAGTAGTGCAGCGCTATGACTACATTAAAGCCATACAGGTCAATGTTTATTTCCCATGTTTGTTTCTGATTAGCCTCTACATTTATTTTCATTTCCTGTGCTATGATTTCTGTGCGGTGTAGTTATTCACACATGGTTGGAATTTTCACATGTACACTCAGTGAGTATTGCAGAGATTGTAGTGTGTTTTGTATTGTTACCTGGGGGTCCTTGTGCTCCTGGTAACCCCGGTGGTCCTTGAACATACATGGTGGAAGCCAGTACCTTGTCAGCTGTGATTTGTTTGCTGGATTCAGACACGCTGTTTGGTAACATCGCCAGCTATAATAAAAAAAAATATGATAATAATGTTTTAAAGGAAGGGTAAGAAAAAAATAACATTTAAAGAGATTTTCGTCACAGTGTACAGGCTGCAAAAAGTTCTAACCTTCCTCACTCTGTCCAAAAACGAAAACAAAAAGTCTGGAGTTGGGCTTTTAAGTGGAAGTAAATCCATATTATGATGGGTCACGTATGTACAATATGGCACACTTGCCGCCCCCCCTACACACAGCGCTCCGGTGTCCAAGATTTCCCTCATCACTGCTGCCCATAGCAACTAGTCAACTGTGTATCAGGGACTTTACTCCTCAGCATTTTTTTAAAAAGGTCTTGGCCTGTCTAATAAATTGTGACCTTTACACTGACAGATACTTTAACATCAATTCACAAATCTGATGTATATATAAATAAATATATAATATTATTGTATTATTGGTATATGGATTTTATTTTATTGTGTGTGTATATATTATTATTATTTCCTTCATATTCTGACGACGGCCGCTGTAAAAAAAAACAAAACAGAAAGGGCACCTCCCTGAAATGAGACGGGAACCTACCTGAAATAAGGTTTTGCAGGTTGGGATGTCAATGCATGCCAAGATTGTACGCTGAGCTGCACAATGTACAATTAGAAGAAAATTGCTAGCAGGTGAGGCAAAAGGTTTTATTACAGAAGAGGCATACAAAGTTTCTTCTGCTATAATAGTCTCCTTGCTAGTATTTCTTTAAAAACACATCAGTTCTGACCTAAGGATTAAAGGAGAACTATGAGGCGAGTGATTTTCACTCAACCTCATAGTTCGAGCCGACGTGTGACAATGAAACTGTCACACGTAGCTCAATAGATCGGGAAGTGAGTCAACACATACCGTCGCCCGCTCACTTCTCGATCCTGTGCCTGCAGAGAGCCGTGACTGTCACTCACGGCTTCCTGCAGGGATTCCCCCCTCCCCTGTCCGATCCTCCAGCGCTGACTGGCAGAACGGATGGGGGAGGGGTTGGGCACAGCTTGCTCTGCCTCTAGATAAGCAGAGCCAGCTGTCAATCACGCAGCTGGGTGGATCTCGACAGTAATCCGTATACTGAGCTTTGGGTGACGGAGGACGCTAGTTTGTGGAGGGGTGATGATTATCGGCAGAACAGATGTTCCCTATTGGAAGATTTACCCCCACCTTCATATACTGAGACAACTTAAAAATGTTGGATTTCCTATCACTTTCTGTACTGCAAATACAGGAGTAAATCTCCCGAACTGGGTTTATCGAACACAATAAAAACTTTACGGGGGCTCCAACTCCCCACACTCTACCCAAATTAAAACAAACCCTTTTGGCTTTATGTACAATTAAAGTGACACTAAACTCAGGAGTTAAATCTTAAAAATGCATTAACATGCCTTCACTATTAACAAAAATGTATCTTATTTGTGTATCACTCGGCTGTAGATCCTCAAACCATCTCTGAATTGGTGCTGACACTGTCCTTTCTGGAGGGTGGCTACTTTTGTTCTCTATGGTCCCTGTGTGTGTTGTAAAGTAGTCACCGCTCCAAGCTCACCCCTGTGATGGACTACAATCTTATGTTCAGTTTACTAAGTTGTATTGAGATTGTAGTCCATCACAGGAGTGAGCTTGGAGGTGTTAAAACAGCATTGTATGTGGCAGACAATGGATGTCTCCCCTTCCCCCCCCCACCTATATTCAAGCTTGGCTTCTCCATTTTTACATAAAATGGCCTCTTTCACCCCTCTTTTAAACCAGTCCTCCTCCCTGTCTAGGATGCGTACTTGACTGTCTTCAAAGGAGTGTACACGTCATTCTGAATTGAGAAAGCTGGTTGGATGGTCAGTGAAACGTTTTCAAGAAAAATACAGCAAGTCCAGTTGCCTTGACTTATTTTTTACAGATATAGTATGTATGTAGCTCCTTCCCCTCCCACGTGCAAATAAAAAAAATATAACATTTACATAAAGAATCCAAAAAATTTATATTTGTGGAATAAAAAATGTTTATACACCAAGCGAGCAAATGTTTGCTGCAGATTCAACAATTCGTTGATGTGATCCTTAGCATGAAAGGAGACAATCCCCCGATATACAATGTTTAACCCCTTCGTGACTGACGACGTACAGTGTACGTCGCCAGCATCGGGGCTGTTTAAACAGACTCCCGGCGACTTTTGCCGCCGGGACTCTGTTTAAACTTGTAGAGCCGACTGTCGGCTTTACAACAGAAGCACATATCTTGCCTATATTTGTTTGTGTCAGCCTATTTGAATAATATACATGGAGAGGGCCAGATACCTTCTGCTTGAGCTGTAAGACGGTCTGTTTTATTTGGTGAAATTCCTTGCATGTGTCCGAACAAATTCCCGGTTTCAACACATTGTTGGATTTCTCGAATTCCCCTGCAACGTAAAGCAATGCTTGTTAGAACAAAGTAAACTCATTACTTACCATGTGGATGTGAGAACGCTGTGCTGACAAGTAATTGCATTTGTGTTTCAGAAAATATTTTGCTTTATAAAAGGCTTGACGAAACCATAAAGGGGGATTTGCCGTTGGGTTTTGGCAGGATCAGTTTTTTTTTTTGTAGGTCTGCGGGAAAACATAAGTATTAATAAAATACCTACAGACATAAAGTCTTAAAAATAATAAACATGTAGCGGCACAGTCTTGGAGACCAACAAAAGGGCCTGGCACCCCCAAGCTTCCCTATTGGCCAATAAATGTGCAGTAAAAATAGAAATGAAAGTGTATGCAAAGCCAAAACTGTTTTTTTAAAGTTTTGGAAAAGTTTTGGAATAGGGAATAGTTATGTTCCCCATCAGGTTTTTGTCACATTAAAAGACTTCCCATAACTTCCTGTTCCACAGACACAACAGGAAGTGAGAGGATATCTCTCCTAAGTGGGGGTGAAATCTAGTCCTAAAGAATTGTCACTAGAACAGGTTTCCCCAAAGGATTTCCCTTCACATTTCCCATCACCATCAGGTACAAACAGAGGTAATACATCTACCCAGCAGGAACCCAAATGGCAATACAAATCTGACAGTGGTTTTATATAGTAATAAGGCAACTGGCCTGGGTTCAGCTCACAGGTGGATTTGCAAACCCAGCCTAAAATTCACTAACCTAGAACATAGTGCCACTAAACTCCACTAAAGTCTATTGGACCATTTTTTCTGGCCTTTTTTAAGGTTAATTTGCAAGCTTTTGGAAAAACGTAGGTGGGGATCACCAAGGGAACATGTATCAATTCAAAAAAATAAAGGGGGTTATTCACAAAGGAGCAGAAGAATTGAGTCGAACCTTTGGCTAATCCTTCGGCTTGCTGCAGCTGCAGGAACCCTTCGGGTTCGAACCTAAGGGCTGCTGAACGGGCTATTCACAATAGCTGTACAGCAGCCGAAGGCAGCCAAGCACACAGCAGACAGCCAAGCACACAGCCGAGCCTAACACATATGCATCAGCTCAGCTGAGCCAAAGACACAGCCAAAACGGGGAGAACGGTCTGCTGAAGCAAATTGTAGACAAATAGAAAAAAGAACTGTGTGGGGTTCACCCCAAAAGTCATACCAGACCCTTTAGGTCTGGAAGGAATTTTAAGGAGGAACCCCAATGGCCAAAAATAAAAAAAAAGTGGGGTCCCCCCTAAAATCCCATACCAGACTCTTAATCTGGGCATTGGCCTGGCAGGGCAGGAAGGGGGGGAAACAAGCGGGACCCCCCCCTCCCCCTGCGCCATACCGGGCCACATGCACTCAGCATTGGGAGGGTGCTTTTCCAGGGGGAGCCCCCTGGAAAAGCACCTTGTTCCCAATGCCGATGGTGACAAGGGCCACTTACCCACAACCCTGGCGTGGTGGTTTTGGAGGTCTGCAGGCAGGGGGGCTCATCTGAATCTAGGTACCAGAATTCGGGTATTCACTCTCTGCTGTTTGCCCCCTATGAGAACAGGGGTGAACAGCAGCGAGTGAACTGCCGAACATTCACCTCAGCAAATCCAGATGTTGGATCGGCTGAGGCGAACGGGTTCTTCCCTTCGGTTCAGTCGAACATGCTGAGGCTGTTGGGCTGAACCCAAAGGGAAGTGAAGGCAGCTGAAGGCAGCCAATGTACAGCTGAAAATAGTCGTATGGGGCTGAAGTGAATAGGCGAACAGGCTTGGGCTCCCTTCATTTCCGGTTGGTTATTCAGTCGGCTGCCTTTGGCAGCTTAGTGAATAACCCCCTAAAAATACACATCAGCGGGTAGAGGGTCCTTTATTAATGCTTGAAGAATGGTCAATGGCATCAGCCAGCCCCAATGACCCTTCAACACAAAGATTGTGCATGATGATCTTGCTTCTTCAACTGACAGCTCCGGGGTGGCTAACTAAAGTGACACTAAACTCAGGAGTTAAATCATAAAAATGCATTCAAGTACCTTAACTTTTAACAAAAATGTATTTTATTTGTGTATCACTCGTCTGTAGATCCTCAAATCATTTCTGAAGTGGTGCTGGCACTGTCCTTCCTTCTGAAGGGTGGCTACTTTTGTTCCCCATGATCCCTGTGTGTGTTGTAAAGTAGTCATCACTCCAAGCTCACTACCCTGATGGACTACAATCTCAATACAAATGAGAAAACTGAACATGAGATTGTAGTCCATCAAAGGAGCGAGCTTAGAGTGGTGACTACTTTTATAACACACACAGGAACCATTGAGAACAAAAGTAGCCACCCTCCAGAAGGAAGGACAGTGTCAGCACCAATTCAGAGATGATTTGAGGATCTACAGCCGAGCGATGCACAAATAAGATACACTTTTGTTAATAGTTGAGGTACTTGAATGCATTTTTAAGATTTAAATCCTGAGTTTAGTGTCACTTTAATGTAAATAAGCCGGCCGGTGACCACTTATGTTTATGGCTATAGTCACTGACACTTGTTTACTATGTGAAGCCAGAGGCTGGGCTGGGAAGTCATCCATTTATTGGCAGTACTAATTCCTCTATTAAATTAATCACATCCTGCTGTAGCAGCAGCCAGAGGTTCCGTTGACCCAAACTTGAAGCTCATCCCTATATTTAACACATTCTCTATCCACCCAAAACACTTTAAAGGAGAACTATGGGGTCAGGGCTTTTCCCCATAGTTCTCCTTAGGGTAATGGGAGGACACAAACTAGCGTCCTCACGTACATAGTTCTCCTTTAAAGTGAGAGTTTATTTTTATATTTGTTTCTTAGAACATTTGTTTTTTTCCATTTCTAAGTTTTATTTAAATATATGTTATTATCTTTTTCTTGCCAAATTAAAGTAGTATTAAACTCTCAAACTTTTTTCAATTACGAATCCAGATCAAACAAATATACATTGCCCAGCAGCAGTATTTCTTTACATTTTTGCCCAAACACTTACAGTCCAAACAGCTCCAACTCTCTCAGCTACCTGAACTTTCTGTCTAGTACAAGATCACAAGGAGATGAGAGAAAAAAAGAGGGAAGAGTGGGGAGTCGGGGAGCAGATTGCCTTGCTGTTCCTCTGTGTTTGTGGACACACACACAGCTTATTAACAAACACAAAGGTGGATCCATAGGACCCTGCACAGAAGAGGAGTCACCCTAAAACAGGATATCAGGGCCATTGCTCAGGGGACCAGCTTATTCTGCAGAAAACTTTTAAGCATTAAGGAGGAGCAACCCTTGTAAGTGATTTAATCTGCATTTGAAATAGGTTAAAACCATGTAACACTTTAATATTACTTTAAGATAACAATCCAGATTGTAAACAACTCTCAGATGCATAATCAGTGCCTAAAAACACTTATTCAGTCTGTCTCCTAAGACACAGCCATTTCCCCATTGGGTGTCACCATTTTGCTTTTCGCATTGCATAGAAAGTTGAAACCAAGCTGTCATTCACATACATAGTACAGCAAAGAGGCCTCTTCCTATCCCAGTCACCTGTCACTCCTATTTGCATATGTTAGCAGCCACGGGGACTGGTTAGAGGTGGAGATCCAGTCATTCCCCCAAAGGCCCAGTCATTACCCCATTGGGTGCTGTCATCTTGCTCCCATTGCTTAAATAAAGTGAAGCTAAGCTGTCAATCACATCCATTACAGTAAAGACACCTCTGCCTATCCCATGACAGTCACCTGTCACTGCTCTTTGCATATGTTAGCAGTAGTGATGAGCCAAACACCCCCGTGGTCGGTTCGAATTCGAGCTTTCGAACATAGAAAAAATTCGAACTTGAACGTAATGCATGTCTATGGGGGTAGAACTTTGAAAATAAATTGACGCCATTTTGTACCCTTATATGCTAGTTATTGGCCATAAAAAGTGTATGGGGATCCGGGTATTGCCCTGGGGGACATGTAACAATGAAAAAAACACTTTTAAAAAATACAGTTTTTAAAGGAGCAGTAATTTTAACATCACTTAAAATAAAACAATAACAATGAAAAATTCCTTTAAATATTGTCCCTTGAGGGGGTCCCCTAAACTGCCTGTAAAGTGGAAAATGTGTACAATCTATAGAACCTGCTGCAGCAAAACTGACATTTTTAAAGAAAAAAAACAAAGCGTGCGGTTCCCCCTCCCAAACAATACCAGACCATTTAGGTCTGGTAGGAATTTTAGGAGGGACCCCATGTAAAAAAATACAAAAAATAAAGGGTGGGAAAAAAATGTGGGGTCTCCTCTAAAATTCCTTCAGACCCTTAATCTGAGCACAGGCCTGGCAGGGCAGGAAAGGGGCGGACGAGCGAGAGCCACCCCCCCCCCTGCAATACCAAGCCACATGCCCTCGGTCGCCCCTGGAAAAGCACTTTGTCCCTGTGCCGATGGGGACAAGAGCCTCTTCCCCACAAGCCCTGGGGCATTGGTTGTGGGGGTGCGGACAGGGTGGCTTATTCAACCAGAATTTTGAACAAATTCTTTATTTGAAAAAAAATACAAAAGACAAGTTTTCGACAATTCTTTTATTTAAAAAAATATGGATCCATCAACGTAATCCAGCGTCAATTATGATGTCCAGTGTTGTCCACGAAGATGACTCGACGAAATAAAAATAAAACAATATAAAATAAATAGAAATAATTTTAAAAAACAAAGAACCAACCACCACCGTCTGCTGCGACAAACTTCTGCCGCAGAATGGCATTTTGACAGATGCCGGCAACAAACAAACATTTGGGCGGAGCTAGCAGTGACAGCTAGCTCCTCCCAATTGTTTACAGTTGTAATGGGTGAGCCATGATTGGGCAAAGTCATGATGACTCTTACAGTTGTTTACAGTTGTAATGGGTGAGCCATGATTGGCCAAAGAATCATGGCTCTTACAGAGTACTGGGCCCTGATTGGGCAAAGTCTTGCACCTGACCGCAGGGCTTTAGCCAATCAGGCTCACATGGCACAGTGCCATGCGGGGAGCTCGGCGGCCGGACGCCTTGACAGTTTGTGTGTACGCCGTTCAACTTGAACATCGAGCCCATGCCTAGTTAGCAGCCAGGGGGACTGGTTAGAGTTGGAGACCCAATCATTCTTCCAAAGGCACAGTCATTACCCCATTGGGTGCTGTCATCTTGCTCCCATTGCTTAGAGAAAGTGAAGCCAGGCTGTCAATCACATCCAGTACAGCAAAGACACCTCTGCCTATCCCATGACAGTCACCTATGCTGCTCTTTGCATATGTCAGCAGCCAGGGGGACTGGTTAGAAGCGGAGATAAGGGTTTGGTTGATGACTTTACTTTATATCAAATCTAAATTTGCATTGGCCAGTTTCGTCCGCTTAACCATGCATGTCAGGAAAGGAAGGCATACATATTAAACAATTAATGGAGAACATTATGAAGATACGACTAACTTTACATGCTTGGAAAAAGGTTCACTTTAAGACTAGTAATAACCTTTAGCCAAGAAATGTCTATATCAGATATTACTTTTCCAACAGCACAATGTAGTATTACATCAGGGAATTGCATGAAACAGGGATGAGTATTGGAGTTATTCACTTGATAGATATTGTAATAGCTCTCTCCATTCTTTATCCTGAACGGTGCAAATGTGTTTGCAATTTGAATTTGTATCAATAATTATTATTGCCTTAACCCACTTTGCTGTATTGCAGGTAATAAATTAAAAAAATATGGAATGCATATAATATCTCCAAAATTTTTCTGAGTGCAACATACAGAGCTGCGTTTGATCTGTGCTAGAAAACGCAAGCCATTAAAAAGGTTGGCAGATATTCATCTTCATTTCTAAAACGGTTCCAGGCAAAGAAAATGAGATTAGCATTGCTTTTTGTCTCGGCAGACATGTGAAATTCGAAAAGTTCCAGACCTGAGCGAGTTCTAGATTATGATAGGTGAACTTCAAACCCTAAATTGTCCAGGGGGACTCAGTATCTTTCATTAACGTGTATTCCAACTTTTATTTTGCTCTGCTTGGACAGAGTTATCCAACCCTTCTAAATGATAATAAAGAACTAACAAACATATCTATGTAGTATATGGTTTATCTCCTGGTAAACGGCTGGACTCTTATTCTGCTATAAGGACGCGATGTTACTTAATTTATTACCAATGTCTTTAATCACGGTTATTCTTTCATTTTTATATGCGGAGTGCAGCACAAGGAGAACATATGACAAACACTTATTATGTATAAATGGTTTCTAAATTTCCAGATAAATGTTGACAGTGGCGTCAGAAGGTGGGTGCGGTGGGTGTGGCCCGCACCCGGGTGCCACCATTGGAGGGGTGACACCAAAATGACTAACAGTCATTTTGGTGTCACCCCCTATGAAAAATCGGGCACTCGGTCACGGTCTGAGGGCCCCACAGTGTCCGGAGAGCCCGCCAGGTGATCCCGCCAGGTGAACGTCCCCTCCTCTCTCTGCCGGCGTCCATCACCAAGATGGCCGCCAGCAGGCGTCACTAAGACGACTGCTCATGCGTGATCATGTTATCACGCACGCACACGGCACTGTGCGATGACGTCACGGCGGGTTGTCACCCGGTCTCCGCTCCGGGTGTCACCCAGCTTCGGGAATGTTGAAGACAATAGAAGTGTAACAAGAGCACCTGTATTGTAGTAATAAACATAAAAGGGCAGCCGTCAACACTGCACTTTGTTCTTAAAATTGTTTTAAAGTATTTAGGAAACATCCTTTTATAGGATACTTCCACCTTGTTTCATGTTACACCCATATATAAGGTATAATTATGGGTGTAACCTGTAGACCTCAATGGAGCACAAGTGCAGTGATGTCACCGCATTTGGAATCTATTGATTACTGCCTCCAGTCCCATAACGGAAGATAACTGAATGTGAGATTGTAATCCATCCCGGGAGCGAGCTTGGATCGGTGACTACTTTACAACACACAGGGACCATGGGGAACAAAAGTAGCCACCCTCCAGAAGGAAGGACTGAGGATCTACAGCCAAGTGATACACAAATAACATACATTGGGGGGAATTTATCAAAATCGGAGCAGAAGAATCTGGAGCAGTTGTCTATGGCAACCAATCAGCTTCTTTGTTCAGTTAAGGTTTGAAAATGAAAGGTGAATTATGATTGGTTGCCATGGGCAACTGCTCCAGATTCTGTTTGCTCCAGTTTTGATAAATTCCCCTCACTGTTGTTAATAGTTTAGGTACTTGAATGTATTTTTCAAGATTTAACCTCAGAGATTAGTGTCACTTTAATGCACATGTGGTGTGGAGTTGCAGGATCTTTATTAGGGAAATCTTGATATTGTAGAACCCAAAAGCTATACAAAGCCAGTGGGCCAAATACTTAATTTTACATAAATAATTATTATGGTTTTTGCAGAAGTTCTAAAACAAAGGTGAAGTATGGGAAAGCCATTAAAAAAGATACCTGTGTTCATACCTTGATTCCCCTTGATGCAGGTTCTCCCATCCTCCTCCAGGAGGTAGCCTTCATGACACTCACACCTATAGCTTCCTGGGGTGTTGATACAGATGTGAGAACACACAGTCTCATTCTTCCGAGCACACTCATCAATATCTATATAAACATAAACAATATGGAAAGACATGAGATGAAAATGAAAGCAATATCAGCCAATAACACAGAAATGAGTCGCTCTGAGAGGAAAGGGAATGTCTCTTCTATTCTGTAAGGATCCTGTATATACAGCTGTACTTTAGCTATAGTAGGAGCAGGGTTGAACCAATGACTAAGCCAATTTGTTCTGGGAAATTGCAGGATCAATTCAAATCAAATGCAACTGCAGAAGGAAACTGGGGATAACCATTATCATGCCCATGACATCCTTTCTGAAGTGCGTTTCCATGAAAAATTGGTTAAAAAGGTTTCTTAAAAGCCAAGCAGCATAGGAATTTCCTATGCTCCGTGGCTCCATCTAGTGGTGGCAGTGCTGTGCGAATGGCATTTGCCAAGCTACGTATACTCTGGATGGAAGATTTACAAATCAGACCCATAATCTCTTGTTTGTTCATAAGATCAGATTGATTAGATTAGATTACATGAGATTGAAGTTCTCCGTACATATTTTATAGTTCAGTAGAAAACATTTTATTTGATTTTCACCTTCTGTATGTTTTATATCTTTATGATCATACATTCACAGGGTTATTCACAAAAGGGTGAAGAGTTTGGAGAAGGCGGGAGAAGTGAACAATCTAGGACAACATAGCTGAGCGGCAAAGTGAGCTTAATTGAATAATTTTTCCAAATCAGCTATTTTGGCCTAGATTGTTTACTTCTCCTGCCTTCTCCAAACTCTTCACCCTTTTGTGAATAACCCTGTCAGTTTTTTAATCCCCTGCATCTCTTCTATGTGTCTGCAAAGCTATGTCAATAGATTTGAATTGTGATATGGGGGACAACAGAGTTAAAAAGTAAGCACTTAGGCAGCATCTCTTTGAGTCACGTAGGGGGGTGGCAGGCATAGTGGCATGGCTGCTCCTCTGCACAATGTTTGCAGCATGTCTGCCACCCCCTTTGGGGCCAGGGCATTCCAGGCTGCTAAGAGATGTTTAAGGGCCAAACACATCTTCCTGCCCAGCTCTTGGCAACCTGGGATTCTCTGGCTAGTTTTCCGCCCAGCTCCAGGCAACCAGCATTCCAGGATGCTAAGAGTAGGGTGGGGAGATGCAGAGCCTGAAGAGGGCGATGTCACTCTCAAGTCTGATGTCGCTGTCTTCTCTACCCACTTACCGCTGCTCTGATTGCATGCTCCACTCCCCCCGCCCCCCGACCAACCCTGCCACAGACGGCCAAACAGACACCACTGGTAGAAGCCCTTCAATTACTGAGAAATCATGCTCCAAAATCATTAGTTAAAAAAAACCCTGGAGCCGCCACTGCTAGTGACAAGCAACATCAAACGGAATAATGGCTGGGGCAAAGGAGTACTGTTGTCCTGTGAATCATGTGACACACACAGCCAATGGGATCATCTAACATCCCTTGTGTGCTGATGTCACCATCAGAAGTGCCCTGCTCCTTGCAGAATACCAAGGTTATAGAGAACCACAGTGGACACAGGTGGAAGCTAAAGACTGGCAGAGACAGCCTTCAAATTGCTTTGGTATGTTGGCACGCAAGACCCACATGTAGGCAGGGACTTCAAAAGGTCCAGTTGGCTGTGTCTGTTCTCAGGCCAAAAGTTCCCAGTTTTCCCCTGAAGTGAAGCAAAAAGTTGCAAGCCAGATGATTTTGGAAATGTTATAGACTGTAAACCAACACTGCAACCGTAACCAAGAACCAAGCCTAGGTATTTTTACAAAAACGATTGCTGGATATTTCTGATTGAGTTGACGTCTCTTTTATTCCACTGTACATTAAAACCAACAGCAACTCGTGTTATTGGATGTCCCCTGACATGCTTTCAGTTTTAGTCAACGCCTTCTCATCACCGTGAGTCATTTTTCATTAACTGTCCATTGCTAGCCATCCAAGGACACAATTAAGAGGACTTTAGGTGGAGTTGAGAAGATTCCTATCTCTTGGATGGCAGAGTGAAAATTCCATGAACCTCTCCTTGAGAACTGATGAGGCAGCCACAACTTTACTTTCTACCTACATGTGCTGCTGATGAAAATGTCTCCTCCGAGATCCCTCAACAGTCCTCGTCTGAACCGAATAATTGGACAATTCATCAGACCGCAAGGCGATCACTGGACGATATGTGCATGAAGGATGGAGGTAGATGCTGCAATGAGTTACTCAGGCTTGGAAATGATTTTTAATCTTACGGATGTATTGGGTTTCAGACTTTTCCTTATAGATGTGATGTTGCTGTTTTACGAGAGTTTCAGCAGTGGTGATTGACTCACGGTTGCTGCCAAACACAGCACATCGTACATCCATTTTTATATAAGACATCAATAACAGCCTCTTAGTGTACACCAGAGAGCACTTTACACCGATAGAGTGTAGTACTTAACCCATCTTTTCCCACTGTTATTTCTGAATGTCTGCCCACTTATTGTTATTTATTTGGCCTGATTGGTTGTAGAAGTACACGGGTAAAAGAGGTGACTTTATGAACAATTTCACAGTCAAATCAAAGGAGATAAAAAAACAAACTTAAAGTGAATCTCTTGTCCATTTTAAACATTTAAAAGACATATCTAAGAGCAAAAACATATTTCTGCACCTCGTTGATTGAGTTTTCATTGGAAATGGAGCCTGACTTCTCAGGGCTAGGTCCTCCCTGATCACTATTGCAATGTCCACAAGGAACTTTTAGTGGTTGCTAAAGGGCACACTTACTAGACACGGTGCAAGTAGGGAGGTGGACCAGGGCATAGCCCAGAGGCCAGGGAAGTCAGACTCCAGTAACAAAGCAAAACTAAATCAGAGAGAGGCACTGAGGAGAGTTTTCTGTAATAGTAGTCACTGTGTGGTATCGGGCAGAGTTTGAGCAAAGTGAAGTTGTACTCTGTCTAAAAGCAAGCACCACACAATGCCTGCTACTACTTTTATTAAGTAGAAAAGCCTTTTTAGTGTATCTAAAATTAATTGCTGACTTCCATTCCAACCAATGCCACCCCCCTGTCCATTCCGTCACCCGCATGACCGCTATGGTAGCCTCACTGGAAAGTAAAATAGCAGCTAACAGGCCTTAGCTATAAAGTTAGAGAAAGGTTCGGCCAAGAATTAGGTTACACTAAGGCCTTGTTAGCACTGTTGTCAAAGGGAGAGGTATAAATAGGCATTTAATCTGTGTTTTTATGCCCCCTGCCGCCACCCTCCCTTCCCCGACCACTAAAGGGTGGAAAAGTCTGCTGCCCATGTGAACTTAGCCTAACAAGTTTTGTCCCTCCTACAACAAAGAAACAATAGCAACCACTCAGATCACTTAAAAAAATTAGAAAAAAGTGAGAAAGGTGCACAAGTATATATTGTATCACCCTGTATATTGCCCTGCTCATGTGCGCCTCTCCCCCCTATGGTGCAGAAACGCACTGGGAGCCTTTGGCTTCCCTAACCAATGTTAGGCTTCTGGTGTGTTGCTGTACCTTCAGGGATGACAGAGTTGCCTCTGGTAACCTGCTCTCAATGTATGCATTGCTATATAGGTCCCATAGCCCATAGTTTTGAGTTAGGGATCACCCTTTGCAGAGGTACCTTGATGCAGCAGTGTGGTTTTATATGTATTTGCAAATGTATGCCAAAAAAAATCTGTTTTTAACCCAGGATGTTGAAAAAATCTAGTTAGATTTTTAGGCTGACTAGCTCTAAGTGTGCTGTGGAACTTTTGCATTGTCTGTTCACCGCAATGTGTGGTACCGCAATGCACAGTACCTCAATACTGTGTGTTCTGCTGAAAAAACGTAGTGCATGCAACGCATGGTATTGCAGTACCATGGGCTCCCCCATCATGGTACTCTGGAACGCATGGCCGCTGGGAGGTGTGTTGGGATGGCATTTAAATGAAAGGCAACACAATGCACCTACCACATGCTAGGAGCGATGTGTAATAACATGTGCTAATCGATAAACGTGCATTTATGAGGAAGTATGTATGAGGCAGGGCAGTAGCTTCCATGAGACAAGTGAGGCACTTGCTTTAGGCTCAGCTGAGAGGGGGTGCAGCCAGGGCTGGCCTGGCTGTGTCCCCTTGCCTCTGTTGCCATGGCGAGCACAGGGTGCCATGGCAACAGTGGCACCAGGCGGCCAACACAGCTGCAACTCTGCAGGGAGAAGAGGGGTGCCACAGGGTCCAGCTTCTCCTCAGATTCCCGCTGCTCTCCCACGCCTCTATGGGCAGAGGCAGCGGGGATCCACTGAGAAATGGGGTGCTGAAACCGGTGTGGGGCGTTGGAGGGAGCTGTCATACAGGATGGTCGAGTGGTGAAGAAAGAGAGAGATCCGCTCGGCCAGGATCTAACCACCGGCGGCTCTCTCTCTCCTCACTGCTCGGCCATCCTGAAATGACAGTAATATTTATGACAAAGGTGACTGACATATATGTATGAGTAGTATGTATGAAGAGGATGAGTAATATGCATGTATGAGGAGGGTACGTGAGCAGTATACATGATGGTGATGAGGGAGAAGTATATAATGTATGAGGGAGATGAATATTTATGACAAAGGTGACTGACATATATGTATGAGGAGGATGAGTAATATGCATGTATGAGGAGGGTACGTGAGCAGTATAAATGAGGGTGATGGGTGAGAAGCGTGTATGAGGGGGATGGGCAAGTAGGTGAGTGAGAGATATGTATGAGGAGAATGGGTAATGTGTATGTACAAGGGGAAAAAATTAGAAGAATGAGTAAGTGTGTATGAGATGGATGAGTGATATGAACATACATGAGAATGATTAGTAAGTAGAATTAATGAGATAGGTGATCAAGGAGCATGAATAAGGAGGATAAGTAAGCAGTATAAATAAGGATGATGAGTGAGCAGTATGTATGAGAGATGAGCAATAGAAGTATGAGAAAGATGACTGAGAAGTAGACATGAGGAGGATGAGAGCTGCATATGTATGAGGAGGATAAATGAGAATGATTAGTAAGAACAATTTATGAGAGGAGTAATCAAGAAGCATGTATGAGGAGGATACGTGAGCAGTGTAAATGAGGGTGATGAGTGAGAAACATTTATGAGGGGAATAATTAGGCAGTATTTGATGAGAACGGTGAGAAATATCTATGAGGAGACTAGGTAATGTGTATGTATAAAGAGAATATATTAGAAGAATGGGTAATGGGTAAGTGTGTATGAGATGGATGAGTGATATATATGTAAGAGGAGGATAAATGAGAATTAGGGGTAACTGAGAAGCATGTATGAGGAGGATAAGTGATATGTATCTATGAGAAGGATATATAAGAAAGAATAAGGATAAATGAGAAAGAAGAGTGGACCAATTTATGAGTAAGCTGATTGAGAAGTATGTATGAGGATACAAATGTATGAGAAGAATAAATGAGAAAGAAGAGTAAGAAGTATTTATGAGTAAGCTGAGTGAGAAGTATGTATGAGGATACAAATGTATGAGAAGAATAAATGAGAAAGAAGAGTAAGAAGTATTTATGAGTAAGCTGAGTGAGAAGTATGTATGAGGATACAAATGTATGAGAAGAATAAATGAGAAAGAAGAGTAAGAAGTATTTATGAGTAAGCTGAGTGAGAAGTATGTATGAGGATACAAATGTATGAGAAGAATAAATGAGAAAGAAGAGTAAGAAGTATTTATGAGTAGGCTGAGTGAGAAGTATTTATGATGATACAAATGTATGAGAAGAATAAATGAGAAAGAAGAGTAAGAAGTATTTATGATAAAGTTGGGTGAGAAATAGGTATGGGTATGAGGGTTACCAAGGTTTGGAAGAGGACTTAGTAGCACAAGTGAGGTGTAAAATAAGTGACTGAGGTTTAGAGGAAGAACGAGGAGAAGAACTAGGAGGACTATAAGCAAACTACGACTCCAGCAGGGGTAGGCAAACTCTGGCCCTCCAACCATGCTGAAACTAAAAATCCCATCATGCATGTGCCTCTTAAAGTAATGCCTGTGGCTATGGGAGATTTGCAATGACTCATGGGAGGCACCTTAGTTCGTAGTCTATCAAGGGAGCGAGCTTGGAGAGGTGACTACTTTACAACACACACAGGGACCATGGGGAACAATAGTAGCCCCCCTCTAGAAGGAAGGACAGTGTCCGCACTAACTCAGAGATGATTGGAGGATCCACAGCCGAGTGATACACAAATAAGATACATTTTTGTTAATAGTTAAGGTACTTCGATGTATTTTTAGGATTTTACTCCTGAGTTTAGGGTCACTTTAAGTATCCTGTGTGTCTACTATCATCAAAGGAAGAACATATGCCATATGCAGTGGCGTATGCAGGTATACTTCATTAGTCACCTCACAAGGGTAGCTGGCTCTGTCTGTGTCCATTGAGAGCAATATTTGTACATTTGGCTAGAATGTTGCAGACATTCCTCATTTTACGACTTACCTGTTTTGCGACCACTCGCACTTACGACCAACTCTCTGACCGTACGTGCGGGAACGTGGTAGTGCGACGTCTCGCCGGCCGAAGTGCTGTACTCCGTTCTCCACTGTGTGTCTCGGTAAGTATTTTATTGCCCGATTTACAGTGCACTGTTCAGTACTGTACATCTGCAACAATGTACCGTACTGTACTAATGCAGTACAGTACTGTACACAGTTCCTCGCTTAACGACCAATTCGTTTAACGACCTGGTCGTAGGAATGGAACTCGGTCGTTAAGTGAGGAATTCCTGTATTTCAAATCAGTATTTTCTTTCTAGCTACCATAGTCTCCTGTCTGTACACTGATATTTTTCCAGTGTGCTCCATCATTATATGATAAAAACATGGTATATTTTATAGATAGGGAAACACTAAACAGCCTTCCCGTGTCTATAGAGTGATAGCTTCTGGGTCGTGATCTTACAATTGATCACCATCAGTCTGTTTTATCCAGTCATCTATCTCCCTTGCAATGACAGCTGCTATCTGCCATACGTTTCATTCTCATATCTGTTTCCAGTAGTAAACACCTCATTTAAAATACAACCTTCACTGGACTTCAACTGATAAAACACATTCTACGTGAGGGGTTTTTAGATCCCCTCGGGAAATGGAAAATCACGTTTTTTACTTTTTTTTGTTCCTTGAGCGTCTGTGATCGTGAGAGTAAATAAAGAATATTTCAGGAATTACTTTTTGAAAACGAATTTCATAGTTTACCACGAGAAAAACGATTTCAGAGTTAACCATCTGGTTCAGGCAGTGTCCAACATCAATGAAAAGCAGAACACGTAAGTGTCCGCAAGATTTATACCGTGACATTAGAAGCAGTTCATAAAATAGACAAAAGCTGAGCGGGCGCCAAGATTTTTTTTTTGTAAAATTCAATGAATTTCTAACCATAATATATGCCAATGTGTCCGAACCGTAATGAGCAGAGATGAACAAGTAATGGAATCGGACAGAAAAATTGTTTTGGAGCTAGAAGATGAATGCAAAATTTTATATTATCTAAAGAGCGAAAGTTCTAGAATAGAAGGAAATGGATTATTACATGAGCACCATGTGACTAGTGGAAGTACATTTCGACTCAGCTAGAGACTAGCCAGTGCCGGGAGTTTCCAATGTGGGTTTTCAGCCCAATTAAGAGGTGAAAATCCTTAAGAACTCTTAAAATAACACTATGGCTAGGGATATTGAAATGAAAGCATTTAAAACTCTTAACAATCAGTAAATGTAGCTACTGTGGAGCAATTCATCCTCAAAGATCAGAACAGGAACTCTATGGTCTGATTGCATTTGGTTTCTGAACATTTTATAGCACCCGCTGCTTGTTTACAGGAAAAAGCTGCCATGTATCTGCTGGCAGAGGAAGCAATGGGAGATGACCTGAAAGGTTCCACATTGCTCCACTGAATTGCTCCACAGTGCCTGCAGCTACAGAGGTCAGTGGGCACATGTGTTAAAACTCAGCTACTGCTTGTTAAGAATATGTAAAAATGTGAGTGTTAATAGAATGGACAGAGGTTCATTTGAAAGCAAAACCTGCGCTTTGCCAATACAAAGCTTAAATTACGTCTCTCCGATTTTCTTCTTCTTTCCTGTCGTTTTCAGCCTTCTCTCCAGCGCTGTGTGGACCTCCGATCCAGCGCGGACTCCTCTGTCTTTCTGGCACTTCCTGTCCCACGGTGTCTGCATGCGGGTGCACGCTGTCCATAGACTTACCTTGTGTCTCTCCTCGTCTCCCGTCCGAAAATCTGAACTGCGCATGCACCCGCCCCAAGATTCTTTGCGGCCGCCCGAGATTTTTCAGATTTTTGGACGGGAGCGCATGGGGAAGGCACAGATAAGTTTAAACCTTTTTGAAAGGGTTTTTTTTTTTAGTTTTGCATATATCTACTGCTTGCTAGCAATAGATATATGCAAAAACACCTGAGGGTTTAATAACCCTTCAATGCTTGCCTCCTATCAGGTAATCTCCCATCGCTCCCTGGTAGCTGTAAGAGTCGAGTGCCGTCTGTACATCCACCAACGGCACGTAGCCGCACGAACCAAAACAAATTCGCGCCAACCCGCGCATGCGCAGACGGCACGATTCAGCAAGGCGGGAAAACGCCAAGGAGGAGCACAGGAAGTGACCTAGACCTCAATTATCACTTCCCCTATATAAGCCCAGCCTGGACTCTGCCAAATTGCTGGATTATCTTCAGTCTCTCCTTGTTCCTGTGCTGTGTGTTATCTGTTTGGACTTGTTGTGACCCGGAACCCATGTGACTACTCTTGCCTGCTTCCTGCCCTTGACTTCGGATTCATATATTGACCATTCTTCTGCCTTACCCTATTGTACTTTGCTGCCTGATTGGAACCGACCCCGGCTTGGAACTTGACCATTCTTCTGCTTTGCCCTTTTGTACTTCTTTGCCAGATTGGACTTGACCCCGGCTCGGACTTCAGATTTAGGCTTGCACGGTGCTCCACACCACCGTCACTCGTGCCACTCGGTGACCGCCAGGTCTCTGTATCCATCCCCAGAGGCCTCAAGACCCGAGGTGCAAGGGAGGCCTCCTCACTACTACAGTTTCACCCCAGGTACGTGACAGTAGCACAATCTTACCTTTAATATATATTTACTCTTTTGTAAGTCATCCAAATGTGACAAACGTTTCATTTGCCAACTGTCTAAAGTTGGGTACACACAGTTCAAATTTCAGCAGGTTCCTGATAAACTGGCCAACATTTGTACCGTGGGTGCCGTTCAGGTATTCTGACAGCAGCCAACAGCAGAGGATTATTGCGCCAACGCTCCTAAGCGTTGATGGAGGAATCTGTTCTCTTTTTTTTCCCCCGTTCAGTCCGTGGGTTTAATGAAAAAAATAGAACTGTGTATACCCCAATTAAGAGTGGAAATCCTCTTACTTTGGGCAGACTTGCTCTCATTTTCTGTTGCATCTTAAAGACAGGAAGTGAAGGGACATCTTCCCAGTAGAACAGAGACAGCACAAAATAACCTGATTGAGATTTTAACCCTTCCCTACTTCTGGGTGTGCCAGAGCTGCTTTTGACCCTACAAATCAATGGGGATGCAAAAATAGCTTTAGGAGGAGAAGGAGATGAGCTATAGGTTTCTGTTTAGGAATCAGAAACATTTCTAACCTGATCTCAAAAGCAAATTAAATACATCTCTGTGCAAATTACAATTTGCCTATCTAAGCAAGCCCTAAAGCTAACCTGCAACTACAAAATATAATACTGTATAATAATATATAAAAGCAACCATGTAGTAGTAGTTTTAGTGGACGAAGAGCCAGCCAAGGCCGTCTTTAATATTGATTGGACCCTGGGAGGACTCCGGCCTCCTCCAACAGGGACTTACTTTCTTTGATTAGGCAGCCGAGGGTGCCAGATTCTGCGCAGCCCGCCTCGCCTCACTGTTTTGGGGGTGGCATTTTTTGCCACCCCCCCCTGGAAAGTGCCGCCCAAGGCCTTGTTTGCCTTGCCGTAGATATGCCCCTGCCCCTGGCTAGAAGTATAATGTCTAAATGTAGTTCTTTGGCTTTGCCCCTCTGCACTGCTTTTCAAGGCACAGGCCTTTTGGGAACACAGCCCCCGAGAACAGCTCAGACACTGTCACTTCCTCCAACTTTCGTTGAGCACCATGGTCACTGCTGTGATCCACTCTCACTCTCTGATGCCTAATTCCAAATTGGCAGCTAGCGCAGCTATTACTAAGTGGTATTATGTGTTATTACATAGATTTCAGATTGCCTCATATGTAACCAATACTCAAACAGCATATTATCTATAATTCAGCACTTGCATAGCTTTCATGTTTGGTAAAGAGATTTTATTATTTTTTCTTTTGCAAAAATAAACACTCTTTCTTCATGCTAAGCTGCACCGCTGGCAAACAATGATCAACATGGCAATGGTAGCAGGCGTCAGCTACACTTTGTCCTCTAGGTGGCAGCATATGTTTGCAAAAGCTCATTCCCAACACAATGAATTCAGGAGCATAAGCATGCAAACTACAACTTACAAATAATAGGATCAATAAAGTTAAAAAGCGACTGTAACAAATCAAGAATCCAGTTACTAATGGCCTCTGCCACATTTCTATCTAAGGGAAGCTATGAAAATACACTCCTTGGGCAAAAGTTGGTGGCCACCTGACCCTCGCACCTCATTGAGCATGTTGGATATCCCATTCCAAAACCGTGGGCATTCATTTGAAGTTTTACCCCCTTTTTGAGGCTATAACAGCCTCCGCTCTTCTGGGAAGGCTTCCTAGTGTGTCTGTGGGAATTTGTGCCTAATAGGCTAAAAGAGCATTTATGAGGTCAGGTCACCGATTTGGGATGGGATGGGATGGGACCTAACTAGCAATTGACATTCCGATTCATCCCAAAGGTAGGTTATAAGTCAGCGATCTGTGAAGGACAAAAACAAAAGTTTCCAGCACAGTCACCAGCTAGCCTGCAAAAAAAAACCAAGTTGCCCTGTATAACTATTAGGGTTACAGAAAGGAGATTTTAGTTGTACAACTATGTGGAAGCCATACTGCCTCGTCAAGGTCCCCCTTTGTAGTTTGGCCCTAACTCTCATCTTTGAGAGCCTCCATCTTGGAGCATATATAGCAAAGGATGAATTGAGTGCAGAGGTCTATTTCTCCTTAAGGAGAATTATAAGGCGAGCGATTTTCACTCAGCCTCATAATCTGAGCCGACCTGTGACAATAAAACTGTCACAGGTCGGCTCAGTAGATCGGGAAGTGAGCGAACAAATACCGTCGCTCGCTCACTTCCCGATCTATCCAATCTGGATAGGCAGAGCCAGCTGTCAATCCCGCAGCTGGGTGGATCTCGACAGCAATGTCGGGATCCGTTCCGGCATCTCAGTATACCGCGAGCTGTAGCTTGCGATATACTGAGCTTTGGGTCACGGGAGAACGCTAGTTTGTGTCCTCCCGTTACCCTAAGGATAACTATGGGGAAAAGCCCTAACCCCATAGTTCTCCTTTAACGGCACAGGGACACACCAGAAGCCCAGCACATCACATTGGCATCTGAATCCCTCAGTGTGTCCCTACACCATATCCAAAATGTGAAACAAATGGCAAACACACTCATCAATTCATTACCAGCTTTTAAAATAAGATGCACATGGAAGTGCTTTACACAAAAAAAACTGTGCAGAACACTAGAATTTCTCCTCCCCAAACTCATTGTTTTCATGGAGCTGGCTTTGCACACATAGTCTATGTATAAAAAATTTGTAGGGCTGCTCGGGCAAACTATTTTTGAATTTTGTCCTATGTAATGTTTTATGATGGCTGCCAGATGGCACTAAGGAGAATGGAAAATAAGTATATAAAACACATTTTCAAAATACATTGAGGCGAATTTATCAAAACTGGAGCAGAGGAATCTGAAGCAGTTGCATATGGCAACCAATCAGCTTTTCTCTTTAGTTTGTTCAGTTAAGGTTTGAAAGGTCGATGCTGATTGGCTGCCAGACCTAGACCTCAGATGTAGCAGCAGTTCAGAATAAGGTTAAGTCCTTCACTTGACTGTGTGATGTGACCAGCGATGAGGGGGGCTAAGGGGAGCATTCCTTTGCTCTGAACAGCCACCAAAACAAGAAACAATGTCAGGCAGTCGTGTCCTCAGGACTCATGGCAGGGCATGTGCCCCGGGTCCCCAGCACTAGCAATGCCCATGCTTTAAAAGGCAACAAATTCATCCCAGTGAAAGGACCAACAAAAGTGTCTGCATTGGGAACCCTCCCCTATTATGCCTGCTGCTAAATGACAGGTGCTCTTAGAAGAGATAATCTGCTGTGTTCTCTCTATTATGACATGACTGCTTTGTTGGCTATTTTTCTATTTTCAGCCTCTGATAACACATGTTTCCTATTGTTTTAAGTTGTAGGAATGAGATTGGTCCCCTGTTGTGCAGGTTGCATAGTATGGATACATTCCGAGCATACATCTCATACACACAGCTATTATGTTGCTCATTACTGATGCTGCAGTTACAAAATATGTCTGAGCTATTTAATAAATTACTTTTCTGGTCCAAAAAGTATTATGTCTACACATCCTGCATCTGCATAAACAAGCCTGGATTTGTGGATTTTGTTTTTCACATGTAAAAAGCTCACCACACATGTTACAATCTCATTGTACAAAATCAATACAATCGTCATTTGATTTAGCAACAACTATGCAGTGTGAGGCCTACCTAAAATCCAGGTTATCCGAAGTGCAAGGCCCTCACATTACAAAGCTGTTGGTTAATCTATCACAATCTATCTCAGGGCTTAAGCCCTCATTCACGCGAGAAACAGCCGGCCCATGCAGATCCGTGCTGTGTGCATGGCTGTAACGTGTCCCGGGAAGGACAGGTGCTGCGTGTGATTAAACGCAGCAGTCTGTCCTTCTCTATGGGAGTATGCGGCCGTATGCCGACCTACGCTCACCTGACCTGCACGTCCGTACGGGTGCGGGTGTTCGTACCCGTACGCAGACAGGATGGATCCTGTCTGCGCCCGAGCAGGGACACCCGCACCCGTACGGACGTGCAGACAGCACTGATCTGTGTGGGCTGGACGTTTCTCGTGTGAATGAGGGCTAAAGGTAATTTTAATAGCACAATATTAAAGTATCAGTCCACACAAGGGTGATATTTTAGTTATAGATCGAGCCTGGTGAGCTGGGTCAGTCCCTGGCTTCTTATGACTGGGATACTCCAACAGCGAGATCTCCCTGCCATATTTCACAACTATGTTGGGGCTGGACAGGTTGGAGCTATGTTCCTTCTCTGAGTCACTGGGCTGTACACTATATGAAAGTGGCTTTGTTTGTATCTATATGGCTAAAATCTTGTGGACACCCAACCATCAAACCTACAACTGTATGGCCAAACGTACAGTACGTGGACACCTCTCCAAGTTATTGACTTTAGGTGTTTCCAGGGTCCTGACTGCATGCTTGTTACAGGTCCATGAATGACTAGGTTGAGATGTGAGGACTAGAAAGACACAGCCTGCACCTTTATAAATAATTAATCAGTATCAGCTTCTGTATTTTAACACTATATGACAAAAAGTATGTGGGTGTCCACATACTTTTTGTCATATAGTGTAAAACATACTTACAAAGTGCTGAGTTCAAGTGTTTTCCGTGACGTGTACCATTAAGGCGAATCTTTACACTCAAAAATCGAATTCTACCAATGCATCTTTCTATGTATGATGATTAATAACATAGACATGTCAGGTGTAAAATGCTGTGATTGTGATATACTTAGATTTGCAGAGCATTCATTTCCTGCTTTCAAAGGGCAAAATTACTTCAGTTTTCCAACGCAATGCACACTGGGATTGCCTTGTCATCAGCTGAGCCTTTTTGGGAAATCTCATCTGTAATCTCATGAGATCTCAGGGAAAGGCATTTTCCTCCCCTGAGATGATGTGCATGGTCACATGTCCTAGTCACATGTCTAGTCACATGTGCCAGAAATCCAGGAAGTAATAGGAGAGCTAGTAATCTGCCCTCAGTAAACATGGCCACTGTCAAAAGACTGGGGAAGAAAAGAAAAATAAGGAATGCAAAGAATACAAAGCCGGCAATGATCTAGAAGTATGTGATTGTAGATTGTCATTACTAAACATTTCAAAAGGTGTGCTTGCTGTTACGTTAAAGACATGGGTAACGGTCCGCTTTAATACTACAGCAAAAAAATATATTTTAGACAATTGTGCACTTCCAAACTTGTGGTAACAGTTTGAGGAGGCCCTATTACTGTGCCCCTGAGAGCAAAGCCAGCTCCATAAAGACATGGTTTGATAAGTTTGGTGTGCAAGAACTCGAGAGCCCTGACCTCAATCTTACTAAACACCTTTGGGATATATAGGAACTCTGATTTTGGTGTTATTATCCAACATCAGTACCTGATCTCACAAAAGCTCTTCAGGTTGAATGGACACACATTCCCACAGACACCCTCCAAAATCTTGATAAAAGCCTTCCTGAAAGAGTGAAAGCTGATGTAGCCATAAAGGAAAGTGCGGCTACTTCATATTAATACCAATGATTTTGGAACAGGACGTCCAACAAGCTCATATTTGTGTGGTGGTCAGTTGTCCACAAATCTTTGGTCATATACTGTATGCACGGAAGAGCAGAATAAATCTATAGCATAGTAGTAAGACGGATCAGCCGTGGTGGTGGAGAACTGACTTCAGTAGGCCACCTGCAGGCGACAAGTGGTAAATAAGACATTTCCCTATGCATTGTTCCATACTAACCTAACAAAAATGTGTAAAAAGGACATGTTTAATTTCATTTCTTGAACATGATAAACAAAATATCTATAACAACACCATGCTTTTCCTTTATGATTAGACTAGCTAGAGCAGACAGCTGTTGACATGCATTACACTTACCGAGGCAATACGGCTTCTCTCTGTTCCTATGCCTCTCACGGTCATACTGATAGCCAGAATAACAAGTGCACAGGACTCGACCAAAGTTATCCGTACACTGCTGTTCACATGGCGCTTCCGAGCACACGTCATAATCTGTGAAGGGCAAATAGTTATTTAATTATTATTTAATTTATATTGGTATAGACCATGACTAAAATAACAACAGAAACCATACTGTTCTTGTTCATAGTAACCAGAGATCCACCGATACCGATACAAGTATCGGTGCCGAGTATTTGGGCGAGTACTCGTACTCGCCCAAATGCTCCGATGCCTAGCTTGATACTTCCGGTATGAGGAAGCCGGGCAGCGAGTCATTACACGTTGCCTGGCTTCCTGATTGGCCGGGAAGCCGGCTCCATGCTCCCTTGTCACTTGTGATGAGGGAGCATGGAGCCGGCTTTCCAGCCAATCAGGAATCAGTTGCTGAAGATTCTCTAAAAGTAGAAAAATAAAAGGCTTCTTTTTTCTTTTAATTAAAAGTTACTTCTTATTTAACCGTTTATGACCCCTTTCACCCCTAACTTGCCCTGATTACCTCCTTCCTCCTCTGCCTACTACCTTTTTAAATTCACATTTTTATACTGTTCATGTGAACTTTTTGTGTTTTCGTTTTCTTTAGTGTAAGGCTGTAAGCATTATAAAACCACATGGAAAAATAATCTAAAAAACTTTTAATTTATTTTGCGAATACAAACAATTGTGGTAATGTCAGTATAAACTGGACAATTTGCAGAGTAAAGTTAGAAATGTTTATAGCAGCACTTATTTCAAAATGTTCCCAGGTCAAAGTAGAAAAAAAGCTGTAACCTCGCCAGAGACCTCCTAAAGAATTCCACAATGAAAAAAAATCAATAAAATAAGTTTGCATTTATTTGATAATTGTTTTTTAACTTCTTTTTAAAATATATATAAAATTAAATAATTTAGAAAATATGGTCAAAAGCAAGACTTGTTTACTCACCCCCAACACAAAAAAAAACATTTTTTGTTTAGATATTTATTTTCTATATATGTCTCACATCAGTAATAAAAGTTATTGCTGAATAAAAAAAGCTCGTAGCTGAAATGTGCAAATGACTCAAATGGCACTGAAACCAGTTGCGATTCATTTCAAAAGAAACTATTACAGTAAGTTTCTATTTTGAGTAATTACTGTAGTCATTTTTTATGTGACTGTTTAAAAGAACAGGTTAACAAAAATGCGAAAAAAGAAGAAAGGACTGTGAGGACTCTTGCTGATGTCATTTGTTTTATGAGAAAGTGTGCTGGTGAAGATTTTCTAAATGGACTCTTTCAATAGATTGAAAAAATTAAAGTGCACCCTGCAAAGAAAAGGATTAATGTGACACTAAATTCAGGAGTTAAATCTTAAAAATTAATTAAAGTACCTCAAGGGAGAACTATGGGGTTAAGACTTTTCCCCATAGTTCTCCTTTAACTATTAACAAAAATTTATCTTATTTGTGTATCACTCGGCTGTAGAGCAAATAAGATACATTTTTGTTAATAGTTAAGGTACTTGAATGTATTTTTAAGATTTAAATCCTGAGTTTGGTATCACTTTAATTTTGCTTTGCTTTATTTTTAGTTTACTTTTACTTGTTACCTTTACATTTACTTTTTTTTTTAAAGTTTACTAACTTTATTTATGAAGAGAAATTTTACATGAAGGTAGTTTGTACATTAGATTCAATAATCCTTCCACACTCCACCCAAGAAATTATTTCAAATTTTGAGAGAACTACAAAAAGACGAAATCACACAAGATGATGGCAAAATTTAATTAAAGGGTCCTATTTGGCGTATAATTACCATATCCAGCAACAAGTTTTCCTTTTTAAACCTGATATTTTTATTGACATACCAGTATACAGAAAATTCACATATGTTTCCTCTTGTGGCTTGCAGGTTTTTCTTGCTCAGTATGTTTTTCATACAAGCCACCTACTGGGACCCAGCATCGATAGCACTTTTCATGTGAACTAAACAAAATTCTGGGCTAGGTTTAAAAAAAGTTGGTTTCTACTCCCTGGAAAAATATTTTCGGAATTAAAAAAAGGAATTTTTAGAAAATCAAATAAGTTTTCAATTTATTTTCTCAGCTTCCCAAAGAAGAGAAACCTAGTCCGGGGCAAGAACGCATAGCAGGGCCCGGTCCACAAGTGTATGGTGAGGCAGCTGTCAACACGGAGCGAAAGAGAAAGACAGAAATTCTGATGCTCCGCAAGAGTTTTCATGCCAAGTGCACCGCTTTTAACAGTTATGCTTCATATGATCTACCGCTTGACACTTCAGGGAGTTCAGTGTAAGCTGGCAATGAAGTTTAATATGTTAGTTATGACTCAACCAGGGTCTAGATGCCAAAGAAAGTTTTAACGCCTCAAACTCGCCGTTACATCCACAGAGGCTCGGGAGAGAGCTTAGCGCGTGAAGAGCTTTGGTTCGGGATCAGCAGAACTGAGCCTGACAGCTGGGCATTAGGCTTGAGGGCACTGGAGGGGTTACTCATTAGTACACTCAGCCAGAAGTGATACTGGTTGGGTAAAGTTTAATTTAAAAAATGTAATATGTTGCAGCTTACCAGTGTTAGATGTGGTGGCTGCATTAGTTTTCTTTTTGCAGATTTTTTCCCCTAAGTTTTACTTAATGATCCTATTTACTTAATGATTTAACAATGCAGAGGACACAGAAAAACACAGAATTTCAGGCAGGTTGAAGACGTTCTTTTTTGTACTTATCAAACAAATAGAACAACATGTTTTTAAAAGTATATTTAAACAGACCAAGAGAGAGCAAATACAAATAAATACATAAATAAATAAATAATAAAAAATAAATAAATTGATTGTTAGGGTTTACATACAATTTAAGGTGCTGCATTCAAAGAGTATGGGTGGGAATTTGACTAACAAAACATCACATTGATTCATTTTGAAATGTGTTGCAAAAGAAAGTAGCTCCTTTATGAATTGATAGTAAAAATCTGAATGTGCAAGGTGAAAAGTGCCAAAAGCAGAACCGATAAAGTCCACATTTTATATTATAAAAATTCATCATGTTTCAGGCGTTCAAAGGGTCCCCCTTCATCAGTAACATAAAGGGATACCTTGCACAATGAAGACATCACGTACAGATAGGAATTATGGGAAGATAATCTAAAAAAAATCTAAAATGATCTATATTATTATAATGATGATGATGATTATTATTATTATTGCAATTCAAGACCAGATGGTGAGGAGGGCCCTGCCCGTGAGAGCTTACAATCTAAAAGAGAGGGGCAAGTGATACAAGAGGTGGTAGCTGTGTGGGGATGAGTTGTTTGGGAAAGTAAAAGTTCAGTGGTTAGGCTAAGGTGGGGTAGGCTTCCCTGAAGAGATGAGTCTTCAGGGATTGCCTAAAGGCAGGCAAGGTAGGAGATAGTCGGGACAGGTTGGGGTAGGAAGTTCCAGAGGATGGGAGTGACTCTATAGATGTCCTGGAGGTGAGCATTGGAGGCGTTGACGAGGGAGCTAAAGAGCAGGAGGTCTTGGGAGGAGCGAAGAGGACAGTTAGGGTGATACTTTGGGACAAGGTTGGAAAAATAGCTGGGGGAGGAGTTGTGGAGCCGGGGGCAGAGTTGTAGATGGCTTTGTAAGTTATTAAAATTTAGAATTTTATCCTTTGGGCTATTGGAAGCCAGTGAAGGGATAGGCAGAGGGGGGTTGCAGACACTGAGCGGTTGGTTAGGTGGATAAGTCTAGCAGCAGCATTCATGATAGACTGAAGGGGGATATCCTGTGTAGTGGAAGGCCAATGAGGAGGGAGTTGCAATAGTCAAGACGAAAGATAACAATTGAATGGATAAGCAGTTTTGAGGTTTAATTGGTGAGGAAGGGGCGTATTTTGGAGATGTTATGAAGGTGAAGAAGGCAGGATTTGGATAGTGATTGGAGGTGGAGCAGAAAGGTAATGTCAGAGTCCAGGATTTCGCCTAGCTCCTTGGCATGGGGGTTGGGAGGGATAGTTGTGCTATCAATCTCAATGGAAAAGTTGGAGGAAGGTGCATGGGGGGGGGGGGGGGGGGGGAAGAGCCCAGTTGTGTCAGTTAGTAAGTTAGTGACGCGCAAGGACACTGAAGGGGTGAGTTGTGGAGTGGAGAGATACAGATGAAACTCGAATAATTAGAATATCGTGGACAAGTAATTGCAGTAAGTTCTGCAAAAGGGGCCCAAACCAAGTACTGAGTACATATGCATGCTTGTACTTTTCAGAGGTCCCATATTGTTCTACGTACAATCCTTGTTTTATTGATTGCATGTAATAATCTACTTTTTTGAGGTTGTGGATTTGGGGTTCTTGGGGTTTTCATGAGCTGTAAGCCATAATCATCACAATTATGACAAATCACGGCTTGAATTATCTTGCTTTGCATGTAATGAGTCTATCTCATATATTAGTTTCACCTTTTAAGTTGCATTAGTGAAATAAATGAACTTTGCACGATATTCTAATTATTCGAGTTTCACCTGTATATCTGAGTGTCAGTATAGAGATGGTATTGGAAGCCATGTGAGGTTATCAACTGACCAAGAGAGGAGGTGTAGCTAGAAAGGTCTAATTGCAAGAGTAAGGAGTAGTGGCCATTGCTTTTAGCAGTTAGTAAGTCATTAGTGAGTTTTAGGAGGGCGGTTTCAGTGGAGTGTTGGGGGCCAAAGCCGGACTGTAAGTGGTTAAGGAGCTAGTCATCAGTGAAGTGGCAGCTCAAGCGGCTGTAGATTAGGTGTTCTCGGAGTTTGCAGGTGAATGGGAGTAAGGAGATTGGCCTGAGATTATCAATAATCTATAATAATAATTATTATAGAATTTTGTATGGTATCCCCATAAGTTGACTTAGTTTTAGAATACTTATATAATACCTTATACAAATACCTATATATTTATGTTGATCCTATCCTATTCTACACTATTCTACACAAGAGTCAATACTGTATACTGAGCAAAATCTTTTATGTGTTACTTGTAGCTCTGATAAAGGGGGGCCCTTTAAACTCACAAAATGCAATGTGTTTTTATAATATGAGACTGAATAAAATGAAATATGGACTTTATACATTCTGCTTTTGGAGCTTTTCTTCTTGCACACCCATTAAGAGCAAACAGCCAACCTTCAGCCACCAATCTCAAAAGAGAGCTGCTTAGGGATAATCTCTCCCTCTGCACTGCTTAAGACCTGAGTGAGAACCAAATCTTTCCTCTACTTCCAGCAACAAAAACATGACAGGTTCTAACCCTTCACCAATCTACCCCAAAAAAGTCTGAGCTTTAGAAACACGATTTTCAAATATGCTAAAAATAATTCCACTTTGCAAATATCTTTCAGAATTGCAATGGCAACACCCTCAGAGAGGTGCTGTACAGTGTGTAAAGAATGCTCTCAGAAATCTAATTTCCTTTTCATGCAATTGGCTCTCTATTTTTTCCACAGATGTTTGCACGCAGCTTGATGATAAATTACAACCATTCTCTGTATTTGGAGCTTCATTTTGAGTTAGATACTTTCAAAGAGCCCATTTTAAAGGATGTATTGACTGTTTTGTTTTCTATTACAGCATGTAGACTGATCAGGTGATGATAATGAAGGCAGACTGTCCCACTTAGTGGTCAGTTTGAGAAAAGGCAAGAGAATGCTTGTATTACTTTCTCCTAAACCAAAGAAAGGTAGCAATCTTCAATGACGTTTGCTGAATCCTTTCAATAAACATAGTTTAGGTATAGATCATTTTTTCTTGGAGTTTCACTTTTTATATGGTTTTGGATAGATGCAGATTTCAACCGCCCACAAACTTCCTACAACTCCCTGTTTCTCTCTCCCTCATTTTCCACCTACACATTCTCCAATGGCTATAGTGAGGAGGTCTCAGCCCAGCTGTTCTTTAAAATCATAGAAAATGGATCCCATGTTTGCCTTTGTGATGAGTCAACCCGGCAATATCCCACTTGAACTTAAAGTGACATTAAAGTCACAATTTCCCCTCTCCCCCATGCTGCTTTAAGGACTTACCTTAAAGGAGAATTATGAGGTGAGTGATTTTCACTCTGCCTCATAATCTGAGCCGACCTGTGACAATGAAACTGTCACAGGTCGGCTCAGTAGATCGGCTAGTGAGCGAACACATACCGGCGCTCGCTCACTTCTTGATCCTGTGCCGGCAGAGAGCTGTGACAGGGGAGGGACTGGATTCCCCCTCCCCTCTCCGATCCTCCAGCGCTGACTGGCGGATCGGACGGGGGAGGGGGCGGGTACAGCTGGCTCTGCCTCTAGATAGGCACAGCCAGCTGTCATTCACGCAGCTGGGTGGATCCAGACATAATTGTCGGGATCCGTTCCGGCTGTATTGTCTCAGTATACCGCAAGCTATAGCTCGCGGTATACTGAGCTTTGTGTGAAGGGAGGACGCTAGTTTGTGTTCTCCCGTTACCCTAAGAAGAACTATGGGGAAAATCCCTAACCCCATAGTTCTCCTTTAAATGATGCCTCTTGATCCGATCACCTTCCACTTGTATTCAGCAATCCCTCCAGAGCTGGTGCAGGTCTCTGATCCACCACTGACTGATGTGTCTTCTATGTCCCACAGTGTCTGTCCGACGTGCAAGCTCCTGGCTGAGTGCATTTACTTACACTGTGTCTCTTCTCTTCTCCCTCCCAAAGATCTGTACTGCGCATGCGCCCGTCCCACCATCCTGCTTGGCTGCTCGAGAAGCTCCAGATCTTCAGACGGGAGCGAGCGGCAGTGGCAGAGGTAAGTAATTACCTTTTTGGTAACTTTATTATTTTGCTAGCAGTAGATAAATGCAAAAAAACCCCCAAGAGTTTAATTATACTTTTACTGTTAAGTTTTGAGTGGACCTCGCCTTTAAATGACGTGATCAGCAAATTCAGGGTAATAAAATGTTTACCTTCAGGAATGCATTGTCCAAGGACAAATTTATAGCCTTTGCAGCAGCTCTTCCTGAAAGACAAAATAAATACATAGGTATCATATAAAAACCACATATAACGTTAACATAACATGACATGGCGCACGACACAGCAAATGATTTCCATTATTCACAGCCCAACAAAGCAAACCACGGAAAAGCACAAACTGCATTAAAGGGGGAAACAAGTCTCTGAAAACATTTGTATTTCATTAAAAACAATAAAAGCTTAGGAATTGTTAAGAATGCTTTGCATTGAATAACTCTGAACCTACATATACAATGCAGTCTGAAAAGGATTCCTCACATCTTGAATCTAATGTAAGTGTAAATCCAATCACTAAAATCTTATTTAACCTTTAACATATTGCTTTTCAGTATTTTTAAATATGCAGCTTTCATTATTATAATATCTGGTGCTCCTGCCAGTGAAGGCCCTTGTTCAAAGGTGACTACCAGCAGTTGTTTAAATACAAAGTCGTGGTCCACTCCTGTCACCATTAAGCCACGGTCCACTCTTGTTACCATTAAGCTATGGTCCACTCTTGTTACCATTAAGTCATGGTCCACTCTTAATACCATTAAGCTATGGTCCACTCTTGTTACTATTAAGTCACGGTCCACTCTTATTACCATTAAGCCACGGTCCACTCTTGTTACCATTAAGCTATGGTCCATTCTTGTTACTATTAAGTCATGGTCCACGCTTGTTACCATTAACTCATGGTCCACTCTTGTTACCATTAAGCTATGGTCCACTCTTGTTACCATTAAGCTATGGTCCACTCTTGTTACTGTTAAGTCATGGTCCACTCTTGTTACCATTAAGTCATGGTCCACTCTTGTTACCATTAAGTCATGGTCCACTCTTGTTACCATTAAGAAATGCCATGCAAAGAGGCCACAGGATATCAGCAGCACTGAGATGCAACAAAAGGTGTATAAAAGGTTTTTTTTTTAAAGGTGACATTCATTTAGGGTTTACACTCATTTTAAGAGTCCTTTCAAACGAGCTTGCCGATCAGGTCCATCTGTCAGTTTTCCAGGCAGGTCTCACTAAAAGCACAATGTTAGTCTATGGGCATCTGGAACTAAATGGACAGGCTCTGGCCAGGTTCCGAAAAACAAATGGATCAGAGTTCTATTTCGCTGGACCTGATCATGCTGGATCAGGGGTAAGTCCATTTCCATCCATTTCTCCATAGACCAACATGGGTCGGGTAATTTTTAATTTTTTTTAAAACTGAACAGACATGGATATCACAAAGGTCACATCTGTTCTGATCAGCAGGGGATCTGTGTCTGGACCCCCTCCTGATCAGGCCCTGTGAAAGGGGCCTTAGATTGCTTTGCAATGCAAAACTTTGAACCCAAGTATACAATACAGCATGCCAATTTGGTTTTAGATTCTTCACAGCATCATGTTTCACTAATCCGTGCAGTTAACAGATCCCTTGTAATGCATAATGGATGAGACTGCAACACTGAATGACAATTAAGCAGCCAATTGAAACAGGGGAGCCATGTTGGGAGAAACTCACATGCCCTAACGATGATGCTCATTTAACATTCACAGAGCTTCCTCTTCTCACTCCAAGCAGCTGAACAGAGCAAAGGTTCCCCATCACGGCAAAGCACAGGTTCACTTTAAGGACTTTTCTTATATAACCCAATCTCTTATTTTGATTATTCAAATAAAAAGTAGTGCTTATCAAGGGAAAAGGACCCACCCTGAAAGAGTAGTTGTGCAAATAAATAAGGCAATGAAGTCATAGAAACGGACACACATAATTAGAGATGAATATAGGAAATTGTATTACACATGGGCTGAATAGATAGAGTGCACTGGGTCAGACAGCTTTGAACAGATCATGAACAGATAATGCACAGTGTGAAGACCATGGCAGGAAACAGATAACGGTTGACTGTGTTGTCGTTGTTAAAATTATCTATCTATCTATCTATCTATCTATCTATCTATCTATCTATCTATCTATCTATCTATCTATCTATCTATTTATCAATAGAGATAGAGATAGTTGTATAAACTAGCAGAAGTGTGCCTTTCCATTAAACAGGCTGAATATAGAAGAGCATGTAATTGCAGTAACAAAGAACACAGAAGTGTGTATTGGTACAGT
>NW_017306306.1:1501452-1509966 GCF_000935625.1 Nanorana parkeri
AGAAGCTAGGTGGTAGAGTGGTGTTGTGAGCAAAGGTGGGCCAAAAATTAGAAGGCCATTCCATTGCAAAACAAACTCACCTGCTGCAAGGAACATTCCAGATGTTCTTCCCCCTGGGTATGGCTGTTGTGGATGGGGCTGGTCTACTTTTAAAGAAGAACTCTATAGGTTGAACTCGAAGGACTGTCTTTTTTCAACCTAACTATGTAACTGTAACACTGGGCAAATTAGAAACTTACACTTGCAGTGGGGCTACCACTGGACTGCAAGGTCCCCCCCATTCCCCTGGGCTCCCGCAGTCTAAGGACCACTGACATCATCACGTCTTATGCAGGTCCATTGACCTGAATTGGACGAGAGGATGCTGAAGGACATTAATCAGGAGCAGAGGGGGAGAGAGGTGAACGCTGACCACCACGGGAGCCAGGATCAGATAAGTAAAACTGGTTTATATGAGTTGCCTAGACAAAACAAGAACATAACCTTTCCAGTGTAGGAGTAGCCCCACTTCAAGGGTAAGTTTTTCTTTTTTGCCTGGAGTCCTTTAAATGTTGATGCTACCATGCACATGCTACATAGTAACAACACAATGTTATCAACTTTGTGCTGTTACTGCGCATGTGACAAGTACTGGTACCATTTTGGGTTATCCCAAAGACTCCACACTACCCCCAGAGCAGACTTGAAATATACTCACAATGCTGCTGATCTAGTCTACTGTAATCTGCAGCAATCTTTGTAAATACCGGCAATCCCAGCATAGGGCGTCTCCCATCACTAGTAACATATTTGTGGCTCCTACATGCCACAAGATCTACTGAAGAGAGCTCCAAATAAATTATTAGCGATGGAAGACTTCTTGTGCCGGAAGCTGATTGATGGTATTTGCGGGGACCGCTTAAGGTTAGAGGAGACCAACAACAGAGGAAATTTAGGTTTTCTGACCCCAATTAGAGGAAAAAACTCATTATCAAGAGAATATTTCCTATGTATTCTGGACAAAACATCCTGCGTTTATATCACTGATAACATTTTTGTGAAATCCTGTTTAAAAATTGTGTTGAGTAAGATATTTTCTATGGTCTAGTTCGGCCTTATTAAAGGCAGTGAGAAAATCCAGCTGTTACTAAGGACTTCATATCGCTGAGGAGCTACAGCTGACGGTGAGACTTCTGGCCAGGCAAAACACGGAACATACAGGAATGCAGAGCTGGGGCTAAAAGGTATTAGGATGTTCCATCCAATTCTCTTATCATCAGCGTAAATGAAACACTTGTGCTACAGACAGCATATTTAAGGCTTAATGTGACAAAGGCACATTAAAGAAGAACAGCTTTGAGTTCTTTTTACAACCCTGGAAGCATCTATTCCAGAGGATCAAAAATTCCTGCTTTAACAACTGCAGCAAATATTTCACACATTTATTTTAAAAGGTTAGCAAAACAGAGATATCAGATACTTAGATCAATCTTTCGGGATTGCCCAGAGGAGCTACAAACGCGTTGCACCTATTTCCACATAGAACCAAATAATAAAGAATCAAGAATAAAAGCAAAATTAGTTACATGTATGAAAGTATAAAAAAACAGTGACTCAAACAAATGTCAGTGAAAAAAATCAGTCAGGTGTAAAGTCTTTAAATCTTCATAAATCTGCAAAAATGTTCAAATATAGTAATAGTGATTAATATTTTTTGTTCCTTCACCAAATGCACCACGTGCACCACATCAGGCCCCTACCCTGGTTAAGAAGGAAATTGCCTGATTTGACCTCTTGCTGGGGTCTATCAATAAGGTGAGCACCCCTATATCTGGTGTGGTGCACGTGGTGCATTTGGTGAAGGAACAAAAAATATTAATCACTATTACTATATTTGAACATTTTTGCAGATTTATGAAGATTTAAAGACTTTACACCTGAATGATTTTTTCTCTGACATTTGTTTGAGTCACTGTTTTTTTATACTCTTTATATCTGATCATTGTTGTAGCTCGGCACATTTAGTTATTCATTTTTCACGTATACACACTCACAGTGGGTGTACATTCCAGTGCCTTGTAGCTGTTAGCTTGCTTATTGGCACTGTTAATTTTATATATTTATTGAATGAAATGTATGAAAGTCTTAGGGATCTCTGAGATAAAAATTCTGCAGTCAGTGGTGGTGCTGGGATTGTGAAGAGCTGGGGCACCGGAGAAGGGGAAGTAGGCAGCACACCTACAGGGCTATTCACAAAACGGTGAAGAGTTTGGAGAAAGCAGGAGAAGTGAACAATCTAAGACAACATAGCTGAACAGGAAAGTGAGCTGAATTGGATAATTTGCCAGTGTTCTGTCGAGAATGGCGACCCAGCGCTCCGAGGCTGTATTCAAGGTGTGGGGCTGCCTCAAGCTGTGCCTGCACCAGGAATCAGGATGAGGAGATGTGGGACCTGGCAGGCAGTGACAAAGACAGCTACTGCCAGGTCCCCGGAAGGCTGCCTCAGGACTCCACATGCGCGGGATCTGAGGCAGCCGATAAAAAAATTTGAAGGGCCAGTATCGGCCTTCAGTATCGGGGCATTTTCACAAGTACTCATGAAAATGCCCTGTATTTGCCCCGATACCAATCCTTAGTGTAGAGGTCAGGAATAAATAATAGACATGTTAATTTTGTTTTGTTTCCCAATGGATATTTGTTCACATTTCATGAAATTTAGACATTCAGATGCATCGGAATTTTATTGAATTGGAACAAGTCCACATATGAACAAATCTGAATGTTCCTTTAACAAAAATTTGGATCGGTACTTATTTAATTTAAAACTAAACTAAATCGGACATGTTACTGTTCACTGGCCAATCAGAAACGAAAATTCGGACGGATACGAAATCTGAACGACAAACCAAATTGAATTTCGGATACGAAATCCAAAAAAATAAGGGAATAAAAATCCGTATTGATTCGAAACTAAACACATTTTTTCGGGGTTATATGTCTGGTAAGTAACACACAGAGCACAATGGACAGGTGTCTGTAATAGTGCATAACACGTAGAGTGCAGGGGTCGAGAGTATATAATGCACAGAGTGTGGTGGGCCGGAGTAGGCAACACACAGAGTGTAGGGGTCAGGAGTAGGCAACACACAGAGTGTAGGGGTCAGGAGTAGGACACACAGAGTGTAGGGGGTAAAGCACAAGCAAAACACAGAGTGCATGGGTCAGTAGTAGGTAACTTACAGAGTGCAATGGTCAGATAGTTTAGTTGTAACAGTGTATAATGCATAGAGTGTAGGGGTCAGAAATATATAACGCATATAGTGTAGGTGTCAGGAGTGCATAACACACAGAGTGCAGGGGTCAGTAGTGCTTAATGCACAGAGTGCAGAGGTCAGGAGTGCATAACGCACAGACTGCAGGGGTCAGGAGTACATAACGTACAGAATGCAATGGTCAGGCATTGGTAACAGTGTATAATGCATAGAGTGTAGGGGTCAGAAATATATAACGCATATAGTGTAGGTGTCAGGAGGAGTGCATAACACACAGAGTGCAGGGGTTATTTGTGCATAACACACAGAGTGCAGGGGTCAGTAATGCTTAATGCACAGAGTGCAGGGATCATTAGTGCATAACACACATTGTGCATTACATACTCCTGACCCCTGCCTGCACTGAGTATAATATGTAACACACAGAGTGCAAGGAGCTGGTGCAAATGGAAAGTGCATATTATATATCCCTGCATATGCTTTCTGTTTTATGGCTCAATCGGTTAACTTGTACATGTTTGTGCCCAAACCCTTTGCATGTAAATATATTTTCATATAATAAGAAAAACTGCTAGTAAAAGACTACAGTTAAAGTAAAAAAAGTGGGGGTTTGTCAAGGTTGAAAATGGGAGCAACAGAACCAGTGCCAAATTTGAATCACAAAGAAGGCCAACAACAGCTTAAGAGTCAAGATCAGCCCTACAAATTCAACATCAAAACACAATCCAAGTCAGCCACAAGGATAAATAAATAATTACTGCCACTGATCCTATCTGAGTAAGTATGGCTCTGATTTGTATCATTGAAGTCTAACTTTTTTAAAGTCTTGAATAGAGTGTAGAAGCATTACAGTTCCTCCTAGGTTTTATTTCTGTCTGTGACTTAATCGGGGAGATGTCCCTTCACCTTCTGTTCCAATGCCACCAGGACAAGAAATGTGGGTGCAGGGACAGGAAGGGACAGACAGAAATAAAAACATTGCCAGATGCCCCACATAAACGCACTAAAGCATTTCGCTTTTTTAGATCCTCCCATGCCGACATTATTTGCACTCTATTTTATAGGTAATCCTGTACAAAGTATAGTATTATTTGATTGTCAACCTTATGTTTTTCAATAAAAAATGTATTTGGTAAAAAAAACATTGCCAGATGTTCTACTGCTCCCCCACTCAACTAAAAATGTACATTTGCCCCTTTTGAAGAGATTTCCCACCCAACAGAATGTTAGGGTCAATCTCCTCAATAGGGAAACAGCAAAGGTGGATACTAAACCCTCCCTGCTCTATTCAGAGAAAAACATATGTTTTGGCTGGTGGTGGGCTTTAACCATACAGACATCATAATAAACAAAGCCTTTGGGGTAATGCAAGAACCTGGAACAAGAAGTTAAACAAAAAATGGATGTGATCAGACATTTCCTCACTGAGAATCACTTATCTGTGCAGCTAAGTGTGTCAAATATGATGTTCACATAATGGAAACCTAATGTTCTATCAAAAAGATAAAAAGAGAAGTATCCAACAACGATCTGCCGTCTCTAAACCCATGGGATCATTGAGAAATGTGATTTCTATTATTTGTGAACGTAGGAAGTCTTACAGAGGACCATGAACCGCCTACAAATCACTTCCTATATAAATGTCTGCAATACAGGTGACAAGCACATGGATGGCTCCGGCCTAAGAGGCGCATGTTGTGCCAGGACACGTACTGTAGATTTCAATGCATGGAGCCCTCTGTGTACATTAAAGGAGCTCTTCATTCACCCATGGAGTGAAGGGCTTCAAGTCTCAGACTGAACTTATGCAGACACTTTTAACAGACCTGTTTATGGATTTTGCACTCTCATATTTGTTCTTTGTGGGGTTGATGCCAAGAGGCTTCATATCATAAAATGTTTCACTTCCAGCATTCATTCTGTAAACCTGTGGTAATACTGAATGTAATAAGGAGATTCATCTGGAAGCATAAGGTATCAGCTCATATTTTTTTGGGCAGTGGTCTACAGCTCCAGTGCTACTTGCCAGCCTCCTATCATCTACACCAACCTTTCTCAACCAGGGTACCATAGCACCCTGGGGTGCCTCCTGGCTTCCTTAGGAATGGCTTGAAATTTTCACACGGCTTCATGCCTCTCATGTGAAGAGGGCTACTGATGTGAAAGCAACATACTAAAATACAGAAAACGGGGACTTCAGTTTCAGTCTCTTAGGCCTGGTTCACACCAGGGCGTTTTACAGCGCTGATCGACGCGCTGTAAAACGCTCAGCAAGTGAAATCCCATACTTTCCTATGGGCATGGTTCCCACCTGGGCGTATTTCAGCGCGTAGGAACACGCTGAAAAACGCCCTACACCCAAAGAAGTACAGGAGCTTCTTTGGGGCGTTTTTCCGCGCGTTTCCATTGGTATTGCCGAGTGTGGATCGGGGTTAACAAAGTGGTAACCCCGAGCCACACTCGGGAATACAGCGTACAGGTCTTACCTTGTCCGCGATCCCCGCTGTGTCCTCCGGCAGCTGCCGACTTCCGGGTTCCGTCCCTTGTGAGCAGCCGCGGGAAGTTTGAAAGTGGAAAAAAACAAAAAATGTAACTAGAGAAAATAAGGGAAAAAACATACCGCCAGTGAAAAGCGCGTTTCACTGAACGAAAAAACGTGCTAAAAAACGAGCAGAAAAAATACGCCCAGGTGTGAACCCAGCCTTAGGTGTGTAACTATAAAAAATATGCAGACCCATTCATCAAGCGAAACTGCACGTACATTCTTTCAGTGGGAATGGAGACAGAAAGGAATGTTATTAGTATATTTGCTTTCCAGGTGAATGTAATATCAGGAAAATATTGTATTATAGCCACTTGATGGAGCTGAGGAGCATAGGAAATAAGTATTTATGGCCACTAGATGGAGCTGAGGAGCATAGGAAATAAGTATTTATGGCCACTAGATGGAGCTGAGGAGCATAGGAAATAAGTATTTATTTCTTATGCTCCTCAGCTCCATCTAATGGTCATAATGTGGTATTTTCCTGATATTTCATTCAACCCGGAAAGCAATTATGCCAATAACATTCGTTTTTAAATCCATTCACACAGAACAAAAGTACATGCAGTTTTGCATGACAAATTACACATTTGTTTCATAAAAACGCCTATACTATTTATTGAGCAGACAAGTAGGGATACAATTTAAACATACCTAATCCCCATAACACACAAATCTTCATTCATTTATTTATTTCTTACATGTATTTATATAGTGCCAACAATTGTAGGCAGCGCTTTACATACTGCACATTCACATCAGTCCCTGCCCTCAAGGAACTTACAATCTAAGGTAGGTACTAATATGTGTTTTGCCCAAAATCTGAACCTTACCACCTTTGCCTAGGGTCCTCATGTCTAGTGAGTCCCACAATAAAACTTAAAAACAAAAGTGTAAAAAAATATTTTGAATGGGCAAAGTGACTGTGTCTCCTTAAATCACAGTCCTAGCTTTGACCTTTGTTATTGGTGAGCCCTTTGGATGTCTTGGTGTTTCATGGCAAAGAGATCAGAGACCTTGCACGCTTCCAGTAAACACACAAGACTGACTTAGAACAAAACATGCAGACTGGGTTTTGCCGCTGTGATCTCAGAAACCATTTCTGGAAGTATCGAGACCTTCAAAGACTTCTCGACGAAAAATAAATACACAAAAATCAGAACATTCTTTCCAGCGATCAGAATCTTTCCTTGATTCAAACCTCATGCTCGGACTCCAGGTATTCTATTTTTGTTCACGGGGGTCAGAATGA
Source organism: Nanorana parkeri (assembly GCF_000935625.1). NCBI lineage: Eukaryota > Metazoa > Chordata > Amphibia > Anura > Dicroglossidae > Nanorana > Nanorana parkeri. The sequence continues at coordinate 1,508,498 of NW_017306306.1, forward strand.
TAAAGCTACGAGCAGGAATTCATCAGCTTAATGGAGAGTCGTAAAATCCGGCGTGATTACTGGGAGATTTATCAATGGGGAATTACAATGTGCATCCAATTTAGGTTTGCCGTAAAGAACATTTATGAAACGGCGAAAATTTATCAATTACCCCTCTGCGGAGGAGATGAAAGTAAGGAGGACAGGTAAGTTTAACTCAACAGAATTGGGAAAGTGCTTTTGGTGAAAATCCAATTCTGGTTCTAAAAAATAAATTTACTTAAAGGGATAGTAAACATGAATTATGTTACATAAAAGAGGGTTTCATAGCATCCAATTCAAAATATATCACAGTGTCAAGAGATTATCAGAAGTCCCCATTATGTGTTGCATAGTTAAAAAGAAGTTAAGGCCTGGTTCACACCTGGGCCTTTTACAGAGCTGATCGACGCGCTGTAAAACGCCCAGCAAGTGAAATCCTATTATTTCCTATGGGCATGGTTCCCACCTGGGCGTATTTCAGCGCGTAGGAATGCGCTGAAAAACGCCCTATGCCCAAAGAAGTACAGGGGCTTCTTTGGGGCGTATTTCCGCGCGTATCCATTAGGACACAGCTCGATAGCCCTCGTAAACGCGCGTTTGTCGCATGTTTCGTTGACCGTCAAACGCGCATATTACGTACGCCCAAGTGTGAACCCAGTGTTAATGTGTATTTAAAGCTGAAGATTGTTTGCATTGGGGAAATTTCCCTTTACTTCCTGTCCTGTATACCCAAAAGCAAGTGAGAGTAAATCTCTCCAAAGTCAGGGAATTTTCCCTTTTATACAGCTGATACAAGAGCAAGTGTCTCCATTGGAAGAGTTCCTCTCTATTGCCGTTCCAGGAATTTGGAATTTCTGTCCTGGTGACAATGGTTTACAAAGTCACTTCCTGTTTCTGAGCTGCTATTTCCCCAGCTACTGCGGGTGGGAAAGAAGCATGATCTGTGCTTGATCAGCTTCACTGAGGTCTATAGGTGACATCAGGTGTCTAATGGACCTCTGATGTCTCCTTAAAGAAGACCTGTTACCACCAATACGCTATCACATAGGGGGATAGGTAGCCCCCTATGTGATAGCAATGAAGTTAAGCATTAAAAAAAATAGTTAAAAATATTGAAGAGATATGAAATAAATATTATTTCATAATAAAAAAATAATAATAATACATGAAAAAAAAAATTCTAGGGTGATTATTCATAGTTAATAATAAACTGATGACCTGTAAAGGCTTTTAAAGCTTTGCCTATGGACAATTTGGAGTACCAAAAGGTTTTTGCCATTTTTACCCATTATAATAGGTATTATATGCTACTTGTGTGCAATAAAGTTCATTTGAATGCATTTTTACTGAAAACTTGAATGTGATATACTGATGCGCTAATATTGTGTGACACCATTTTATTCACATGCAAAAATAATATCTTATCTATTATATATAAATTGATGGGT
>NW_017306306.1:1510187-1527117 GCF_000935625.1 Nanorana parkeri
ATCTATATATACACACACATATATACAGTATATATTATTTAGGCCTAGGGCTAATTTTCAAGCCTGGAATGTATATTTTAACACGCAAACATGCAAAAATACCGTTGGCAGCCACAGGGTTAAGCATTCATGGAGGACATAAAATATTCATCATGTCAGGTTCTTAGAATACTTTTTTTTTTATGGGAGTCTAATAAAATAGCAATTAATTTTTAGCTGCTCGTGAAATGATGAAGTCTGTTATGAACTTAGAAAACTGTTCAGGGTACATAAGGAAAAGTCTGGAAAACACAAATCCGGGATGCAGCTATTGTTTGGGGTTTAGCAAAGCAACAATCACACTCCTCTTTCCTGTTGTTTAGTTTTGTTTTTCTATAAAGTTTATTATTGCTATGCTCACACATGCCTAAAACAAGTCTGCGATGGGTGTAAAGTATGCATTAAAAAGTGGCAAAGATTTGACACTGCTTCGTATGGCAGGGACTATGATGTCATGCATATTTCTGGAACTTCAAAAAGCCTCTGACGCCAGATGCTTATTCATCCAGCATGTTTCCATGCACGAACCATAACACAGTCCAGCTACAGTGACAGCCCAAGCTGTCCAATTCCGTCACTCCAGGGGAGGGAACTTCCACTCAATGTGCACTTGGTGTTGCAATTACCAAATATTTAGATCCAATGGAACTCATAAGCTTTTATATGTTGCAGTTTACCAAATAGCCCCCCTCCCCCTCAGTAATTTTACAAGTCTGTTCAAAGTTCTTACATATAAAAATATACATGAGACTTTGACAGCCACAGGTATGACTCCCAGAGGCAGAGGAATGATGATTTGTAGTGCCAAGGTTACCTACCCCTGCCTTAGAGCTACAAATGCAACAGGGTGGTAGCAATTTAAAAGGTGTGATCTTCGTCTTCTAATGGGCCCTGACAGGGTTCTAACCCAGGGGTGGGCAACTCTGGCCCTCAAGCTGTTGTGGAACTACAAGTTCCATGAGGCATTGCAAGACTCTGACAGCCACAAGTATGAGGCAGATGCATGATAGGATTTGTAGTTTCGCCCTAGCTGGAGTGCCGAATTTGCCTACCCTTGCCTTAGATCTATTAATGCAACAATTTATAAGATGTGCACCACTTATCAAACCCTTCTCTACTCTATTCAAAACTGAAAAAAGAACATTTTCCTTTAGACAGACTTGAAATTACAAATCAAAGTAACTTTTATAAATGGCGATCATTATTGCAGCCGCCCAGCCTGTGTGGGCTGGCACAGTATTCAAGGCTTACCGTGCCCCTGCTGCAGTCTATTGAAACAGCCACATACTACGGGAGGATGGCGGGGTGCCGTTTATGATAAGTAATGCAAGCTTGACAGACAATATTCCAATCCTTCTCTCCCAGGACCCGACCCAAGTGGCCCTGCAAGGTTCACCAAAGAATGTACACACTGCGGTACAAGCTGGGCAGCTGAAACAATGGCTGCTGCTAGTACTGGTTTATATCAGGAATCTGGTTTCCATCAGGAATCTGGCAGCATACACCTCCTACTGGCAGTGGGCTATTTTTATATTTTTAGTGCATATTCATATTCCAGTGCAATTTTATCATTTAAAAATGTTGACATGATGGCATATGTTTTAAATTGGTCATATTACATGGAGTGAATGTGGAGAAACTGATTTTGAAGTGAAAATTCTCCCATTGAGCTTCTTCGGTGACATTTGCTTGATAAAGAATAAAAGTTTATTTTTATTTTCTTAAGCACTGTGACACGACGATGACATCGGCAATACGGTATGATGTCAGCATCTTCAGGGGAAGACTCGTGCTGGTGATAGGACGGCGCTGGCCCTGCTTTTGGGGGAGAGAGATGCTGACCTCATAGACTAATATAGTGTCCCTCTCACAGCCCCTGACGCTATGGGTCACATATGGGTCATTGATGGAGGCAGCAGGGAGCCCAATATCTTTGTGAATGTAACAGCCCGTAGTTTAATACAACCATTGCAATTATGGACAGTGTCTCTTTAAGTTACTTCATTTTTTTCTGCATGTGTAACGCACCTGAGCTGACTTGTATTAATATGCATTTTTTTAACATAATGCATTCTGCTGATGTGCATTTTTTTCCAAAGCAGGAGGCAAAATACTTTACTTTTCTTTCCTTACCACATGCCTATACTGAACAGCAATCACATAATGACATGTAAGTGCTGTTCAAGACTGTACTGTAAGCCCAGGGCGAGGGGGGTTGATGACACCCTTGCTCACAACCAGTCATGAACTGTGGCTTGGTGCAAATCTAGTTCGTCTGAGGTTGCCAAAGCCTGCTCAAAGCTGTAACCGACACTCCCTCCCAGCCCAAATAGTTATGGAAGGCCCATTGCCCCTGCCGCAACTGAAGTGGCAGGGGGTTGTGTCCAGTGCCTGTAGGATAGGTGCAGTAAGTCCAACGGCCACTTGATGCCCCCATGGGGCCCTGGAGATAGATGTAGCTCTGGCCTGGGGAGACTCTGTGTCCCAGGAGAGTTGATTTATAGGGGGGGCCCAAGAGGGGAAAGGAGAAGTAGAGTGCAGGAGAGCAGAAGTCTAAGACTGTCTGCAGAGTCTCTGGAGAGAGACTGATTCTAAAGCAGAGGCTGGTCCATGGGAAGCACAGGACCAGGCCTAGCACTATGTAGAACTACAGAGATTGCTTAGTTTCCCCTGGAGGGGGAAACCACCGAGCTAGGACTGACAAGGATGGGATTCCGGAGAATAGTGAAGTGCTGTAAGACTGACAACATTTGCCAGTGGGCCTCTGGCCAAAGCCAGTTGTGGACTCTGGGCTGCACCTGGGCTGATCTTCTCTCTCTCTAAATTGTATCACCATTAAACTATCAAGAGATGTGCCGTCATCCCACTCGGGGGTGGCTGAAACGTATGCTTCATACTATGGTTATCCTTTCCAAGTAAAACCAAGAAAAGACTATCTGTGTGGACTGGTTCTTCTCCCTCCAACCTCTGAGAAGGTGGGGTTCTGCAAGAGTGTGATGTTGGACTGTATCGTGGCTGTAACCATCCTGAGGAGGGTATGTGTGCAAAGGGGCTATGCCCGACATAGGGTGCCTTTCATGGTGGCCTTTCTCCCTAAGGGGGAGGAAGAGCCGAATACCGCAGATGCGGTGGAAGCCATGAGGGCCTGTGTGCGCAGTACTACACGTGTGGGAGTTGTTTGCACGAGGCCAGAGCTAAGGCCCCTGACCGTGGGGTGCCTGGCGTCGTGTTGCATACACGGGGTTACACAGAACCAACCCAAAGGGATCTCACACGCAACACCCCGAGAGTGAACCCCGCCTACATGCTGTCCCTATAATGTGGCAGCCTGAGCCGGTTGCCTCAGGCAGCATCACATTGGGTCACGTGGGGTGTGGCAAGTGTGCCTCCCACCCCCTTTCCGGCAAGCTCTTACCAACCTGTGACGCTCTGGCCAGTGTCCTGCCCAGCTCACTGATGTCATTGGTTGCTAGGAGCTGAGCAGGATGCTCTGGCTGGAGTCCTGGCAACAAGTGACGTCAATGTGCTGGGCAGGACACCGTGCAAAACAAGCCACATACCCCAGGAACGTGAACCACAAGCCACCCTACCCCATTCCCTCTCCCCAGAATGTGCACCAAGAGCAACTAAACCACCCCCAGAACATGCATCACGAGCAGCCCCTCAGCCTCAAGTGGGGAGATGTCTAGGGATGCCCCTGGCATTGTCAATCACATATTTGAGGAGAATCCAGGTGAACTGGGTTTACACCAAGCCCAGGCTCATCACTACTCACAATCAGTGGTTTGAATGATGCAGAGTGTCCATCTGGAGGACAGGGGGAGGCATCTGGACAGAGTGGAGTTTGCTGTTGTGGGCATTATAATTCTTCATAGCTTCTGGGGCTGTGTAGTGATGTTTTCAAGTGTCCAGATCATTACACCAGCTGACCTGGGCGATGGAAGAGGGTATTTACAGAAGCTAAGTGCAGCAGGAAAGGAGGGGGCTGGGATGTGACTTAATCTCTCCTCCTCCAGTCACAAAATGCCTTGTATTCTTTGTAAAAAATACAAGGCATTCTGTGAATGGGCAATTAGTGAAGAGGGGTGGGGATTAGTGAAGAGGGGTGCTTACTCCACGAGGTGCCCAGAAAACGGCGTTAGGTGCATGATAAGGCATGCTGCAAGGTACGTTTTTTTAAATACTTTGCATGAGCCCTTCACACATAACACCCAGCTTTTTTATAATTTACACACCCAGAGGGCTGTGTACATAATGAATTTTTCCTGGAGTTTGGCTTTAAGGATATACACAATACAATATTGCCTAATCTCTATATTTCAAAGGCGTTTGCAGAGAGATAAAAATTCCACTTTGCATTTAATCAAATTTATCCAGATTCTCCTCGATCAAACCTCCCCATTAGTAGCAAAATATTTGGCTTACAATAAATAGTCGGCCTGAATTACGTTTCCTGAACATATAGCTGTATATATTACCCGGTGACATATATTTGGAAGCATAGATCCATTAGTAACATCTGTTTGGAATTAAACCTCAATAAAGAGAAAACAAACCACCTTCAGGCAGGTGAGAGGTCTTTGAAGAAGAAGAAAATAAAATCGGCTTTTCCTGTTTCATAAAAAACGACCTCAGAATGAAACATAGAGGCCGTAATATGGCCGCGGGATAACTCCATCAAAACCGCTGCCTAGAGACGGACCAAAAAAAAAGTACAAGGACCTAGACAGCATGACTTGACGTTGACTCCGGGCAAAAGTGCAAATGTACATGGAACCATAAAAATGATTAGTAGAAAGCTTTCATGTGTCCAGTGATAATAAAACGTGCCCATCAGTTATGTACAACAAAGGTTGCCCTGTTGTGAGCTTAAAGTGACGTATGCGCTAAAATAAAACTGATAAATAATGTGACCGTCCCAAAGATAATTATTACTTACTTCTCCCGCCGTCTGCGCCGCTGATCAGCACTGCATTGTAAAGAAACTGATCCTTGAAGACTCTTCAGAAACTGACAGTTCCAGAAACATGTTATAGATTTAGGGGCTATAAAATAGGTTAAAGTGACATTAAACCTTCAGATTTTTTGACATAAAACAATAGTGTAATGTGTGCCTTACTGTAATCCATAGTTGTTTCCCTTCTCTTTGCTGCTCTTCCTTTTAAATCTGTATCTCTTCTCATGCTGGGCAGAACTTCTGTTTTGCAGCAGACTGCCTTGTCTCTGAAATGGATACATGGTCTGTGTATAGGTTTGCAACCTGAGACAGCACTACAGGAAGAGGCACTCAGCTGCAAAGGGAAGTTCTCCACAAGCAAGAGAAGACATGAGGATTTAAAAGGAAGAGCAGCAAAGAGAAGGTGTCCAGAGGTCCTCGGCAAGCGCGATCTCAGACAGCTGCATCTGCCTGAAACCGGATCTTCCTCTGAGCTGCGGTGATCGGGCTTGCCGAGGACCTTCGCAGCCGCATCTGTGATTGCCTTCTCCTCCTCCTGACACCATGTTGCCCGCTTGCGGACCCCTGGTGAGATACCATAGCCCAGAGAGCGCACCTGAGAGTCGCACAGCCTACCTGGGGGCCGCACAGCCCATCTAAGAGCCCGCACAGGCCACCAGGAGACATCAGGGCACCAACCCAGAACAACATATTATTTTGTATTGCTGGGTAATGTATTGTTGATATTTGTAGTCCTTTATAGACAGTCTCCTTACTCCCTCCCCTGGCTGTCTCTTCTTGCTCTTTTTCCTGACTGCCGCTCCTCGCTTTCTTCTCTATATTCTCAACAACAAAAAACTGACGCGTGCGGCGCAAGAGTGTTCGGGTTTCACTTGAAGAAAAGGTGGCAACCCTAGCTGCAACACGTCACAATGTTCTCCAGTGCAGTATGGCGTTATGCACTATAGTGAAAACAAGACCTGAAGCCTAATGGCAAATGCAAGTGACAAAATACAAAGATACGTGCCATGAAGTAGTTTCTGTATATAGAATGAGTTAATGTTAAACCTATATATTTACTTCCAGGACATTGACCCGCCACAATTATAAAAGCTTACCTCCCAACTTTCCGAGATGAAAAAGAGGGTACATCAGATGGTTGGCAAGAGTTCAAGGTCAAGGTTTTCAACTCCTGCGCGCTACTAGAGAGAGCTCAGGTCCAGACCCACATGTAACCAGCCTACTAGGCCTATTCAGATTTTCAGAAATATTAGGGTGCTTAGTGCTGCAACATTTTTAAGACTAAGGTGCAATCATCCCTTAAAGCTGAACTGTGGCCAGCATTGGAAGGGGTCAAGGTTGGTTCTCTCCCCGCCACCCATCCCAAACTCATGAGTAATCTGTGTTTTAAATGTTCTGACCACCACTAATACTCACCTTAATCCATGGTCCCATGCAGACAACATCCCAGACTTCCAGTCTTCAGGGCTGGAACGTGGGCAGGCACCTCTTACATAGTTAGTCAGGTTGAAAAAAGAAACAAGTCCATCGAGTTCAACCTATAGCGAAAAGCTGACCTCTACCTGACTCATTACAATGCAAGTGTGATGACATCAATGAGGGGGGAGGCAACAAGTCCAATAGCAGACCGGCATACAAAGCGGTTTCAGCGGACCAGTCATCATCTCAAACACAACTGGCTGGGTAGAAGATCACAAGACCACAGATTAGAGTACGTTTTAGTACGTTTAAGAAACTTTGTTTAGAAAGGCAGATTGCATATGAATGGGGAAGGTAGGGAGTTGGTATGGATTCATTTTTTTGGAGGCTTTAAATAACTACAGAACCTGCGCAGTCTTGCTACGGCTATAATTAACTGGATACTCCTACGATTCTGGAGGATTAAACACTGGAACCTTGGCTGGCAGCATGACCTCAATTTCATTAGACTAGGCACAAAGTCTCATTAGGTTTTTTCTTCTTACTGAAAGCATACATACTCAGAGAATTATACGCTGTCCCAACAATACAAGGCAGCAGTTTATTTGATTTTTGGCCATGTATATTATTCACATACTGGAACTAGCTCCTAAAACTCTCATATTGACTCCCCACGTTACAACACATCACACTGAGCTGACATAACTCACATCTTCCAACTCAGAGTCCCGACACAGTGGGTGGGATCTTTAGCACGTAGAAATTCTGAGTGACCATAAAATTGAAAAAAAAGCCACCAGTCTTGATGGCCTCTGTCCCAGTTTCTCAAGATAAAATTAAGTTTGACTTGCCAGCACATTTTATTGCATTATTTTTGCCACAAGAGTGGTCCCCCGAGCACAGGAAAAAATGTTATGGAAATTAAACTTTGAAAAACTGCTATGAAATCTGAAGTCAGATGAAATCTCTCGAGTTCTTCTGGAGATAAATGTATGTGATTAATAATTAAAGCTGAACTCCAGGTAAACAGCTAAATACATAAATTAAATGCATACACTATATTGTCAAAAGTATTGGGACACCCCTCCAAATCATTGGATTCACGTGTTCCAATCACCTCCATGGCCACAGGTGTATAAAGTGAAGCACCTCGGCATGCAGACGCTTCTACAAACATTTGTGAAAGAATGGGTTGCTCTCAGGAGCTCAGTGAATGCAAGCGTGGTACCGTGATAGGTTGCCACCTGTGCAATAAGTCCATCCGTGACATTTCCTTGCTACTAAATATTTAACGGTCAACTGTTAGTAGTGTTATAACAAAGTGGAAGCAACTGGGAACAGCAGCAACTCAGCCACGACGTGGTAGGCCACATAAAATGACAGAGCGGGGTCAGCGCCTGCTGAAGCGCACAGAGCGCAGAAGTCGCCAACTGTCTGTAGATTCAATAGCTACAGACCTCCAAACTTCGTGTGGCCTTCAGATTGGCACAACAACAGTGCGTAGAGAGCTTCATGGAATGGGTTTCCATGGCCGAGCAGCTGCACCCAAGCCTTACATCACCAAGGGCAATGCAAAGCGTCGGATGCCGTGGTGTAAAGCACGCCGCCACTGGACTCTAGAGAAGTGGAGACGTGTTCTCTGGAGTGACGAATCACGCTTCTCTGTCTGGCAGTCCGATGGACGTGTCTGAGTTTGGCGGTTGCCAGGAGAACAGTAATTGCCTGACTGCATTGTGCCAAGTGTAAAGTTTGGTGGAGGGGGATTATGGTGTGGGGTTGTTTTTCAGGGGTTGGGCTTGGCCCCCTTAGTTCCAGTGAAGGGAACTCTTAAAGGGGTTCTAAACCCTCCAGTTTTTTTGGCTAGATCTACTGCTACCGTATCAAGCAGATATAGGCAAACAGTTTACCCCCCCAAAAAAAACCTGCTTTAACAGCGGTTTAAACTTACCGCGTTTTCGCTGAGCGCTCCCGCCCGAGAAAACGAAACTGCTCGGGCGGCCGCAAAGCATCTTGGGGCGGGCGCATGCGCAGTTCGGATTCTCGGCCGGGAAACGAGCAGCGACGCAAGGTAAGTCTATGGACGCGTGCACCTGCACGCAGACACTGTGGGATCAGAAGTGCCAGCAAGCTCAGAGGAGTCAGCGCTGGATCGGAGAGCTGCTGCACCGCTGGAGGGACAGATGAAAACATCAGGAAAGAAGAAGAAGATCGGATTAAGAGACATCATTTAAGGTAAGTGCTGCCATTAACATTGGGGGGAGGGAAAAAATGTTTTATCTTTTAATGTCACTTTAAGGCATCAGCATACCAAGACATTTTGGACAATTTCATGCTCACAACTTTGTGTGAACAGTTTGGGGATGGCCCCTTCCAGGCCCAACATCACTGCGCCCCAGTGCACAAAGCAAGGTCCATAAAGACATGGATGAGCGAGTTTGGGGTGGAGAAACTTGACTGGCCTGCACAGAGTCCTGATCTCAACCCGATAGAACACCTTTGGGATGAATTCGAGCGGAGACTGCGAGCCCGGCCTTCTCATCCAACATCAGTACCTGACCTCACAAATGCGCTTCTGGAAGAATGGTCAAACATTCCCATAGACACACTCCTAAACCTTGTTGACGCCTTCTCAGAAGAGTTGAAGCTGTTATAGCTGTTATATACAGTAGCTGCAAAGGGTGGGTCAACTCAATATTGAACCCTACGGACTAAGATCTGGGATGCCATTAAAGTTCATGCGCGTGTAAAGGCAGCCGTCCCAATACTTTTGGCAATATAGTGTTTATGGGAGCTGTTTTACCAGCCAAAGTAATTATAGTGACACCAATTTTTCAGGTACACTTATAAAAACAGCCAAATCATTTCGGGGCTCACTTCTCCTTCCTCAGGGCTTGTGCTGGTGGTAATCGAAGAGAATACTGGACAATAAGGTTTAAGGATTAGGACGATGACAGAGCAGGCGCTCGCTCAGTCAACATCCTATTCCTTGATCCTTTTTTGTTGAGTATTCCCTTCAGTTCAAGTCCTGAGGAAGGTGTAGTTGTGTGCCCCTGAAAAGCCATTGGCTCTAACTACTGATTTTTTTAATCAAGACTAATAATTATGTACTGGACTAACTATATATTGGTGGTACTCTCATCCTTTACATGTTCCCTGGTGCAGTTATAGAATTTAGAAGGGATACAGTGGTTTCCTTTCTACTTTCCCAGTCTGCTGATAGGACAGTGAAGGAGCAGCAGGAGATCGATGAGGTCATCTCTCTGCTTACTCTTGCTCTTTCATCCTTTTAGCATGTTCCTTGTCAACACATTTGCATGCAGCACGACTGATTGGCTCCCTGCCCCTCGCTCTCCCAATCTGAGTGCGTCTTTGGATTGAGAAAGGCTGATGTCAAGTCAAAATCAGGTACTTCAGGTAGCTAGCTGCATTATTTATGTATTTTATATCTGCCTTAAGTGAGTGACTGCTGCTTATAATGGGACTTTCATTTTCTTAACCTTTAGTATGGACTTTCTTTTGCATTGCAGCTGTCTAACTCTTCTGTGAGAAATAAGTTTAATTGAACTGACACTCTGACTGCCTTTGATCACTACTTGTCTTGAGGGGAAGTGCTCTATGAATGCTTCTACCCCACTAAGCTGACTCTCCTCTCACACTGACAATGGAATAACATTAACATTCATCATCACTATAGTCCATAATTTAGTGGTAATTGTGACAGGAACTGAATATTGCAACTGAATTTTCTTGGTAAAGTTTTTTTTTGAGGAACCAGAAGCTAGGTACCAAATATATACAGTATATAATAATAACTCTGTTGCAATGTTTCTCACAAATTCAATAGACCACCGTTCAGTCATGGGTGTGTGCACAATCTACCTTCTTGTGCGATGCTGTACAATTTGTTGTCAATGGTGGCAGTGGGCAGTTGTTTGATGCCATGGGTTTCCTTTGCCCATGCCAGGATTATGTATAGTGCCCTACTGTCAATGACAGTAAAGTGAAAAGCCATTCTGCCTCCAGAGGGGTGTTGGGTGTGGGTGATGTTCTAAACATGATTGGAGCTCTTAGCTAGCAATAGTGGGGCATTCAGAAAGATCATTAGGGGCCTGATTTACTAAAGTATGAGACAAAGTGAAGTGAACCTGTGTTCCCTCAAAAGTAGGGTGTTAAAAGCAGATATTGAAATATGTATGTGTGAACCTTAAATGATGATTGATTTTCTATATTTTAATCTATCCAAGTTTGGAGATTCAGTTTTACTATACTGCTGATTTTGAGTTTACAATTGGTAATCAATAAGTAAGCTGACAAGCAGACCTAAGTATAGTTGAAACAGTTGTTGGGAATGCCCAAAGAAGACTTGGCCTTTAAAATGAGTTTGAAGAATAAACCACATTACTCAGGACATAGACTATGATGCCCAAAATGGGATAGAAGGAGAACACATGACTCAGCTACTAGAGTATGGCACTCCCTTATGCTAATCAGAAATACTTTTATGGTAAACATCACATAGGTTATTTTAAAGTAAAAGCATGGATAAAAGGATGAGGGATGACCCTTCAAGACTCACACTCACACACACTCACACTCATTCACTACAGATCCACACACACACACACACAGCATCACAAAGACACGACCACACCCCCACACTCACATTGACTAGACAGACACCTGTTAGGACTATTTTTACTTACTACCTAGCCACGTTTCTTAAGCATCTTATAGATTTCTGCTGTAAGATATACTATATTTTGTAATCATCAAGCATCTTATAGACTAATTCTGTAAGATATACCATATCCTGTAATATTTTGTAACTTTAAATTAAACACATTCTGAACTTTATGCAACAACGGAAACAATCATCTATTATTGAACTTTTCCACCCTATGCTTCGAGAAAAGGAATATGACATAAAAAATCATATTTCGTGTCATTTTCTTACATAGGGAGAAATCCTTGTTTTTAACATGCCCTTGTAGTTAATTGTAAGCATACAGATATTCTTGTAACAGTTTATTAAATCAGACTCTAAATATGCACTGCTGTGGGTTACAGGTGCCGTATTTCAAGTCCTTGGCCATAATTAGACTTTGGCACATGGGAGGAAAAGGATAGAATAATGTGGTGGGAGTTTTGACTAGTGTGCGCTGAGACAGTTCGAGCTGAATGGTTAAATGGTATCTTAAAAAATTAAATAAGAGCAAAGAGGTGGAAAAAGAGCAGAAAACCTCACTTGCGGAACAGTATGTAACTAGAGCAGAGAATATAAATCATAAAAATGCAAAACAAACTTTCAAATGGAACTAAGGCCTGGTTTACACCTGAGCGTTTTTACATGCAGATCTTGTAGCGCGAAACCAGACAAAACACACATTTTAATGCAAGTCAATGGCGACTGTTAACACTTTAGCATTAAGTAGCGCGTAAGAAAACGCTTGTCGTGCAAAAAGACACAGAAGCTATTTTCTGGTAATTGTCATGCTGTTTTGGTCCCATAGACATTTCTATACAATCAGAAATGCGCGTTTTTAAAAGCAAAAACGTGCAGAAAAATTGTGTGGAAAACTGCAAACGCCTAGGTGTGCACCTGCCCTAAAAGCTATCAAGTCAATAATATGAAGAAAAAGAATTACAAAAGACAGTCACATGACTTGGGTGATGATTCTGTAGGGTTAGAAGTAGATGCAGGCATAGGTGGCGGTGGGGAGCTATGACTTTAAAAGTGTTTTTGTGTAACATAGGATTTTGAGAACATATAACAGTTCTATCATCTGTGCATTTCAGCAGGCCCCAAGACACAACCTCAATGCCATTTTAGAAACCAACAATTCTACCTATAAAATAAAAAACCTCCTGTTTAAGAAGTTGGATACATTCTGAGGTTAGGACTGTATAACCAATAATGGCACTCATGGGACAATGCCAAGGAGAACAAAAACAGATAGTAATACATTTTCCCTTTACTTTGTCCCCCTCTGCAGGCTACCTGAAGAGCTAAATCTAATAAGAACTGCCAGGGATACAGGGGATGTTCAGAGCAGTCATAAAGCTTCTTCTAGTTCAGGGCATAGAACACCATCTCTCGTTCCATTTGTACAGTTGTCTATACAGTTAAAAAGTATTGGTGGATGTAAAGCAAGGGCGGCTACAAAAGGGTGTCATCATTTAGGTGTACTTAAGTCAGCATAATGCCTACATGTAGCCCGAGGAAAGGGCCCATTCACTGTTTTTCTACATGCACCTTGCAAATACCAGGACTGAGATGAATGGTTCTGTTCATGCTATGGTTGGGAGGGGTTGTCAAGCTGTGGCTTTGCAGGATGACCGTTGCCTCCTGTCTGACTGTTAATACCCTATATTGGCCAGTCTTGTTATTGTCCCCTCTGTAACTCTTCCATGTGTGCTCACTTGCTCCCACATCAAGTTAACTTTGGCTGGTCTTACTATGATTTCTGCTTGCTGTCCAGGTACCTCCTTGTTTCCAAGTTGCTGACCCCACCTGTCCACAATCTCTGCTGCTGATTTGGTACCTCTACACCCAGCTGTTGCTGGCCCCAGCTTGTTTTCTGACTTCATTGTCATGCATCATCCTGATATTCTGATCTGCTGACACCATCATTCTCAAGCTTCAGGTTGACCGACATCACATTATGAGGACTTGTGCTACTCCTTTATCCCTACATTCCCTGTCCTCCAACCTGAGGGTGTTTGGACTGGAGCAGTAAGAGGTCACTCTGGTCGTCTTGGACTCCACATCCATGTACATGACAGGCACATGTAGAGGCAATAAAACATAATTAACTGAATGCGGCATCTCCCTTTTCGGCATGTCATAGATATGTAGTTCTAAATCAGAAAAAAGCTCTAGACCTAGGATGCAATAGGAAACAGCCTATTCTTGTTCCCGTGCACCATTCTAAAACAGGACCCAAGTCTGCTTCTTGTGCTTCTATTACACAATCCATACATTACGGACTTCATGCACAGTCTGTATTCAGCTGTAGCAATCTTTAGAGGCTTGACTGCACATGATGTCATAACATGGATCTCATCACTGCCCTCTGAAAACGATTGTGCTCTTTTTCATTATTCCCTAATTTCAGAAGCTGGCCAAAGGTTACATCCTGACATGCTATCGAAAGTCTAAAAACCTTAGAGGGTTTTGTGTGAGTTTTCAGCACAGGTATATCACCTAATTTCTCTCCGGTTGTGTGAAAAGCCGCGTTCCCCTCACAGAAGAGACAACGTAGAGTACATATAACATGTTTTTGGCCAGAATCCTCAAAGTACGACTTAATAACCTATCCATGGCTTAGAAAGTTGTCAGAGACCTTTATTAAATGATGCCAAAGAAATCCCAGATAAGTCAGGGGTGAAAGACACTAGATCTAGTTACACATTGCATTTGCTATGAATTGGCTTTATGACTAACACAGGACTTGGTCTAAATGTGTTGCAGTGCTATGCTCAAAGCACATTGAGGCTGTTTGGAGTTACTCTTACCCTGACTTTCAGCTCATTTGAACGTTCTATCTACGTTTACCACATATGCACTATCACACTGTATACACTGTCAGTCCAACTTGCTTGCAGGCACCGGACAAGGAGGTGATAAGGTGGATTACAGTAGATGGAGGGCACCAGTAGGGCTCCAGCATTGTTATTAAGTTCATTCCTAGTTCAACGAGAAAGAACGTGACACAGGAAGTCGCAAAGTTGCAGCAGTGGATAGTGCTTTCCCAATCAAGCTATGAATTGTGGCAGGGGATGGAAGAAAGTGTAAATGATAAGAATGTATATAATGGAATGTATAGTGTGCCTGTGAAGGCTCATCCGGGTCACGGTATATCTGTAAAAAATAAGTCAAGGCAACTGGACTTGCTGTTTTTTTCTTGAACGCATTTCACTGGTCATCCAACCAGTTTTCTCAATTCAGAATGACTTGTACAAAAATTCCCTGGGAATAAATATGGTGAATGTTTCTCCAATCCACATAATCTGTTAGTTGCAACCAGGTGTTGATTGCATTTGCATAATTGGAGCTAGGAGGTGTTATTGACCTGACCAGAGAGAAAGGTTAAAACAGCATTGTATGTGACAGACAATAGATCTCTGCACTGCAAGGGCTAAGTGCTTGTTTGTGTCTAGGGACAAAAATAGCAAAGTTATACTCACCAGCAGGGCCGGATTTCCCACAAGGCCAACCAAGGCCCGGCCTCAGGGCAGCAGGAAGTAGAGGGGGAGCAGGGGGTGTGGAATTCCTATCTCCCAACGCCCGGGAGATGCGCTTCTGGGTGCTTGGTTTCTACATTTAGCCCTACTTTGGGCAAGCAGAGCTAAATGTACAGCGGGGAAGCCGCCGCTTGTTTTGTACAAGTGATCTTGGCGATGTTGCAGAGATCACTTGTATGCAGCCTGCAGGTCTGCCATTCTCCATTGGGGAGGTTGGCGGGTAGGGGGACGCATTGAGGAACCTGAACTTCGGGCAGCAGAGAGAGTAAATCCGGCCCTGCTCACCAGGAGCTCTGAGACAGCCAGCTGTCACAGCGCTCCCTCTAGCCTGTCTCTTCCTCCACAGCAGCATTAGAATCCTTCTCAGCATATTTACATCTATCATGCCTACACTCAGTGTACAGGCATTGAATATTTACGGGACCTTAGAGAGAGAGAGACACTAGAAGGGACGGTCTAAGAAGCCAGCTCGGAGCTTCGGGTGAGTATACCTTTTTTTTTAAAACCTAGACACAAATGAGTAGCCCCACTGCAAGGGTTAATAAACATTCCTTGAGTTCTCCTTCTTGTTCAATAAAATGAACATTAGGCTGATTTCTTTCACAGGTATATAAAAAATACATTGAAAAGTATATAGTTCAATTACATAAAGAGCAACTGGCAAACCATCACCTCTTCATAGCGTGCAAAAATGCCCTGCGAGGTATGAAGTGGTAAAAACAAAGACAAAAGATCTCCAAATGTTTTCATACCTTTTCCGCAGGCACAATTACACATGTGGTTCTATTTGCAATTTCTGTTTTGATGGCAGTATCTAAGGTATGGGTCCAAAACGGCTGATCGCACTTATTACTTTGTTTAAATCACCTAAATCACTACAGCTTTTTTTATCATCAGATAGATGCTACATGAAGCCCCTCAATGAACTACTAAAATGCATTTCCTTTGCCAGTTGTGATATCCTTTCCTTTGGAAAGGTATATCCAGC
This sequence comes from Nanorana parkeri, assembly GCF_000935625.1. Taxonomy (NCBI): domain Eukaryota; kingdom Metazoa; phylum Chordata; class Amphibia; order Anura; family Dicroglossidae; genus Nanorana; species Nanorana parkeri. The sequence continues at coordinate 1,525,835 of NW_017306306.1, forward strand.
CACATCAGGATGATTGGTTATAGCTTCCCTTTCCTATTTTTGCTTTCCTCGTCTATTAAATGAGAGACCAGGCCCTTTGTTTCTGATTAAAAAGAAGTTAAAATACTTTCATCCTCTTTGCTGGCAGAAGAATTGGGCAGTGAAAGGAAAACTGTGTTTTCTACAACAACGGAAAGATGATTTTTATTTCTTCTCTTTAAGGAAAGGAAAAGGATAAATTGCAAATTTTGTCTACTTTCTGAGAAACAGAAGTCATAAAAAACGAAATGATACCTTTCTAGGAAGTCTGAGCTATGTGCACGTGGCTTTTTGCTTGTAAATCTTGTTCTATAGCTTTTAGCAAGCATTTGCAAAGGATTTCATTGTTTTGATCAGCGTTATTAAAGACCTTTATTCTAATATGAAACACTGGTGGTAGCTTTGGAGTTCAACTCTGGCCTAAATTTTCTTTTCTTTATTAATTGTGCTCCCGGTGTAAAATAAAAAAAAAATGCAGCTCCAGTTGCAATGCTTACTTCCTCTCCGGCACTGACCTAAGAGAGGTAAAGCCATTCAGTGTCATTCAACTTGGAATTAACAAGTGAGTGTTAACTGTGAGGATTAACTGTAAGTGCAGGCTGTAACAGACCCAGCTCCCAATGGGACATCACCATGGGTCATTGCGATGACATACGATGATACAGAAAACTGCACTCGTGCCAGTGCCAGAGAAGTGGCAAGGAGGAAAAGGACCTGCATGTCATGTGACTGGCCTGAAGACTTTTAAAATAAGTACATTTTAAAGAAAGAAAACAGGAGCTACTAAGGGAGTGGTTGCAGCCAAACTGAGATAAAACCTATTTTATATGTGTTACATATAGCATACGCTAAAAATGCTTCTTGCGGTTTAAACTTACATAGTTACATAGTATTTGAGGTTGAATAAAGACATAAGTCCATCAAGTCCAACCTGCTGTGTGTGTGTGTATGTATAGGTCCCTGTGTCATCTCATTCTTAAGAGTACCTGTACCCCTGTACATTACGGTCTCTTAGGAAATCGTCCAAACGCTTCTTGAATGATTCCACACTATTTGCTGAAATCACTGCCTGTGGCAGAGTTCCAGACCCTAACCGCTCTAACTGAGAAGAACCCCCTTCGCCCCTTGTGTTGGAATTTTTTTTCTACCAATTTTAGGTGGTGGCCTCTAGTCTTTGTTCTGGAGTTAATCGTAAAGAGTTTGTTGCTAATGTTGCTATGACCATTGAACATCTTGTACATGAAAATCATACCCCCCCCCCCCCC